>NC_138771.1:94121072-94511072 GCF_965119305.1 Pelophylax lessonae | reverse complement strand
AAGCATCTAGTTGATGGTTTAACTCCAGCCACTTACCTAATTAGGATGCAATGAGTTTAGGCTGGAGTTATTTCTGGAGAAGTGAGCAGCTCTAATCCAAACTTATACTGAATTAGGCCCTATAAGTGTCATCTACCTCTATGTGTATCTACCTCTCTGTGTATCTACCTCTGTGTGTATCTACCTCTGTGTGTATCTACCTCTGTGTGTATCTACCTCTGTGTCTTCCAGTCCAGGCTCTCATCATTCTATTCTTGCATATATTTTATATTTTTTTCCTATTTTCTCCATGCAATAAAATCCAAAGTCTCATTGTTAGTTTTCAAGCTGACTTTACATTTGGAAATTCACATTTGTGTGGATCTTGCATGTTGTGTTTGCATGGACACAGCAGCCCATTCATTTAAAAGGGCTAATTTACATGTGGAAAAATGCAAGGAAAAAGTACCCACCCCTTTTTTATTTATTTCATCTCTACATTATTCATCTTGCTGTGTGCATTGCCCCCCATAGACAAAAATGCAACGGTGTTCAGATCTGTTAAGAAAATGCTATACAGATACAAATGGGGCATTTTTTTTTTTTGCTTTCTGCAGCTTGGTATTCTATTGCTGAATCTATGATCCATAGGCACCCCATTGCTTGTAACTGTCCTTCCCATATATTAGAATTATCATTATTATTTATTTTTCTGTAATTTTATTTAATCAAATAAACAATGTCTCCTTTATCAACAGCCCACATATTGCATTACTTATTTAGCACCAACAGAAGCTTAAAATATAAGATTAGGCACAGTGGGGTGGATTTACTAAAGGCAAATAATCTGTGCACTTTGGAAGTGCAGTTGCTCCAGAGCTTAGTAAATGAGGGGAAGCTCTGCTGACTTCCATCATCCAATTATATGCAAGCAAAAATGTTTTTTTATTTTCCTTGTGCGTAATTGGGTATTTTTTGCAAAGTGAAGCTTTACCACATTTCCATAGCTCTGGAGCAACTGCACTTGCAAAGTGCACAGTCTATATTCCTTTAGTAAATCATCCCTTTTATCTCCTACCTTTTAAATGTTACTACCCCCACAGCCCCCTGGTGCCCCATATACAATGTAGTACACAGCGCAATGTGAATATATTTTTATGCTTAATTTTCTATCTGGTCACGTGTCCACAAAGGCCCAGCCCCTCTGTCTGATGTGCGGCTGGTGGGAGTCCCCCTCCAAAAATGCCTAGAGCAGTGAAAGCTGCTGTGTGACGTCACTGCTCTAGGGGAAGGGGAGTGGAAGGGCTATGCAGTTTCATGACTGTGCACTGCTGTTATTGTGCTAGTGCTGGGTGTCCAGTGCATCTTTGTACCTTTAAGGAAGGGTGAGCTCCCTCCAGGCATATCCATTTGTAGACTCTCAAAGTTAGGGCTCATTCTCACTTGCTCAAAATACCGATGCTTATCAAACACTCCTATAGTGTTAATGCATGGTAATAGGTGTGGTTGACAAGCTTTTGGTGAGCATTAAAAATGCCCCCCCAAAAACCCTATGCACGTTTGTGGTGCACTGACAAGCACTTTTGGCTTGTTAAAATCGCCTCACAAACGCCTACAATCGCTGGTAGCTAAGGAGCAGGCCGCCACATTCTTAAATACCCATGAGTCATCAGCAGGCATATCCATTTGTAGACTCTCAAAGTTAGGGCTCATTCTCACTTGCTCAAAATACCGATGCTTATCAAACACTCCTATAGTGTTAATGCATGGTAATAGGTGTGGTTGACAAGCTTTTGGTGAGCATTAAAAATGCCCCCCCAAAAACCCTATGCACGTTTGTGGTGCACTGACAAGCACTTTTGGCTTGTTAAAATCGCCTCACAAACGCCTACAATCGCTGGTAGCTAAGGAGCAGGCCGCCACATTCTTAAATACCCATGAGTCATCAGCTGTCAGCCGGTTCCCCATCTACAGTTGAATAAAAAAAAATAGTTAAGAAAACCGGTGTGGGGTCCCCCCCGCAAGTCCATACAACCCACCACCCCACCCCCACCAACATTTGAAAAAAAAAATGAACTGTAGTAAGGTCACTGGTCCCCCCAAAAGTGTAAAAAATGCCAGTCAGGAGTCCGATCTGTCCGCCGCAATGTCGCAGTCCCGCTAAAAATCACAGATTGCCGCCATTACTAGTAAAAAAAATAAAATAAAATAAATAGGTGACAGACATGAAAGGGTCTTGAGAAGCTGTGGACAATGTTATGCTGCCTGAAACATTGTTCAGTTTAGCGGTGGGTCAGTGATGGTCTTTGGAGACATATCCATCGAGGGACGCACAGACCTCTTCAGGCTAGACAATGGCACCCTGACTGCCATTGTGTATTGAGATAAAATCCTTGGACCCATTGTCAGAACCCACGCTGGTGCAGTGGGTCCTGGGTTCCTCCTGGTGCATGACAATGGCCGGCCTCATGTGGTGAGAGTATGCAGCCAGTTGATGGAGGATGAAGAAATTGATACCATTGAATGACCCATATGCTCGCCTAACCTAAATCCAAAAGAACACCTCTGGGACATTATGTTTCAGTCCATCTGACGCCACCAGGTTGCACCTCAGTCTGTTCAGGAGCTCAGCAATGGCCTGGTCCAGATCTGGAAGAAAATACCCCAGGACACCATCCATTGTCTCTTTAGGAGCATGCCCCCGACATTATCAGGCATGCATACAAGCACGTGGGGCCCATACAAACTACTAAGTACCATTTTGCGTTGCTGCAATGAAATTTTAGCTAAATGGACTAGCTGCATAATTTTTTCACTTTGATTTTCTTTGAATTCAGCCCTCTGTAGGTTGATCATTTTCATTTTCCAAACACATTACTCAGTCCATATCAGTATAGATATCCAGCATAACACTTTTTCCCATTGAGATCTGATGTGTTTTCAAAGTGGTCCTTAAATTTTTTTGAGCAGTGTATATTCAGTAAATCCTGTATAGTAACAATAATATTAATAATAAAAAAAAACTCAATTAGGGTCCAAAGCAACCAATCAGGAGTGTGCTTTTATTTTATATGCTGCAGTTGAAAATGAACAGCTAAAATGGAATTTGATACTTCAGGCAATACCTGCACTTTGTATGCTTTAATTCACTTTTACTGCACCAAACAAATAATCCTTAATATGATATACTTTCAGAGCAGTCATATAACTATGCTACCTCAAAACTCTAAACTAATAAAAGCTACACAGTCATTACCTGAATATACTTTGCAGCTGTTGATAATGAACAAAATGCATTCCCAAATGTACCTGTTTTGTACGGTATTGAAAAGGTTATTACATTTGGAAAATTTCATAAAAATTTGTTTAAAACAGACAAAGCTGAACAAATAATGTGCTCCAATACGCACGCATCCTAACTGTCAATTAACATATCTACAATTAGCAAATGCGGTGGAAATGATCACAATTTAATTTCGTCTCATAAAGGCATTTGCATTTGTTGGGAGCCTGAATAGGTGAGCCGTTCTCAGCTGTGCCTCCGATTTTTCTTTTGGAGGCTTCAACCTCGGAATACAAATGCCTGTGATAGTTCTGTCACTTTCGATAGTGGTCGGAGAGACAGCGTGCAGCTTGGAAAAGCCATAAATTATCTTCTCAGCAGAGCCATTTCTTGCTGAACCTTAAAGGTGATAAATGATGATCTGTATTGTCTGGTGCTCTCTACAAACTAATATAAAATATGCAGCCACTAAAAATGTGTCTTAATTGTTGTTAATTCTCTAGAGGAAAAAAAAAAAAAAAAACACATCATCAAAAGAATACCAAAAATTGTTGTATGAACAAAATGCTTAAATATTTTAAAGAGGAAAGAGGGTTGTTCTGTAGGCTGCTCAAGTTGTCTGCTTCTGTTAGTGTCAAAGTGATTGCCTTAGCAACTATTCCTTTAGCATTTAGGAAGGGTTGGCTCTAGGAACAGTTGACCTGGAGCAAAATGATTTTGGAAAGTCACAGAATACAATACATCCTCCAATAACTTTGAGTATTGTCATGCCTCTAGGCGGCATATGTCTGGCTACTGTCGCCTGGCTCTATTAGCTTGTAATAGCAGGCAGGACTCAGGACCGAGGCACAGGAAATATTTTATATCTTATGACATATCTGTCAGAACAGTTTAGATTTTTGTCATTCATAATGATTCTTCAATCTTTTAAAACTGCCTGGACCACTGCTTATCATATTTCATTTTTGCTGAACAGGCTATCTATTTTTGTTCCTCAAACTACTAAAGCGTTTTCAATTTCAGTTATTGAATGTTATTTGCTAAAACAGGAGTAAAGGAGTACAAGGGTACACTACAAGCCAATTTTGCCATAGCAGCAAATTGAGTAATAAGAAATGGTCATCTACGTGAATAGCCAATGTTAAAGGATTTTTAACTCTATAGTCCTTTGAAGTATAAATCATTTTACAATATACAGTATAATATAACTTGTCTTTTTTTGTGTGATTTTTCTTTATCCCAAAATGTCTCTTGTCCCCTACCAATTTAACAGTTTCAGCCAACCGTTTGATGGATGACAGCAGAAAAACATGGCTGTCATTGTCTCCTTGTCAGTGTCTCCCTGGGGGTCTGAGGGATTGTGGTTTGTGATATCATTCTTCTGCTGCTTTAGCAACAGCATGATAAGATGACCAGGGCTCAGATACTGACTGTGCTCCAGACTGGAACTTGTCAGGTCTGGGTGGAGCTGCAGTACAAATCCAGGTGCTGAATAAAAAAAAGACCAAAGCAAAGACCTGGCAAAGGACCAGGGGGTAGGGTATTATTATTAATAATATTATTATTATACAAGATTTATATAGCGCCAACAGTTTACGCAGTGCTTTACAGTAAAAAGGGGGACACTACAATTACAATACAGTTGAATGCAGAAGGAATAGGAGGGCCCTGCTCATGGAGCTTACAATCTAACAGGAAAGAGAACAGACTGGAAGAAAATCAGTAGATATTTCTTATATATATATTTGAAATGCCAAGTTTTTAAGCTCTGATGCTATGTTCCATGTTCCATCCAGATCCCTCTATCACTCTGGTTCTATTTATCCTTTGGACATGAAAAAGGATAATTGGAGGGCAAGTGGAAAAAGATGCATCTGTGTTTCATAGTTTTTTTGATAGAGGTTCTGCTTTAATATTTACTGTGACAAATGCCAGTAAGACATACTACACGCTACAAAAAATATAATTACCTATATTTGTGGCTTTAAAGCGGAACTCCACTTTTGTTGAAAAAAAAAAACAAAAACATTCCCCTCTGGATGATCTACTGTATTTACATTGCAAGGATTATAAAAACCTTTGTTGCAGATGCCTACCTTTTGTTATTCTGAATAAATCACTGTTTGTTCCTCTGTGCTGAGTTGGTCTAATGGGAGTGGTTTCATAATTATCAATCAGCTGTGCAGCTGCAGAGCACTAATGAGGAAAGTTGCTGGGCCTGCATCCCTTTAGACGTGTTCCTATTGTGTATACACCAAAAATGACATTTTTGTTGCAGGGAATGCCTGAAATCTGACTTGTATCTTAGGCAGACTTCTGGGATAATTGGTGAGCCAATTACACAAGCAGGAAATGATGTTTCTGGCCGGTGTGGTCAGTACACATTCTGTGTACAGAACACCTCCAAGTAGCCATATTGCATTGCATTTTCAGAAAATTACAGCGGCTGCAGATTGAAAAGGAAAGGTCATTTTAAAAAAACATTCAATTACAATACAATTGTATACACTATATTATTCTTTCTTTATTTGCTATTTTTTTTCCCCAGGAAATTGGAGTTAACGTTAAACTATGCGCAGTTTGTGCCTTCCATAGAAACATAGAAAAATAACGGCACAAAAAAAATGGTCCATTTAGTCTGCCCCAAGTTTATTTATACGTACCTGTTTTTTTTTGTTAACTTTTTTGTCTTTTTTTTAGATCTACGATTGTCCCAAGCATGTTTGAATCCACTAACTGTTCACTGACTTGCTACCTTTGCTGGAAGTCTGTTCCAAGCATCAACCACCCTTTTGTTAAATAATACTGAGTGTCAGAGACGTGATGGCCACAGCACACCTGAAGATCTGAGGCAAAGGCAAATGCACAGATGCAGTCCTGCATGTGCCAGTCTGGCCAGGCACAGGCACACATGTGCACAAATATTTGCACGCAAATGTGAATGTCTGTTCGCATGTGTGCGCATGTTTGCCATAAACGCTGGCGCCAAATGGTCTATATAAGTGCAGCAGCTGCACTAGTTTATTGCTGTCTGATCTGCAGCTTTACCCATGTTTCTGTTCCTGTGCTCTGTGTTTGATTCCTTTGTTTGACCCAGCTTATCCTGTCCAGGATTACACTCCATTTGTCCTAACCTCGGCTTGCCTTAAGACTTTGTTTATCTCTACACATCTGCCTGTTCTTCTGTTGCCAACCTCTGCCTACATTTTAACCATTCTTATTGCATATACCTGATCCTCCATTGCTGACCTGGCTTGTCTGACCCTGCATCTAGTTATCCATCTGTCCTGCTCTGCATTGTGCCTGGTGACGCTGGTCCTCCAAACGTTGTGTGCTGCCAGTCTTCCTACATCTGTTACTAGCTGCTGCCTACCCAGCCCGAGTCTGCTGTTCCCTCTTCGATCCACTGCTTCAGCTATCCAGCCTAACTCTGGTGATGCACCTGCCATACACCTCTGCAACCAACAGAAGATCTAACAGGCACTCATACCGCACCACACTCTCGCAGCCGCTGTCACAACATCAGTAGTCCTTGAACCAGGGCTGTATGAGAGGTCTCCCTCTACATGTCATGCTCTGGCATAAAGTATGTGACGCTAAGATTTCCGCCTACTTGTTAGAAGTCATGTCCCTGTGTTCTTGATCTTGCCCTCATATTGAAAATCCTGCACTCCTGAACCTTATTCACCCCCTAGATGTATTTAGAGGTGTCAGTCATGTCTCCCCTTTTCCTTCTTTCCTCCAGACTGTACAAATGATGTGTTTTATCCATTAGACCTTTCACCAATGCCTGTTGCCTGTCTCTGGGCTCACTCTATAGTATCAATATCTTTTTGTAGGTGAGGTTTCCAGAATTGGATACAGTATCCTGAATGAGGTCTACCTAAAGATCTATATAGGGGAATCAGGGCATCCTTTTTTTTTTCTCGCTGGTGACTCCTCTAGTGATGAATCTCATAATTCTATTTACTTTTCCCACATCATGGCCACACATTTTACAATCAACTGAAATAAGTACTCCCAAATCTTTTTCCTCTGTAGACCATTAGGCATTGAGTGCCTAGTTGTTTTGTGTGCTTACAGATACATCTGCAAACCATAGAGGTAAATATTCTCTGATAGCCTTTTTTCAAAGCAGGTTTAATGGAGCTGACCATTACACCTTGAGATATGAAGCCATAATGGGCTCTGTGCAATAGTTGCACAATAGAGCCTCTTTTTCTGGGGTCCTGCACCGCTGCTGCTGGCTCCTCCTCTTCAGTGAATACCCACCATAGAAAATCACTTTTTATGGGAGCACTCTTGCATGCTTGATCCTGAGCCACACTGTCTGCATATATACATACAGACAGGGCATCTTGGACTGCGCACCAAACAAAACCACCGTGCCTCACTGCCATTACTAAACCAATTTTAGGGGCAGAGCTAAGCCGCCCTGTCTGTATGTGTATATATGCAAATAGGGCGGCTCAGGATAAAGCACACAAGAGTAATGGAAATGCACTTCAGGAGCAGGAAGCATGTACTGTATTTTCAATTACCATTCTACAGTTTATGTAACTCTGATATCAGCATTAGCACCTAAGGCCCCTTCACATTACCATATTATATAGCATGTGCACTAGAATGCAGGAACAAAGTATTCTAAGGCCCAGTTCATGCAAGGTGTGGTGCATTTTAGGAGCATTTTACATGTGTTTCCAGTGAACTTCTAGATTGTAAGCTCTAACGAGAAGGGCCCTCTACTTCCTCCTGTTTTGAACTGTATTGTAACTGTATTGTCATCCCTCACATTGTAAAGCGCTGCGCAAACTGTTGGCGCTATATAAATCCTGTATAATAATAACTTAATTTATCCATTTAACATGCATTTTTATTAATGGCCATCAAAGATGCAGCAAGCAGGTTTTTTTCTTTACTGCTACCTCTTCCCCACAACTCTGGCTCAAACATTTTGAGCGTCTGAAGGCAGGAAGTTTATCTGAATTTGGAAGCCCCGTTTAAAAATAAGGGTGCTTCAAGCCCCCCCCCCCCCTTTCATGTGAGTGATTAAGCGGTACTCGCACACAAAGTGAAAGTTAAATAAGTAGCTGGTAGGCCCTGTAGCATCGTGGAAGTTAGTCAAGTCACAACTTTACAAAAGAATATTGCTGCAGCTTGGCATAATTATCCAGATAGAACAGACAATAAAATTACAGATGCTTAGAGGTAGTCTTGTTGACGGGAACTATACATTTACCTTAGTCTATGTTCACATCTACGTGTTTGCTATGAAGTATATTTGAGCAGGCACAGCAGCTTATTTGAATGATTGGGAAACAGCCCTTTTCTGAAACCGCAGCCACATGGAAACAGCATGGTGATTTGGCCATGTACAGGAAAATGTGCCACATTTTCCGATGTATGGCGGTAGCAAAAAGAATTAATGGCACCCCAGTACATCTGGTAAATGGTAGCACATTTTGGCTATGGATGTGGTAACGCATGTAATTTATATGCATCACCACACATTCAATAGAGTGAACCTATGCTTATGCTTTTTCCTCTTTCTTTTATATGTGTAGTTACAATCACAGTTACAATCTGCTCAGACAGGATTCCTACATTGGTTTTCTAGCTGCCCAAAAATCCTGGCCTATATGCAAACCTTGAGAAATGGAATTGGACACTACAGTATATACAATATAAGTGATAGCCTATCGCTCAACAACAGGCCCAATCAATGCATCCTGTGGCCTAGATTCATGTTTCTGTGCAATCTTTTTTTGAGCATTATGGGTTGATCCCCAGCACCTGCCACCAGAACAAACAGATTTTAGCCATTTTTATGTAGAGCCTTGGTGGGTTTGTGTAACATTTCTTCTCCATTGAAGTAAAATTACAGTTCATAGGGTCCAAAGATAAAATTCTAGAAAAATCATATCAGTCAAATTTCTGAAAGATGAAGACAGGCCAAGTGTTTCAGCCAGAGACATTAAGATATCATCAGCAGTGAATGACACACTGAAAGGCTGCTTAGGTTTCCTAGAAGACAGACTCACTCAGAATATGACTCCTTAGAGACGATGTGTATTTCCTGGACATTTAATACTTTTTACTTCACTGGATTACTCCAAGGATCCATTCTATATCTTCTTAATTGGATGCTTTGATTATAGAACATTCACTGCCTCTGAGCAATTTTTTTTTTTCTTTACCACAAGCACTCAGTTCCTAAGTTACGATTTTCCCATTCAACATTTTACAAAGCTATGCTTTATTCCACTTAAGATTGGCTCTGAAACAGCAGGAACACAAAATCCATCTTGAGCATCATCATAATCTGTGCTGCTTTGAATTTCGAAAAGAAATACTTGTGTTTTGCAATAAAAAAATCATCCAATAATAGAGATGCTGAAAGCAATGATAGTAAAAAGGAAGCCCCTTTGTTTTCTTTATAATTAGAAGAGGAATTAATTTTTGTTGTTTACGTAGTTTGCTTGCTGCCTGGCACTTAGCATATTCTAAATGAGTTGTGTTCACAATGGATTTTCAAAGCTTTGTCATTATGTTATTTGCCTCTTATGTGACTTCTAGTTTTGCTCGTGAGCTAGACAAGAAATCAATACACTGACAGTCAAGACTGCAGTTATTCCTGCCTGTAGTAGGCACCTAGGCATTGAATAACTCAGAGCATCCATCAATGGATCTATCACAAAGTAGCTAGGGGGAACAAAAGCTCTGTGAAGTTTAGATATTTCTTTTAAAGAAAGGGAAGAAAAATAAGTTTAATTTTGAACAGAATGTTGTACATTTAGCACAGTTTATATTCTGAAAGAAGGTGTAGATTAGTAACCGATTTATGAAGTTCTAAAATTAATTAAGTTATTTTTATAGATTTTAAATCCACATTTGTCATTGGGAGTTCATACAGACTAATGTAGCTATAATGAAGAGACCCTGTCACCATCTTAAAAAAATTGCAGCTAAACCTAATAAATCAAGAATGTTACATTCTTAGTGTTTTGACTTTCATAAACAATGTTGCTTTATTCACTTGCAATGTGCCTTTGAACTTGTACAAATTGTAATTCATCAGAGTCAACTCCTTAGCACAGCCCCCTCAATCCTTCCAGATTACTGCCCTCTCTTCTTCTGAGAGTGTCTACTGTATGCGTTAGCCTAGCTCCTCTGACCTTCCCCCTGACTCCTTGATTGGCAGGCCCAGAATAATGTGTGCGCACACGAGTTATATCATCCAGACTCAAAACATGCCTAGATTTCACACTGAGCTGAACCTGCATGGCTCAGTGTGCAATCTTTAGAGATGTAGGCCCCTTTCACACATACGGTCCAATCAGATCCGCCTGTCAGTTTTTCAGGCAGACCTGATTGGATGCCCCATGCTTCCCTATGGGGCGTCGGATGTCAGCGGAGACATGTCCGCTGACACCCGCTGCTATCCGATCAGATCCTGTCCGTCAAATCCGGACGGATGGAAACCCTATTTTCCATCAGTCCAGTGGATCAAATCAGATGAGAACAGACAGGCGGTCCGTTCTCATCCGATTCCCCCATAGGGGACAGTGGGGATCTTACAGCTCTGTCTCCGCACACAGAGCGGAGACGGAGCTGTCATCCACCTGCTCAGCGGGATCGGCTGTTCGATCCCTCGCTGAGCAGAGCGGCTCTGTCCACGGAACGGAGCCGTGTGAAAGGGGAGTTACTATGAGGTTATCTTTTAAGGAAAGTGAACTTGCACTCTGCAAGGGAATTTTTCCCCAGAGCTAAGTGAAAATGGTAAAACTTCACTTTGCAAAAAATAACCAATCACGTGCAAGGAAAAGAAAAAGAAAACAGAATTTTTTGTGTGCACATTATTAATAATAATAAAAGTGAGCAGAGTTTGACATCATTAACTAAGCTTTGGGGATAATTCCCTTGCAGAGTGCAACTGCAATTGCAAAGCGAACAGTCGATTCGTCTTCAGTAAATCAACTCCAAAGAATCTCTTATGTAATAAAAGTATTTCTTCTACTTTCTTTTTCATTAACATTCCACTTTAACATAGATTGATTAGCCTTCTGATTTAAGCAGAGCTATGAAGTATCCTGGAGAGGTCACTGTTTTGGCGCTTTCACAGGTTGCCTAGAATTGGCATTTAATTTGCACAGGACATGCAGTGTAAAAAGAGAAATACCTTTAGATCAGCATGCATTTTTTTGGAACATATGAGAATGTTGTGCATATTTTAGAAAATTCACCTTCATAACTCTTTATCAATCATTCTCCAACTATCTCTTTTCTTCTACAAAAGCCACATCCATGTTGTAATCTTTAACATTCTTTCTGTTTTTTCTCTCTTCATCCTATACAAATCTTCCATTTCAAAAATGATACCTCATACTTCTAAATGTACCCACTTTCTGCCTCTCATGTTCTCTTTCTTTTTTCTCAAACCTTACCAAGTCAAACCTGATCGTTTCATTCTACAAAAAGTAAACACCATTGTCCCTGAGAATAAATCACCTCTAATATTTAACCATTCAGAAGTTCCAAATTTTAAAACAATGTCCTCTGCTTGGTAAACTCTGGGTGGGGTCTAATTGAATACACCCTAGTGGGACTGCTGCAGACTAAAAAACAACCGACACAAAGCAAATAGAAAATCTTTTACAAACAATAGTGTGCTGTCCTGCTAAATGATTAAACAAACGTGTAAAAACAAATTAATCACACCTTCACCCTCTAATCCCAGATGTCGCCATTTTTGGGGAAACACATCAGTAGGAGAGAGTGTGTGAGACGTTGCCAAGTGCTGATGGAGTGAGACACAGCGGCAATAGCCATAACGTTCGTCTGAAGCTCGTTTTTATTTACTTTGATATAAGTGAACCAGATTGTTTTTTAATAACTGCATGCTGTATTACACTGTGAGATTCTCCCTGCTTGCTTTGTATGATTACTGCTGATGAGCAACTGAAGGAAGATTGAAAGTTATTTCTAGCCATTTGTTTATAACAGAGTTTGTGATCGGAGATATCCACTGATATTAATAACACGCAGTGTCGGATGGAATTCAGCCTCATATGATCCCTGTAATTCGGGATCCACTCTGTGGGGTAATCTGCCTTTTTTTTTTTTTTAAGGAGCACCTTTGAGCACTCTGCACTTTGGAATGTGATTGCACATCAAGCACCTTGTCTCACCGTATAATCAACAAATGGACTATTATTGCACTTTACAGCCTTTGAATAGGAGTTATGTTGTGTGAATTAATTTTTTTGTAATTCTTTGTATTTTTTTTACACATCATAATTTGCACTTTACTTTCAATTTTCTTTTTTCATTTAGGTGATATGTATATATAATGTGATTAATTTGCTTATTTAATCATTTAGAGGGACAGCGCACTATTGTTTGTAAAAGATTCAGAAGATACTGCCAAGACAATAGACAGCTACATTAGCCATTCTCAACCAATGGTTTTGTGGATCCCTAGGGTTCCTCCAGAAGTCCCTAGGGGTTCCTTGAACTGTGACTAATTGGCTTCTCATCTGATGATACCTGTGTGTTTGCAGGGCCAATGGCACATGTTAGGGCCAACAGCATTAGACCAATTACCTTTTTTAGCTGTCTGTAAGGCGCCAACGCCACTGTAGGGGGCAATATTTCCACTAACCCCAATGAAATGGTACATTCTTTCAAATGAGCTCCTATTTAGGAGGTACTGAATATAGCTGTAAGAAGTAACCTCTTTAACTGACCCACTAACCATAAATTTATGGTAAACACTAATCTAAGGAGGCATTTCTCCACTGGCCACCATGATAAAGGAGTCTGTCCATGGGTCTTTTCTGACATTATTTTTTCCCATTTTAATTATGTGAGCATTATTGAAAATGATTTTATTTTATAGAGCAAGAGGTTGTTAAAAATGATCTACCTTCTGCCTGGTGCGTCAAATTAATTTTTTTAGTAGGGTTCCCTAAAACTATTTCAAGAGTTTCTAAAACAATGAAACAGGGGGGAAACAATGTTGAGAAAAGCTGGCCTACATATTATTCATAGGGAGATCTAAAATAGCCCATTCAGGGACTGCTAAATTAAAATTTCTGTACAGGTGAAAATGTTTTATATGATCGCCCCCCAGCCCCCACTTATTCTTACCTGAGCCCAATCCGATCCAGCGACATGCACGAGAGCAGCGGCTCTTGCCTCTGTCTCCCTCCTCATCAGGCAGATTGATAGCAGCAGGAGCCATTGGCTCTCGATCCTGTCAATCACCTCCAGTGATGAGGGAGCAGGGGCCTGAGTCCTGTTGTCTGTGTCTGTGTCAATGGAAGCAGCAACGGGGCTCGGGAACAAGCACACAAGAGTGCCCCCATGAGCATTTACAGACAAATTTTTTTTTAAAGGAGGACCAGCCAAAATTGTTGTCTAATTATCAGGTCATTACAGAGGATGTGGGGCACTCTTTACGTCTGGACAAAAAAAGATTTAAACTCCACATAAGAAATCGCAGCAGAACAGAGGACCCATCAACCCATGCAGCTCTTCCAGGGGTAGCTCTACAGGGGTTGAATGAAAAAAAAAAAAAAACGTATAGTGTGTACCAGACTTAAGATACCTCGATTATCAGAAAGCTGATAAGCTACAAAAGAATGCGGGAGTATTATATGCCTCCATTAAGCCAAAGACTTTTAAACGCCCTGTCATAAAACAATCTGTTGAGTAATTTGAGTAAACACATATCCTAAGTCCGGATATATAATATATACAGTGAGGTAAAAAAGTATTTGATCTCCTGCTGATTTTGTACATTTGCTCACTGACAAAGAAACGATCAGTCTATAATTTTAATGGTATTTTTACTTTAAAGACAGAATAACAACAAAAATATCCAGAAAAACAAATTAAAGAAAAGTTTTAAATTGATTTGTATTTTAATGAGTGAAAAAAGTATTTGATCCCCTATCATTCAGCGAGATTTCTGGCTCCCAGGTGTCTTCTTTACAGGTAACGAGCTAAGATTAGGAGCACTCTTGTAAAAGGGAGTGCTCCTAATCTCAGTTTGTTACCTGTATAAAAGACACCTGTTCACAGAAGCAATCAATCAATCAGATTCCAATCTCTCCACCATGGCCAAGACCAAAGAGCTGTCCAAGGATGTCAGGGACAAGATTGTAGATCTATACAAGGCTGGAATGGGCTACAAGACCATCGCTAAGCAGCTTGGTGAAAGGGTGACAATTGTTCCCAAATGCAAGAAACACAAAATAACTGTTAATCTCCCTCGGCCTTGGGCTCTTTGCAAGATCTCAGCTCGTGGAGTTTCAATAATCATTAAAAACGGTAAGGAATCAGCCCAGAACTGCACGGGAGAATCTTGTCAATGATCTCAAGGCAGCTGGGACCATAATCACCAAAAAACAATTGGTGACACACTACACCAAGAAGAACTGAAATCCTGCAGCACCCGAAAGGTCCCCCTGCTCAAGAAAGCACATGTACAGTTACGTCTGAAGTTTGCTAATGAATATTTGAATGATTCAGAGGAGAACTGCATGACAGTTTTGTGGGCAGATGAGAACAAAACCAAGCTCTTTGGCTTCAACTCAACTCGCCATGTTTGGAGAAGGAGGAATGCTGCCTATGACCCCAAGAACACCATCTCCACAGTCAAACATGGAGGTGGAAAAAACTATGCTTTGGGGGTGTTTTTCTGCTAAGGGGACAAGACAACTTCACTATAGAAAATATGTGGAGGGAGCTGAAGGTCTGATTTACCAAATGTCAGCCCTACATAGTTACATAGTTAGTGAGGTCGAAAAAAGACTTCAGTCCATCCAGTTCAACCTATGATGTGTGTGTGTGTTTGATGTTAACTGTACATTGTATACCCCTTTATGTTGTGGTCTTTAACCACTTACCGCATACTAACGTACCCATACGTCGGGTAACTTTGCCTCTAGCTAGAGACACCATCCCGGTACCGTGGTTTGAAGCCGACGGTCGGCTTTCCGTCGGTAATGACCGATGCGGCTCGGGAGCCGCTCGATCGGTACCCGGGTGAGCGGGAGGGGACGCCCCCCCTCCCGCCGCCTTCCGTGGCTTGTCCGCCGGCTGGATGGAGTCCCGATGAATGCCGGAAACGGCATCGATCGGGTCTCCGATGACGTAACCCGGAGGCGGCGTCCATGACATCACTTCCGGGTTACTGTGCTGCAAAAGGCGGCAGATTTGAAAACCAGCTGTATGCAAAAACGCAGTTTTCGGCGTTTTGCATACAGGGAAGTGTAGTGGAGGGGTCTAGGGTCTTTTAGACCCTCGATCCCTCCATAAAGAGTACTTGTCACTATATATTGGTGTCACAAGGGATGTTTACATTGCTTGTGACAGCAATAAAAGTGATCAGATTTTTTTTTTTTTAAAACCTGTAATAAAGTTAAAATTAAAGAAAAAATAAATAGGAAAAAAAAATAAAAATTTAGCCTCCCCCGTCACCGTTCGCTCGCGCACAAAAAAAAAACGTATACGCAAGTCGAGCCGCGAAGGAAATCGCTGTTCAAACCACACATGTGAGGTATCGCCGCAATCGCCAGAGCGTGGGCAATAATTAAAATAAAAGAGCTACACTCTAACTCTAAACTGGTAACCGTTAAATAAATTTAAAGCGTCGCCGATTGAGATCTCTATTGACCGTGGTTTGTCGCCATCCCACGGGGGGGGGCGCAATTTTAAACCGTAATATGTTGGGTATCTATTTACTCGGTGTGACATCATCTTTCACAATATGCAAAAAAATGGGCTAACTTTACTGTTTAGTATTTTTTAAATGCAGTGAAATGTGATTTTTCAAATTTTTTCCCAAAAAAAATGGCGTTTTAAAGACCGCTGCGCAAATACTGCGTGACAAAAAAATTTTCAATGACCGAAATTTTATTCTCCAGAGTCTTTGCTAAAAAAATATATATAATGTTTGGGGGTTCTAAGTAGTTTTCTAGGAAAAAATACTGGTTTTAACTTATAAACAAAAAGTGTCCGAAATAGGGCTGGGGCTTAAGTGGTTAAGGTGCCCATCTAATAGTTTTTTGAAACTATCGATGCTCCCCACTGATACCACTGCTTGTGGAAGAGTATTCCACATCCCCACTGCTCTGACAGTAAATAACCCCCTACATATTTTAAGGTTAAATTGTTTTTCCTCTAGTTTTAGTTAGTGGCCCCATTATTGTATTCCCTTTCTCTGGAAAGTTTTTCCTTATGCTAGGGTCACCAGTACAGTATTTGTACATTGATATCATATCCCCTCTCAAGCGTCTCTTCTCCAGAGAGAATAACTTCAATGCTTGTAGTCTTTCCTCATAGCTGAGATCCTCCATTCCCCTATTTATTTTTGTTGCCCTTCTCTGGACTCTCTCCAGTTCCAGCACATCCTTTCTGAGGACCGGTGCCCAGAACTAGATGGCATACTCCAGATGTGGCCGGACCAGAGTCTTGTAAAGTGGGAGAATAATCTCTTTATTTCTCGAGTGAATCCCCTTTTTTATACATGCCAGTATTCTGTTGGCTTTGCTTGCAGCGGCTTGGCACTGCATGACACTGCCAAGCCTGTTGTCCACTAGGACCCCCAGGTCTTTTTCCATCTTAGATTCACCCAGAGGTTCCCCCCCAGCAAGTAGTTTGCGTTTGTGTTTCTGATGCCCAAGTGCATTACCTTACATTTTTCAACATTAAACCTCATCTGCCATGTAGTTGTCCACCCCATTATTTTGTTCAGGTCTGCTTGTAAGGTTTCCACATTCTGCATAGAAGTTATTGCCCTGCTTAGTTCAGTATCATCCGCAAATACCAAGATTGTTCTAGATATCCCCTTCTTTAGATCATTTATGAATAAATTAAACAGGCTTGGTCCCAGGACAGATCCTTGGAGGACCCCACTTTCCACACCCGCCCAATCCGAGTACTCCCCATTTAGCACCACCCTCTGGACTCTCCCCTGGAGCCAGTTCTCTATCCAGGTACTCCCTCTATGGTCCATACCTACGTATATTAGTTTGTACAGTAAGCGTTTGTGGGGAACTGTGTTAAATGCCTTTGCAAAGTTCAGATACACTACATCCACAGGCCTTCCTTTATCTAGATGGCAACTCACTTAATTGTAGAAGGTTAATAGTTTGGTCTGGCAAGAACAATTTTTCATGAATCCAAGCTAATTACTACTAATAATACCGTTTTCATTACTAAAGTCTTGTATATAGTCCCTTAACATCCCTTCCAAAATCTTGCCCGGGATATATCTCGGCCCTTTTTTAAAAATTGGTACCACGTTGGCTTTTTTCCAATCAGCTGGCACCATTCCCATCTGTTGACTATCCGTAAAGATCAAGAATAACGGCCTGGCTATCACCTGGTTGAGTTCTTTAAAAAACCTCGGGTGCAAGGCATCTGGTCCCGGTGATTTATTTATGTTAAGTTTCTCTAGTTTAGTTCTAAGTCTAATCTTCTGTTAACCACGAGGGTACTTCCTGAGGTGTATTATTTGATTTAGCATTACAAGCTGGGTTAGTGTAGCCCCCCAATTCTTTTGTGAAGACTGAAGAGAAGAAATTATTTAGCACTTTTGCCTTCTCTCTGTCCTCTGTGGCCAGATTCCTTTCATCGTCTTTTATGGGGCCAATGTGTTCTGGTCTCGCTTTCTTACTATTTATATACTTAAAGAATTTATTGTTTTTTTGTTTTTTTTTTACTCTCTTCCGCTATATGTCTCTCGTGCTCTATTGATTTTGCCTTTACATTTCTTATTGCACTCTTTGTACTGTTGGAATGCTGCGAATGACCCCTCAGCCTAGTATTTTTTTAATGCCTTTTCTTTAGTATTAATATGCCTTTTTAAATTGGGGTTTAGCCACCCAGGGTTTATTTCTGCTCTTTTAAATGTATTCCCCTTTGGAATGTACTGGCCAATCCCTTTGTTTAATATGTTCTTGAAGCACTCCCATTTTTCCTCTGTGTTCTTTGTTCCCAGGGTTCTATCCCATTCGATATTTTCTAGCAAAGAGCGCAGTTTTGGGAAGTTGGCTCTTTTGAAATTCAGTGTCCTTAAATTACCCTTGTGTTTCCTATTACTATGATTAATACTGCAACTAATTGACCAATGGTCACTGTTTCCTAAGTTGCCCCATATTTCTATATCCATGATGATCAGGTCCGTATTGTGGGTAATCAGTAGGTCTGGTACCACATTGTTTTTTGCAGGTGCATTCATCTGACCCAAAACATTTAGGAACTGCCAAGCCTTGGATGAATGCGTGGTTCCTTCTGCCCAGTCTATATCTGGATAATTAAAGTCCCCCAGCCTTGAAACCTTAATGACTTGGAGAGAATCAGCAAAGAGGAGCGGGACAAAATCCCTCCTGACATGTGTGCAAACCTGGTGGCCAACTGTCAAAAACATCTGACCTCTGTGATTGCCAACAAGGGTTTATCCACCAAGTACTATGTCATGTTTTGCGAAGGGGTTAAATACTTATTTCACTTATTAAAATGCAAATCAAATTATAACTTTTTTTTAAAATGTGTTTTTCTGGATATTTTTGTTGTTATTATGTCTCTCACTGGTAAAATAAACCTAACATTAAAATTAGAGACTGATAATTTCTTTGACAGTGGGCAAACAAACAAAATCAGCAGGGGATCAAATACTTTTTTCCCTCACTGTACATATCAGGATTCTATTTTCCACAGCCAAACTCTATACATAATCCATAATTCCTGTTGTGATAGAGTTATATTAAAAAAAATGTTTAGGGCGCATGCGTGGGAGGTCCGAGATGGTGGCTTAGTCCCGGAGCTCCGCACCTCTTCGGCCAGCATCGGGGCCCGGCTCCGGATCCATCAGCTGTTGCGCCCTGCCACTTGCTCCACTACTGCAGCGGAGTAGTGTGATCCGGCCCTGCATGTCGGCGGGTCCCCGGAAAGAGGTCTCCCGCCGGCTTCAATTCTTATCCCCACAGCGGGATCCAGCCAAGATGGCGACCGCTCCTTTCTTCTCCTCAGACACGCGAGGCAGCCAAGAGGCTGGAGACACAGCAGCAGCCCTCACTGCTATACCGCCAGACACTCCAGAGCCCTGGCCTTCCCCAGCAACCCCCATTTGTCATTCACAGGCTCCATTTGCCTCTCCAGCCTTCACAGAGTCACTGTTCAGCAGAGCCATGGAGCAGACCCCTGGGCTGGCTGCTGCACATTCACCTGAGGCCCTGGCTCTGCAGCATCAACTAGGCCTGCACTCTAAGGGCCACTTCCCTGACATTTCACTCCTCATGGCTAAATTTTCTGAGATGCTGGCTACAGGACTGGCTCATACTGCCTCTCAGATCACCGGTTCTATCAAAGCTGATCTGCAGAATATAGGCAGCAGGATTGAGGCCATAGAGAATACTATTGACCAAACTGTGACAAGAACCAATCAGAATACCGCTTGTATTCAGACCCTTCAGGAACAGAGCCCTGAAACCGCTATTGTCAGTTCTCTCCGCTAAATCCCTAAAATATTGGTAGTCCTTTCCCTTCAGACTGAACTTCCTTTTACAGAGCAAAACCCATGGTTTTTCATCTTTTCAAGATGGCGAATGTCTACTCCTTCAATTGGGAATCATTTCCAGAGATCCTTCCCCCCCCTCCTCTAACTCGAGACGGGAATCCTCCAAGCGACCCCCACCGATCAGCCCATTGTCGTCAGTCTGGAACAAGCAAAAACCAAAACGCCACCATGATGTCAAGCCTCCCTGATGTCCTTGGTCGATCTAGAGTGTCATTTATACAACTTTTTGTGGATTCATCTCCCTCATCTGGAACGGGTTAACCATTAACCCCACTTTTTTTTTTCCTCTAGCTGAAGGCTTTTTTTTGTGTGCCAGACGTTAGTTGTTTGAAACACTTTTTTGTGAGGATGGTTTGCTGCCTTATTTTACCATACTGTTTGGGGCACTGGTTCATGTTTTTTTTTTTTCTTTCTCCTTTTTTAAGTACTGGCCGGTCCCAAGTTTTTGAACTGAGATCGCACATTTCAGCGTAACATTGCCCTCCGATATAACGCAGTAGCAGAAGCCTTCCCCTCCCCACTCACCTCTCCTTCCCCCTCTATCTGGCATAAGGGTGCAACTACAATCCTAGTTGAGGGGCATGGGAATTGTCCCCTGCCACCCTAACACCATGCAAGGCTTTGTCCTTGCAGGTCTCTTGTTTTTCTCTCCCATCCCTGTTCTCCCTTTTCCTTCCCTTTTAACTTTCTATTCTTTTTCAGCATCCCATGGTCCGATCCCATCATTGAATTGGGTCTTCTGTTTCTACAGCATCTGTCTAGACTCCTGTTCGAGTACCCCGTTACCTATTTCAACTTTGTACACCGCAGCGCACAATTCTCGCTCCCACGATGACGGCAACCTTGAGTAATGATTTCTCTCTACAGGTGGCATCACACAATGTCCAGGGTCTCAATTCTCTATTGAAGAGGCGAAAGGTGTTCCAACATTATCACTCTCAGGGACTTGAGGTCCTCCTGCTTCAGGAAACTCACTTTCCGGAGTCATACAGGCCTAAATATGTCCACCATAAATATCCAGTCTTTTTCCTGGCTAATGCGCCCTCTAAACAGAAAGGAGTAGCAATTTTCTTTTCAAAATCTGTAGCATTTTCCCACACTCATACTATAGCGGACCCCCAGGGGATGTACCTTTTGGTAAAGGGTTTTATTGGTGGTATTTTATATACCTTTGTCTCCTTTTACACTCCTAACAAGGGTCAGGCGGCTTTCTTTTCCAGGGTGCTCCCTCTTCTCTCCACCCATTTTGAGGATAAACTAGTTGTGGGAGGTGACTCAAACTTGGCTTTGGATAACGTTCTGGATAAATCCAGGAAGGGACCCCAACGCTTACGCAGACCCCCTAAACAAAGCCTTCGCATAGCCAAACTTCTCAATTCATTAGGTCTGGTTGACATTTGGCGAGAACTTAACCCCTCCACCTGGGATTACACTCACTTTTCAGCTCCTCACAACACACTAGCTAGAATCGATCATATCTTTGTCCCTACCACTGACATCCCCTCGGCACTTAAATCAGTCATCAGAGACATACCCTGGTCCGACCATTCTTTGGTATTTCTCAAACTCAAAAGCACTCCCTCCCGTACAGGCCTGTCACCTTGACGTCTGAATGAATCTCTTCTGAACGAACCGGTATGGAAGTCTACAATAGAAAAGCAGATCCAAGATTACTTCACCCTTAATGATTCACAGGAAATAACTCCCTCCTCCCTCTGGGGAGCCCACAAAGCATTCATCAGAGGCCATATCATACAATTAGGGGCTCAGCTTAAGCGCAAAAGGCAGCTGGATATTAGTAATCTCAAACGGGAATACAAATGATTGAGCATGGCACATAAATGTGACCCAACCTCAGATTCTCTGAGTAAACTTGATACTGTTAAACTTTCCCTTAATTTAGCTCTAACTACCAAGGCAGCGAAGAGTTTACAGTGGCAAAATGCTCGCCTCCTGGCTACGCGGGATAAAGTAGGACCTAGGCTAGCTTCTAAATTGACTCCGAAATACAGGATCGTTTCCATGCCCAAAATCAAGGCTCGCACAGGGGAGATCACAAGGAATTCTTCCTCGATTATGGCTACCTTCCAATCCTTTTATTCCACCCTTTATGCTGACTCTAATCCTTTTCAGGGTACCGATATTGAGGCCTTTCTGGGACAGGTCCCTCTCCCACAATTCAGCAAGGAATCGCGCTCCCTCCTAGAAGAGCCCTTTTCTGAGCAAGAAATCATGGCTGCAAATAAAACTCTCCGCACCAACTCCACACCGGGCCCTGACAGCTTCTCCAATCTATATTACAAGTCTTACGCAGACACACTCACACCTTATCTGGCCACATTTTTTAATTCCCTAAGGGGTACGGAACCTCTGGATCACTTCATGAATGTGGCTTTTATATCGTCATCCCGCAACCGTGTAAGGACCATTCAGACGTTGGCAATTACAGGCCCATTTCCCTTATTAATAATGACCTCAAGATCCTAACAAAAATTTTAGCCACTCGCCTCTCCAGCTTCATTCATTCTTATATTCACAAGGACCAGGTTGGCTTCATCCCAGACCGACAAGGAACCGATCAAATCCGAAGATTGATTGATGTGATCACTCTCCTACGCTCAGGCCAGGATGGAGCCCCTACCCAAGAGGGTTTTCTTCTATCTTTAGACCTACACAAGGCCTTTGACTCGCTCTCTTGACCGTTTCTCTTCTCAACTTTAGAGAGGCGGGGCTTTGGCCCCTCCTATTTGGCCATTCTCCGGGCTCTGTACTCCTGTCCCTCGGCCCAAGTCAGATTGCAAGGACTTTACTCTGATCCTTTTACTATCCACAGGGGTACACGGCAGGGTTGCCCTCTCTCCCCCCTCATTTTTGCCATTGCCTTGGAGTCCCTGGCTATTGCAATACGTCACCATCCTGATATTCATGGTATACAATGCGGAAACGCAATACATAAATGCGCTCTATTTGCGGATGACATTATGCTCTTTGTCACCTCCCCTCTTATCTCGCTCCCTAACATAGTATCACTCCTTAATAGCTTTGGTGCAGTCTCGGGCCTGCGGGTAAATATGAGCAAATCCCTGGCTCTAAATATCAACCTTCCACATACCTTGGTCTCTCGCATCAAAGAACACTTCCCTTTTTCTTGGCATTCTGACTCAATCCCATATTTGGGAGTGCGAATCACAGCCTCGATATCTGATCTGTACTCAGCCAACTACCCTTCGCTTATTAATAAATTGAAGAAAGACTTAGAGGATTGGTCAAAATATAAAATGTCCTCGTTGGGAAGAATCAACACGGTCAAAATGACCATCCTTCCGCGACTTTTATACCCATTTCCAGCACTCCTTATCCTGATTATAAAGTCACAAATTGAGTCCCTTCAATCGCACATTCTTTTATTTGGGGCAGGAAGGGTCATAGAGTCAACAAAACCACACTTTTTAGGTCACATATACATGGGGGTCTCGGGGTCCCGAACATCTGGAAGTATTACTTAGCGGCCCAACTGACGCAATTCTCCATCATATACATGAAAGGTACAAAACCTGACTGTATTACATGGAATGACAGGCTATCCCTCTCCATACAGTGGATTTCTTGCTTTGGAACCCTCCTGCCTCTCGCCATCCAATCTTGGCTCTTACTCTCTCGTATTCATTCGCTCTATAGTCATAAATCAAATGGGATTGCCTTACCTTGGGGTCCGTTTAAACATATTTTTCATAATCCAGACTTCCCTCCTGGCATTAACATTGAGGCTGTCAAATGGTGGACAGATAAGGGTCTTTACAGAATTGGACACTTCTTTGATGCAAGGGGTCCTCTCTCTTTCTTACATTTCGTAATTAAGATGAAGATGCCACCTGTGGAGCGTTTTCGCTTCTCCCAGATTTCACATTTTTTGCACACTCTCCAAATAGGGTTTTCGGACCCCCTATTGGTAACCCCCTACGAGCAATGGTGCTCCAGAATTCAAGATATCAAGGGAGGGATTTCCCTCATTTATGCCTCTCTGAATGCTCCTGCAGATAAAACCTCTTACATGATAAGATGGGAACAAGACCTGACAGCGGACTGGGACCTCGATTTATGGCATTCTTGTGCTCCGCCTGGTGAAATATTTTGATTTGAATACCCGCTTCTGGGTCAGGTGGGATCGGACCATGGGCTCC
Organism: Pelophylax lessonae; assembly: GCF_965119305.1. Taxonomy (NCBI): domain Eukaryota; kingdom Metazoa; phylum Chordata; class Amphibia; order Anura; family Ranidae; genus Pelophylax; species Pelophylax lessonae. The sequence continues at coordinate 94,487,041 of NC_138771.1, read as the reverse complement.
TTCTCTCTATCCCTATGCCCTCCCTCCCCTGCTACTGTGACTCCTCTTTCCCTAACTCTTCTTCTTTCTATTTCATCTATCCTTCTCCCTGTATATGGATATCTACAAGGCATGTAATAAAATACTTACTGTCATTGGTTCGGTGTTTCTTGGCTACTACATTTCCTTTATATATATATATGTCTGACGGGACTTGATTACCCTCTCTTATGGTTATAAGGGCTCGAGGCTGTTTTCCTCCAGGTACTCACTGCACCCTCTTTAGCCACTTCTCTCTGGGGCACAGTATGAGCCCATTTGGGGTGCCCCAGGGTGAATGGCTCCCACTTACTATAGGATCCCAGCCATACACAGCTGATCTCATTGTTTTGGACTTTTTTTTTCTCTTTCTTTTTCCTTTTTCGTACCCGCCGGGCTGGTGTATTAGCCAAGGTTATTTCTCCTGTACTGTGTTGAACAACATTGCTTATGTATGCTTACGTTTTACATGCCTTGTATGTTAATGTTCTTTTGTTATCTTTCTGCAAAACTTCAATAAAAATGATTGATAAATAAAAAAAAATGCTTAAGCTAATGTATAAGAAAACAACAATCAGTTAGGCACTAAATATGCCTATAAGCAAGTTAACTCTGAGATGAGTGCACGCCCCTCGAATCCCATCAGTTGCACCCTACCTGAAGATTATGCGTCTGTTGGTAAATTGTCCTTTTATTGCCTGCGTTAACTATCCCTTTCTGAGTATAGTATAATAGTACAAAAAATATATTAAATATATTAGAGTTTTACAGTAATGCCCTAGGCTGGTGTGCCTTTTTTGTTTGCTTTTAGTTTTGGTTTTCCCCAAATTGAAGAGGGAAGCAAGGCTCCAGAGTGTACATTTGTGATCAAGTTGGTTAACCACTTAAGCCCCGGAGGATTTGGCTGCTAAACGACCAGGGGGTATTTTGCGATTCGGCACTGCATGACTTTAACTGGCAATTGCGCGGTTGTGCGACGCTGTATCTAAATGAATTTGGCGTCCTTTTTTTCCCACAAACAGAGCTTTCTTTTGGTGGTATTTGATCACCTGTGCGATTTTTTGATCATGCGCTATAAACAAAAAAAGACCGTCAATTTTGCAAAAATAACAATATTTTTTAAATTTTTTTATATGAAATTCCCCCCCCAAAAAATGTAAAAATCAAAATTTTTTAACATTTTCGGCCAATTTGTTTTATGCTACCTATGTTTGGTAAAAAAAATCGCAAAAAGCGTATTTTGATTGGTTTGCGCAAAAGTTATCGCGTTTACTAACAAAGGGAAAGATTTTTGTCATTTTTGTTGGTTTTTTTTTAACGCGTAATGGCGGCGATCTGCGATTTTTTTTGCGGTACTGCGACATTGCGGCGGACAGATCGGACCCTTGACTGACATTCTTGACAATTTTGGGGTTACCAGTGACAATTCTACAGTAATCAGTGCTATACATATGCACTGTTACTGTAAAAATACACTGGTAGTGAAGAGGTTAACTTTATTTGAAAGGGAGGGGCTATGTGTGTCCCTAGGGGCGTGCTTTCTACTGTGATTGGCTGTGGCTTCAGATGTATGAAGAGTGATCAACGGTTCTACATAGTAGAACCGTATGATCATCCTTCATACACAGGGGAGAATGACAGGCAGCTTGTTTACACAAGCCGCCTGACTTTCTCCCTCTCCCCCGCCGATCGCAGAGTGACCGGCGGACATCGGGTCCGCCGGTCACACGCGTGGGGGGGTCCGTGACCACGCGGGAGCGTGCCTCCGGGGGCGCGCGCTCGCTCCCTAGACCCTCACAAGCTAGTGACGTAGCCCTACGTCACTTTGCCTGTGAGGGGCTGACTGCCGACGTAGATCGGCGTTAGGCAGTCAGCAAGTGGTTAAAACCCACAGTGGTCCATTAGGGTTGTCTAGGGCTGAAGACATGTCCATGTGGGTTTCTTGAAGATTGGGCTGCCAGGGAGATTGTTTTGCCTGTAGCGCAGACTTTTTTGCAATTACTAACTATGCCTATACACTATATTACCAAAAGTATTGGGACACCTACCTTTACACACACATGAACTTTAATGGCATCCCAGTCTTAGTCTGTAGGGTTCAAAATTGAGTTGGCCCCTTTGCAGCTATAACACCTTCAACTCTTCTGGGAAGGCTGTCCACAAAGTTTAGGAGTGTGTCTGTGGGAATGTTTACCATTCTTCCAGAAGCACATTTGTGAGATCAGGCACTGATGTTGGATGAGAAGGCCTGGCTCACAGTCTCAGCTTTAATTCATTCCAAAGATGTTCTATTGGGTTGAGGTCAGGACTCTGTGCAGGCCAGTCGAGTTCCTCCACCCAAAACTCACTCATGTCCATGTCTTTATGGACCTTGTTTTGTGTACTGGTGCATAGTTACGTTGGAAAAGGAAGGAGCCATCTCCAAACTGTTCCCACAAAGTTGGGAGCGTGATATTGTCCAAAATGTCTTGGTATGCTGATGCTTTAGAAGTTCCCTTCACTGGAACTAAGGGGTCAAGCCCAACCCCTAAAAAACAACCTCACCCCATAAACCCCCCTCCACCAAATGATTTGGACTAGGGCACAAAGTAAGGTCCATAAAGATATGGATGAGAGAGTTTGGGATGGAGAAACAATTTGTCTGCACAGAGTCCTGACTTCCACTCGATAGAACACCTTTGTGATGAATTAAAGTGGAGACTGCGAGCCAAGCCTTCTCGTCCACATCAGTGCCTGACCCCACAGATGCACTTCTGAAAGAATGGTCAAACATTCCCATAGACACACTCCTAAACCTTGTGGATAGCCTTCTCAGAAGAGTTGAAGCTGTTATAGCTGCAAAGGGTGGGCCAACTCAATATTAAACCCTACGGACTAAGACTGAGATGCCATTAAAGTTCATGTGTGTGTAAAGGCAGGTATCCTATTACTTTTGATAATATAGTGTATTATAAGGTTCAGTGCTAGATATCCTAAATGATGCATGCTTCTAATGTATGTCATATTTGATCTCTAACTAATTGAAATTTCATTCTGTGTAATACTATGTTGGTTGTCAGATTGTAAAACCTTGTTAGATAGAAATATTGATGCATTTATAATACTTATCCTTAGTGGTGTACCTGCTGGAGCAACAATAAACACACAACAAGAGTGAGGAAATGAGAGCAGAAACAAGTCAAGTCCATAAGCGGGTAGTCATTCAAGCCAGGGTCGAGTCCAGAATCCGGTAGTCATCCAAGCCGGAGTCGAGTCTAGAAGCGGGTAGTCTACCAATGCCAGGTCGTCTGCCGATGCAGGGTTGTCTGCTGATGCGGGGTCGAGAGCCAGGAGAGTTGTCAGCCAAGCCAGGTCATACATGGAGGAACACGGAGAACAGAAGACTGCTAGCAGAGATGCACCTTGAAGTACAAACGCAAGGGCAAGGATTGCAACCCATCAGGTGACATATAGTCAGGCATGCAGCATCATCACCAGGCAGAGGCAAGTGATGATGCAGAGTTTATAAGAGGCAGCAGGCTGCACATGTCCAAGATGGCTGCCAACAGAAGGGCAAGGTAACACCTTAACATCCTCAGACCCTTTAGTTGTGGTATTCTGTGAAATCACTCTGCAACGACCAGAAAAAAATGGCTACATTTGCAATTCAACAGCTCTCACTTACCATTGGAACCATTGGTTAGAATGCTAAGAGTAATTTATAAGAGCCGTTGACTCCGATATATTAGATTGGGCTACTCTGCAGGAAGTTTAACACTGCATGAAACCAAAGACCAGACAAGCAATCTTTACTTTTATTCTAATTTTATGTTGCTGTTGCTTATTAACTATTTTGTAAATACATATTTTTTGGAAATATTTTTTGCACATGTTCTTTTCTTTTCATTAAAACTATATATGGTGTATAAAACTATAGTTTGAATCATTATTCTGAATCTCTGAATCCTTTGTGAGGCAAAGATGCTTTAATTCATGTCTGGACACGAAAGCAAGTGTCACAGACATTTGCAAAAGGTCAAAATTGCAACAGATGCTGTGAATCGTGCCTGCTGGATGCTGGCTCTTAGAATGTTAGAGCCGGGTCACACTATTGCGATGCGGGAAGGCTGCGAATTCGCAGCCTTTTCCCGCATCGCACACGCACCCCCGGCAGTTCACACTGCCATATGCGATCCGCTGGGGGTGTCAATGTAATCTTAACGACACCCCCAGTTTGATCGCATATTGCAGTGCGATCGTGCAGTTCGCACAGGATGGGATCGCACAAGTGTGAACCGCTGTGCGATCCGATCCTGATGCGGCTGCAAAAATGCCTCCTGTGCGTGTTTGCACCGGGTGCGATGCGAATTTAGCCATACAAACTGTATGGCTAAACTCGCACCGCACAGCTGATCGCATGTAATGTCGGAGCAGTGCGCTCCGACATTACATGCGAACCCGGCACTCGCATCAGTGTGAACCGGGTCTTAGGGATTGTGAAAATTGTCACACCATCAATATCCAAAAACTCTGCTAAACACACAGTAATTTATATATATATATATATATATATATATATATATATATATATATATATACATATATATATATATATATATATATATATATATATATATATCCATATACAGTATATATAAGGGTGGGTTACACTTATGCTCCAAATCAAAAGAACATACTTCCACATCACCACATCTAACAGGCTCCATACTTACTGCTCCAACATAAAGAGCCAGAAGATGCGTAGTCCATCAATTTCTCAAAATGCATTTCTACTTGTAAATCCAAGCGCAAACATTACAAGTCACATTTTAGTATTATGTTTGCACATAGAATAATTCTGTTGTTGAAACAGAACCACTGGATTTAACATAGACTTCCTTGTACACATAATTAATATTAGTATTTCATTGCACTGTAGATGCTTAAATTACACAGTGACTCAGTGGATCCATGTTTTTTATTGCTTAATAGGAAATATATATTGACTGGCATATAAACCTTAGCAGAGAGCTGAGCTGGATTGACAGCACAATCTGTAAGAACAGCAATGTCTGAAATTATTAGCGGTTTTTCCATTCATAAATAAACTCTTCTGGAACTGTAATAAAAATGCAGATTCACTTCCCATGTGTACTTGTTTCAATGAAAACGCCTAAATAATTGCAATAGTAGTCTTGTAGAAAATGTCCAGTGCTTATTATGACAAACAATTTTGTGTCCTAGCTTTATCATACAAGAGACCCTGTCATCCCATGATATCCTGTTCAATAAACACATGCTAGCAATGTGTAGTAGATGTACTTAATTTTCTTTCACTGCAGCATTTGGGCTGGCTAAGCAGATATATCAACACTGCTATTCAAATGGAAAATGATCACTTCCTGGAGTGTCAGAGTCTCAAACTCCTGGGCCCCCAGCAGTCTTCCCTGACCCCCCAGACACCTACTTGATCATTATGTTTCTGCTGCTATTGGAAAAATCTCACAAGTTTGTTCAAAGCTTACCTAAGCAGTGGCTTTTTGCTGCCAATCTTGTGAGATTTTTTAACACAGCGATGAGGTTGGGTTGCAGGGGGCAGCTGGGGATGGCCCAGATGTTCATGATTAAGATACTCCAGAAAGTATAGCTCTCTGCTTAGGTAGCTGAAATTGCTACTGTAAATACACCTAGTGCACATAGCCAGCATATATTTTGTCAACAAGGTAGGGTGTAGTGACAGGGTCTCATTACCAAATTCACTACCAGGGCGATTTTTCCATTTTTGCACACATGTTAAATGACTTTTTTGGTTTGAAAACTAGTTAAACCCCAAAATTGTATATATTTTCTGAAATCAAAGACTCTAAAGAAGAGTGAGGGTTGCAATTTTTTTCATGACATCAGCGCCCATGTTTATGAAACACAAATTTTTAGTAAAATATACTAAAGTTTATTTTTGTGCACAAAAACATAATATATTACTAATTTTTGGTAAAATATAAAATATGAGGTTGTGATGAGTAAATAGATACTAAAACTATCAAGCCCATAAAATTAAACATGCCTGTAAAACAGGAATAGACATTGGCACTGAAAATTGCCCATAGGCAATGTTTTAAGACCCTTTACAGGTTATAACTTTCTGTTAGTTATGAATAATGGCCCTACAATTATTGCTCTCACCGATATATAACATACTGATATTTAACATGTATAGCTCAGCCATCATTTTCATACATAGGTGCGCCTGCTGCATGCATTTATGTTTTTGTGTGCATGTATTGGTTGAACTAGGTGGATCTGCGTCTTTTTTTTTTTTCAATCTGACTATGTAACTGTAACATATGTAGATATATGGACTAAATATTTAGCCTATCATGTTCCTCTCTAATCGAATATGAATTATCCCCCATGGACTACCATTATATACTATATATATGTATATGTCATGCATGTATTTTTTGATCATTACAGGGTTGATTTTACTAAATCTGCTGCAGCTCTGCATAGAAATGGGTCAGCTTCCAGATTTATTTATTTATTTTTCCCAAAGCTTAATTTAACAAGCTAAAGTTTGAAAGCAGATTGGCTACCATATACAGCTGCACCAGATTTTGCGCTCTACAGTTTTAGAAAATCAGAGTCTATGGGTAATACTTTGCAAATATTCAGTTATTTTCTGCACTAATTTTACCCCATACATAATGTTCTTAATAATGGGATTTTTAACGTAAAATCCATTTCTCTGATGTTCATTGACGGACACAGCTCCTTATTCTTCTTAATCATTGGGTTATACTGCCCCCTACAGGAGTAGGACATTAGGCAGGAAAAGGCTTGACTATGCCCCAGGGGGTATACACCCACTCTCAGCTATAGGCACTCAGTTTTGTTACAAGCAGTGTCAGAAGAAAGCCAACTCCACAGAGGGGTGGGGATGCTGTGTCCATAAATGAACATTAGAGAAATTAATTTTACGGTAAGTCAAAAATACTATTTTCTCCTCTGTTCATTGATGGACACAGCTCCTGATTCTTCTTAACCATTGAGACGTTCCAAAGCAGTGTTAAACATGACGGGTGGAAAAACAGCAGAAAAAAATTCCCAAGTCTAAAAATAGCCAACCAGGTAACATGGTGCTCAACCAAAACTTGAGCTCACCCGAAAAAACCACCCTCAAAGAGGACCAGGTCCTCTAAACAGCAGCCTGCAAAACCTTGTGGCCAAAAGAAGAATCCGCAGATGCAAACACATCCACTTTGTAAAACTTTGTTAAAGTGTGCACAGACGACCAGATGGCCGCCTTGCAAACCTGCATCACTGATACCTGATGACAGAAGGCCCAGGAGGCACTAAGCACCCAAGCAGAGTGTGCCTTAACAGGGAAACGAGGAACCTGACCCCTAATTGAATAGGCCTAAATCACTGTCTGTCTGATCCATTTGAAAATGGTTCGCAGCAGAAAACAGCCAACCCTTTTTAAGGTCCAACCATGAGTACAAATAGTGAGTCTGACTTCCTAAAAGACTCCGTAGCTGCCAGGTACCCCCTGATCACCCGAACCACATCCAGGGAATGCAAAGCAATTTCCTTAGGATGTTTAGGCCTGGAACATAGAGAAGGCAGCACAATGTCTTCATTCAAATTGAAATCAGAGACGACCATTGGAAGAAACAACGAACAGGGAGGAAGAACCACCTTAGCGTTGTAAACCAACAGGTAAGGTAAATGGCAAGACAACGCCGCCAGCTCTGACACCCTGCACGCAGAAGTAATCACCACCAAAAAAGGCCATCTTCTGGGACAACATAAGCAGGGGAACCTCCAAATATTTTTGAAAAGGAGATTCCTGGATAACTACAACTCCGATAAGTTATAGTAGTAATAAAAAATGAAATCCTAAATATTATACCCTTACACTCCCAACAATAGAGGCTAGTCAACAGTGGTGGCTGTGGGTTTACATATTCATTAAATTAACAAAGGTCTGTGATTCAGGGAAAGAAAATCTAAAAAGAAGATCTTGATGAAGACACAAATATATGCATGTGAACAGGGAAAAAAATAACCACTGCTAAAATAGCATTGCTGCTTTTGTATATACAGTATATTTAATACTATATCTGTCAAGTCCAGATCTTTTGTTATTTCAACATTGCCTAATTCTATTACAGATTATTTTAGCTTGCAACGTCCCAGCTGAAGATGAATTTATTCATTTTGTAACAATCTGTGTGCCTATTTTATTTCTTTTAGATAATAGTTTTTCGGGTTGCCTTTAACAGTCCTCTAACTCTCAATTTGACCTTTTGTTTAAAACTCCTCTATCTTTTACTGTCTTTTCCTGTAATAGCTTTTATCTTTTTCACCAACCACCTTTTCATTTCTTTCCTCAACCAGGAATATTCTAATAAAGCATGAAAATTGTTTAGTTACAGTTTCTCTGAACTGAATTGACTTGTTTTTATACAATCACATATTTTAATAGCATTTCTGTACTTATTACATACTGTTCTTCTTATCATTGGATAAATACCTAGGTCACTTACTTCATTGGTTTGACACAAAGATGTCATTGAATATGGATTCCATTATTGGGATTTGAAAGGGTAAGTATACTTTCCAACTAAGTATATTAAAGCAGTTTTAAACCCAAAACCAAAAATGTCATATATTGCAGCTTACCAATCATTAGATGTGGCAGCTGCATTCATTTTTATTTTTTAAGGCTTTTTCCCTCTGTTTGCACCTGATGATCTGGCCAGTGTGCTAGAGTGCCTACACTCTGGATGAAGAATCAAAGGGGGCATATTTGGTCAGCGCCATTGTTAAAGTTATTGTAAAGTCTCATTTAAAAAACAAAAAAAAAAACAAAGATATTATACTTACCTGCTCTGTGCAGTTGGTTTTTCAGAGTGGCCTGGATCCTCTTCTTCTTGGGTCCCTCTTCATTGCTCCTGGCCCTTCTCTTCTGTCGAGTGCCCCCACAGCAAGAAGCTTGCTATGGGGGCATCTGAGCCAAACTGCAGCTCTGTGTGTCCATTCAGATATGGAGCTGCAGTTCGGCCCTGCCCCCTCGCTCTCCTGATTGGATAACTGACTTTAATTGACAGTGGGAGCCAATGGTGCTGCTGTGTTTCAGTCAATCAGGAGGTATAGCCCCGGACCACGGAGGGACTCATGGACATTGCTGGATAGAGATGGGGCTCAGGTAAGTATTAGGGGGGCTGAGAGGGGAGTCACACACAGAAGGTTTTTTATCTTAATGTATAGAATGCACTAAAATAAAAAAGAAAACTTCTGCCTTTACAACTCTTTTAATCTGGGGGGAGTGTTAGATGTAGTATCAGATTTAAATACACTTAACAACTTGAAGCCAAACTCCACCACACACGTTATACAGTTATAACAACAGTTTTGTTTTTTCCTTTTGGAATAAAGGTTTTACATTAATAAATAAAAGCCAATGATTATAAGTAGTGTTAAATGGATTGTCTCATCTCTATAAATGGATACATCTGGAAGAGAGCTTGTTCTTTTGAAAAACAACATACTTACTGGTCAGGCCACCAGATGAATATAGAACAAAGAAATTCTAAAACATAAAACCAATGCAGCCAACACTTCTAAGAATTGGTAAGCTGCAATATAATAAATGTTTGCTTTTTTGTTTATAACTGCTTTAACCCCCTACCATCCCCACACCACCACCTGCTTATCTAACCCACCCACTCCAGTTACACACTTTTCATTCTTGCAGCCCTGGTCCACGACAATGTATTTGTCTTCCTGGAACTTCTTTTTTTGATGTGTGCACAGTAGCCCCCTCATAGACAGCTATTGGACTGTTTCCAGAATGTCATCTTTCTTAAAAGGAAGCCCCAGATAAATATATGAGTATCTACTGTGCAAGTGTATACAGAAAGAGGAAGATTCAAACTGGCAGGAGGTAACCTTTTGGCAGGTAGCCAGGTGGGTTAGGTAAGGTTGATGTAGAAAAGGGGATAAACAAGGGTAATAATACTTTGTTTGAAGGTGGATAAGTACACCTTCAAACAAAGTATTCTTACCCTTGTTTATCCCTTTTTATCCCGTACTTATCCTTTAAGCCCTGCCTGATTTTTGTTACATCGTGATTCCTTAAAGGAGCGGATTTACTAAAGGCTCGGCAAAAGTAAAATTTTCAGTTGTATGTACCTTTATCAGCCTAACATTTGAAAAGAAACGCCTATTTTGTTTTCTTTCAAATTCCCTGTACATGATAGTGTGTTCATTTATAGTGCATTACCACTTTAACATGTACATTAATAAACAAAAAATGTATTCACAAAAGATTCACAGAGATTCACATTTAGGACAAGCATGCAGCCCATCTGAGCATGGGTGCATGAAGGTCAGCACCAAAGTTCCAACCCTGGGAGTTTCATCAGCCTGCTCCCTAAGGACAGGAGAAGCAAAGGGGTGGAGCATTGGTGCTGATGTCATCACGCATACGTGCTTAGTTGGGTGGCATGCATGTACTACATGCTGTAACCCTGTGAATCCTTTGTAAGTACATTTTCTATTAAATAAAGTACATATTAAAGTGATAATGCACTATAGTTTTTTTGATCTTTCTTGATGATCATTGGAATTCTTTTGGAGTCGTTACGTGCATGAATTTGTTGCCACTGTGAGGCATTCGTTATTTAGGGTCATTACTAAGCTAGGAGAAGTGAACAGCCTATTTGCCTTAGTAAATAAACCCCAATGCTTTAGGGAAATAACGCATTATAAGCCAGTACTTCTTTTAATTAAGTATGCTAAAAATACAAGTTTTTTTTTTTTTTTTTTTAATTAGTGAAGACTATTTTTTGTATTTGACAACAACTGTGTAGGAGTACAAATCAATTGCAATATTTAAAATATTGTCTGTAAAATGAATATGACTAGGCAAAAAAAGAGTTAAAAATACTGATAACAGCTGATGTGCAATTATAGGATAATACGGCCTCTACTCACTGTCTCCAGAGCATAACTGCTGCAGCCACAACATATTCCTCACTCATGTCATTTTATCCCTTCCTAAACTCCCAAGGCAGTTATCATTAACCAGTTCTGCTGCTTATCAATTATGCAAACCATTCTAAAGAACAAGGCCTGGTGCCAAAAGGCAAAGACAAAAGTCGTATGCATTTATTGCAAGACTAAACCTTTGTTCCATACTCATGCTGAGATGTAAAAATATTATAGGATACAATAGACCTCATCTAAATGGTACCCAATGGTTCATAAAATGGTGTTTGGCTCAGCAACCAATCTAAATTGTTAACTTTCTTTACACTTAGGACTTCTTATACATAGGAAACCATGCTGGGAATACACTACAATTTATTGAATGTTGGTTTTATTGTAGTTGTTTATACTTGGAAACAATCCTTATGTTTTATTAATATAGCATTATGTTTGTTGCTTGCAAGGAAGGTGAATTCAAAGGCCAGCTCGCTGTGACTAGGAGCAATTCACTTTATCTGCTGTGTGACAAGTACTCTACCAGACACAAATATGTTATTTCCAATATACTTTCTAATGAGATCTTCAGTTTGCACCCAACAGTATCCGACCTGATGCCAATTCCTTCAACATGCTTTCCAGTTCTAGCACAAGTCAGTCTAGTGTTATTGAACTCAGAAAAATGCATCTCAGTTTGTGTTCACTACATTAGTACCTGATACAGATAATTATGCATATTGTATACTAATGTAGTACCCTAACTGGATGGCACTTGGTTAGCTAAAGCACCATGTATCAATACAGTTCCCATATTTTAAAACACAACATTATATTTTCACTGTTTATTCATTTTTTAGTCTTTGGTCAGACTGAATCCGACTTTGAAATTGTGCGACTTCACTTGAAGCTGCACAATTTCAAAGTCCGATTTTAGTACGACTTGGAAAACATCTGTGTAACTTCATGCATAGATGTCTATGCAAGTAAGATAAAAGTACTACAGTGAAGCTGCACCAATTTGACCGCTTCCATTGCGGACAATGAGGCGCGACTTGTCATGCAATATAAAACTATCAAATCGCATGACAAGTCGCACTGGTGTGACCAGGGAATAAGTGCTGCTCTCCGAGTTTCTTTGCTGCTTCACTCTGGCACGTGATCAAGTCACAGCTTCAAATAATTTTTTGGGCTAGCTCCCTGATGGTAACAATGTCTGCGCATTGAACATTGGCACTCCCACTTCACTGCAAGATCACATGGCAAGGGAACAAAACAAGAGAGCAGGGACAGAGCATTGTCACCTTACAACACAAAATGCCTGAAAAAGGACCTTCATGGCAGGTTCACCAGGAAATACTTTAATAAAACCAATATATTTAAAACAATTACAATCCTTACAAATTCATAGCTGACTGCATATAAATAGACATTTTTACTGCCACTTCAAGCGGAACTTTACTAATAACAACTTGATAAAAAATAATGTTTTTTTTTTTTTGCAAAGAACATACATTTCAAATTAATAATTATGCTAACAAAATCAGTGTGTGCTGTAAATTGCCTCCAGCACTGCTCTGGTTTCTTCTTGTCAGAGGCTGCCATTTTCCTGAAGCTCAGAGACCCTGAGCAGCCGTAAATATTTAGGCTGCCATCAGATCAGTCTTTAGTGGCTCTTAATTTTGGCACAATGCTGAAAAAAAGAGAGCATCTAAGCACATGCAGGGCAGGGTGAGAGAGTGTATTTTTGGATTATAAATAGTATAGGCACTTATTTTTAATGTATAAATTTGGGAAGAAAAAAGATTATATGAATATAATTAATTAATTCCAGTAGCGCAGGGATGGTGGTATCCTCTCACTACCACTTAAACGCAAATACAAGTGTGGGAGTGATAATATATATCATGTATGCTTACCCCCAAACATAAGCATGAACTAATATGTACCATTAAACACAAATTAAGTGAATACAATGATCAAAAAACGTATAAAGTCCATAAAATCAATAAAATCAATAAAAGTTCATGAGTGAAAAATCCAAGGGATACTATGATGATGTGAAACAAAGTACTGGATCACCGCTCTCCACCACTACCGTGTCCGGGGAAAAAATTAAGTGCACACTCACCAGATATAGTTGCTTAACTACTCTCGTGGTTAAGCTAACAGGCAGAGATCATATCACATCCAAATGCAATCATCCTGGACAGCCCTTCTACAGATATAAACAGAGCCGCAGCACTCCAGATTATGTGGAAAGAAACACAGTCTCCGCGGTTTCTCTGTGGCTCATACAGATTGATCCTACTTCTTCAAACCCCTGGGCCTGAGAATGCCCAGGAGTTTGAAGAAGTAGGATCAATTTTAACTTGTAAACAACAAGTGTCAGAAAAAGGCCCGGTCCAGAAGTAGTTAAAGCGGAGCTCCGGCCTCAAAATTAAAAAAATTGATTTTGGGCCATCTGCTTGCTGAGGGACACCTGAAAAAGAAATGGATGCTCCCGTTTTTTTTTTTTGTTCACTTACCTTGTTTTTGAATAAAATATACTAACCCTCCTCTCTCTCCCTTTGCGGCCGAGGCCCGCGCAGTCTCTTCCGGCTTGCGATGACTCCTGGGAGCTGAACGTCCTCGCTCCCAGGAGTCAATGCACCTGCACCGGCCCCGCTCATCACTTCCGGTGCAGGCACGACATTCCATGCTAAACAGCTTCTGGGCATGCCCAGAAGCTGTGCAGGGATGCCGCACCTGCACCGGAAGTGACGAGCGGGGCCGGTGCAGGGCATTCTGGGACTCCGACGTCACCAAAGAGGAGGCAAAGGGGACGCGCTGGCTTCAGCTGCCCACACCTGAGATGGCAGGGCTGTAGAAGAAATTTTAAAGGTAAGTATTTCTTCTAAAAGGTAAGTGTGACCCAGGACAGTACAGAGGCTATCCGTTATGGAATGCACTAGCCCTGACTTTCCCGGGGGTATTTTTAGCTAAAATTCACCCCTGAGCCCGGAACTCCGCTTTAATGAAATAAAAACTTTTAGACTCCAGCCCCCTAATGTGGCACTCAATTTCTTCCTTCCTTTTCTGGTTTCATACAGAAAGGACAGCAGCAACTATCTGAACAGTGGAGGCGTAGAATGTAATATACTGGGGATGCTGGGATGAATGGGGGATTTTCCTGGAAAATGGCAATTAAGGGGAACTTGGGTAGAGTCTGTTAGTTACTGGAAGTGTTCATAGCTCATTAGTCAACATGTGCTTTCATAGAGAGTGATTATCCTTTTTGGAAAAGTAAAAGTCAAATCTAGATTAGTAAGTGTTGTATATACTACTTAGTGTAAAAATTCAGTTCTGAAACAAAACAAGCACAATAGAATGTATTTGGAATCAACAAAAATATGGTTGTGTTATTATACTTCTGAACAGAATTCATCAGTCTTACAACGTAGGTTGAGCAATCCCAAAGTGTTCCAAGGCACGTATATAAACATTCAATACGGCTACTGAATGACTGATACGGGAGTAAGAAATAAGATATGAATTATTCAGGGCCGAGGAACAATTCACATTTACTGATGTTTGTTTTACAAATAGATTTGCTCTGCAGGAAACAAAATCATCACTGTTTCCCTTTTACACTATGATTGTGACTATGCATACATAGACTGTGTATGAGTTCTTTTGCTTTAAATTGCTTAGAATGAAAAAATGCTTTTTTCAGGTATTCTCTTCCTAATAGCATTGCCTAATTGGCAAATCTTTTTGAATTTGATCAGTCTTCTGGAAATTCTAATCAAACAATGACCAGGCCAGCACTAAAACTAGATCAGGCAATACTAGGACTCATCTGCATTTATGTCTGCCCCAGCCACCCCTCCGAAAAGCCATCTACGGTGGCTGCTTTTTTAGAGGGCAGCTGACAAAAGGCTTGTAGGTGATACGTCTTCTCTTCAGAGGCAATTTTAACTCTTAAAAGCCTACATTCTGTTCCATAACTGAGTGCATTGCACCCAGTTGTAGGGTGGTTGTGGTGCAACCCTATTCATTTGAATGGGTTGCATTTAGCAGCAGCAGTACAGTCTGGTGAACACAACGGGGGGGGGGGGGGGGGGAATGATTATCTTGGCTGTGTCTGTGGCATGAGTGCAACCTCCCTCTGCTTGCTGTTTTTAGTTGGTTAATGCAGTACAAATGCAACTCAACTGTCTATTTTTATCAAACTCCAGCTGCAATTATGAGCAAACGTTTAGGAAAATTCCAGACAAATATTTATTAATTATTGTCTGTGTCACTATCTCTTTATCTGATTTTATTCTGAAAGCACTTTTTAAACAAGAAAAATAATCAGGTCCTTCCTTCCGCAAAGGCAGAATCTTTCCGGCATGTGTGAACAAGTAGATACCTTACACAATATAATTTGATTCTACAATGAACTCTACTTCATCAATATACAGTTTAATGTGACTGTAAATATATGAATAGCTTTCATTAACTGATTTTAACATTCAGACCATGTACAACAGATCACATTGGAAAAATAAACTAGTGTACATAGCATATTTGTCAAGTTAGATGAATTTCTTTATCTTGGTTGGAGTTTTCCTTGAAATATAGATCTACACCTCTACAGCTAGGTACTAATGTAAAGTTAATATGGATATTGTATCCTCACGCAACACAATCACACCTTAGATACCGCACTAGCCAGGTATTGTCAAAGCACTACATGGTGCCAAGATTGATAGTTTGCTCATATATTACTTTCCCTTTATTTCCCCTCCCCTCATCAAATGACATTTTTAAATACAACCTGTGTTTAAATTGCATACCCTATATTGGACCCAACGCTCTCACTGTTGAGTCTAGGTGCTTCTCCAAGTAATGCAGGCAGATCATAGCTTCCAGAAAACATCACAGTACCGTGCCTCAGCAGTTCTTTCATAATCCCCCACCGTGATGTAAGCACTGGGAGGGCTTTGGGTAGGAGATATGCAAATATCAAAATGTCCCCCCCAGCTAATGCCCACATGTGATGCTGAGCCTTCATGATTGAAAGAGAACTGATATTAAATAAATAAAATGGGTGAGCCAGGGACAATAAGGCTGGGAAGGATTTTTTTTTTTTAATCCGCGGTGGTGCATAAACCTTAACGAAAAAACCCGGTAAGTGAACACAAAAAATGTGCATGTGAACACACACAAAAAAAGTGCACTTAGGGGTGTGCTTTGCTCACCCCTCAAAGGGGTAAGACCTCTACCCTGATCCCCCTGGCCGGTAGGCTCCTGACAGGGACAAAGGGTTCCAATGGTCTGCCTAGCCAGAAGGCCTGGCGGACCCTGTTCTTCTGGGCAATCGAAGCTGACCCCAAATACTTGGTCGAGGGGCTCTCCTGAAGAGAGACCCCCCAGAGACAGAGGAGAAAGGAGCCTGAGGGTAATACATCCTCTCCCTAGACTTCAGGGCAAGCCAGGGGACTCACACTATATCCTAGTGAGAAGAAAACACACACAAATATGAAAGGTGACAAAATGTGGGAGAAGAATAAATAAATAAGTGGCCGTGCATGGTGTACTGGCAAGGCCCTGAGGCTTGGTAACAAAAATTGCCCCAGACTTTAGCCAAAAGGCCCAGCCCTAAAAGGCGCAGTGCAGAAAAAGCATTTGGAGCTGTGACCATGAGCTGGTTCACACATTGGGGTACCACACCCAAGTACTACTAAAAGCACCTCTGGGGAGACCACTCCCAGGGGACACAGGCACTGCAAACTCACTGCCTCCCCAGTCCATGGCCAGACAAGGTATAATGTTCAAATCAGGAGGTAAAGGGCCCTTCCAGCTTTCCAAGGGGAATTACTCCCATGCCTCAACTGCCTGTGAGCTCCCCGGTCTCTGTTCCAGCCAGTATGAACCTTCCAAGCCCCCATTACTCTAGCAAGTTGGCATAGCCGCCACCCAACCTTGGTCAGGTCAGATGACAGCACAGCACCTCCACTGGATCACTGATAAAAACAGATATTACACTTGATCTTAGCCAAAAGGCCGAGAAGCAAAATATATATATTTTTTTTTAAAGCCCGTAGTGTGTGAAACACACTCAAAAGACTCTACCCGGTGCATAAAAAAGCGCACACACACAAAGTGAGAACACAAAAAGTGCACAGGGTGTGCGAAAACGAATGGTCTTCCCTCCGAAGAGGTAGGACCCGAAACCTCGATCCCCCGGGGCGCAAGACTCCTGACAGGGATTTAAGGTACTTATGGTCAGTCGGCCGAAAATAAACTGACCCCATTCTTCAGGGGGACTGCCGAAACAGCCCACCCCAAGTACTAAGTGGGGCTCCCCCGAAGGAAGACCCCATGAGAGAGGGCGAACTAAGCCAAAAGGCCATATCCACCCCCTCCCAAGACTCAAGGCTGGGCCTGAGGACCCACACCCTACAAGTCGTGCCAAAAAAAGAAAACAAAGGTGATAGTGCAGGTGACGGACTACAAAGAAAAAGAGACAAACAAACGGGGGAAAGGGGAGTGGGGAAAGTGCAATGGTGCCATGTGAGGAACCAAGGCAGGCCTTCCGGTCGGAATAAAAAATTCCTCTGGTGCAAGCCAAAAGGCCTGTCCCAAGAGGCAGGTGTGAAAAAGGTGTGCATAGTGCAGTGACCAAGGTGCCGAAAAAACTCACAGCGAGCTGCCCCTCACCAGTGAGAAATTAAGGCACCCCTGGGCTGCCACCCCAGGGGCACTTACACTACGGGCTTTTTCAATCTCAGCCCCCGGCCAGACCGAGTGTAGCCTATCCCCACCAGCAGACATCAGAACCTGGACAGCTTAGAGAGAGCTTACCTACAACTGGGGACAGGCCCACAAGCAAGCCAGATCAAAACCCAGGAGAGAAAGCCCTCCCCTCGCCATCCTGTTCCTCAGCCCATTACATCCAGGAGCAGTTCCACCGGGCTCACCCTTCAGACCGGCTTTCCTGCTCCCTTCAAACTGGTTAGGACAGTTCAACCCATTCGAATCAGAAGGCGGCGGGCCCCACATGCTTTCCCAGATGACCTACTCCCCATACCTCAATACTTAGAGCGCTCCAGGTTTCGGTCATACTGGTACTAGCTAAGGCCCATACCAACTGATAAGAACAGATTTTTTTTTTTTTTTTTTTTTTTCTTACCTTCAGCATGAATCGCTAACTCTAATCTCTTCTACAGGAAACCGCCCAGAGACCAAGCTGCGTTCGTTACATCATTCAGGTAAGTATTTTTTTATCAAAAGTATAAAAAACACATCAAAACATAATCAATTTTTAACATCATATTCCCTCCACCAAACCACCTTATCTCATCCTCCACCTCCCAAAGTTCCAAAAATTGTCAGCAGCCTCCACCCCCAACACCTTCCTGTCCCTTAATAAGACAAGGTATAGTTTACTAATCCACCACTCATAACAGTCGTCCTCTGTCAGGAGGAAGCTCCCCTTCCTATAGCCACACCTTGCCTCCCATACAACTTTCTTCATGATGGCTGCGCAGATCCACCCCTTTTTCTTTATGTCAGCTCCTCCATGCACCAAACCATACAAACAAAAATCAGGTGCCACATCCTTGAGCCCAAAAATGTTTTCCACCAAACCCACCAACCTCCGCCATACGTTCTTAACAAAAAAACACTCCAAAAACACGTGTCTCACTGTTTCTATGCCACCACATCCTTCCCTCACACACTTCTCGCTTCTCACCAGATCTCTTGACTTCAAGAAGGACATAGTAAGCAAGCACTCATGGAAAGACATCCACACTACTTCCTTTTGGTGGTTTGTCACTCCTTCCCATCCCAAGTTCTTCCAGCATTCCTCAACTTGCTTACTCCTTAGGTCGGCAATGTTTGAAACAACCTCCTCTCTCTTCAGCCACTTGATTAAACTGGCTTTCACCACTGCTCTTGCTCCCAACTCATATATGCGGTTAACCTCATACCAATTTCTTAATTTTTCATAATAAGAGGGAGAAACCAGCGCCACTGGTCTAGACAAATCCCGAGTCCCCCAACCCCATTTCACCACCGACCACCCCATCAGATACCGCATAAAGCAGCCAGCCTTCCCTCCCCCCACAAAAGCTTTATAATGCGCCAACCATATGTGCATTCCTAGGAAGGACTCGATGTTCGGGAAGTTGTACCCTCCCAGCCTTGCTTCCTTTTGGACCACCGTTCTTGCCACCCTCTCCATCTTTGAGCCCCAAAAGAAGGTGAACAGCAACTTTTCAATTTTCTGGAGCCATCTCTTGTTAAACGGAAAAATCAAACCAAAGTAAAGTAATAAAGGCAGGCAAATTGATTTCACAATCAAGGTTTTCCCAGTCAGGGATAACCTACGCAATTTCCAGAACTCCAGCTTTCCCGATAATTTCCTAACACATTTTTCTGCATTCTCTTGGTTGCGGAGATTCCTCTCAAAGTGGACTCCCAAAACCTCAATAACTTCCACCTTCTTAAGCTTAGACGATCCGAAGTCGTGGAAACCACTCAGGGTGCACACTGAGCTCTTCCCCCAATTAACGCGCATTCCGGCCATAGCTCCAAACAATTGTAGCTGTAGTTCTGCCCTTACCAAGTCCCTCTGTGTTTTACACAGCAGGACCACATCGTCCATATAACATAAGGATTTTAGTTTTTCTCCACTCCCTCCAGGAACGAAAAAGCCCTCAAAGGCTTTATCCTTTTGTATATGTCTCAGTAAAGGCTCCATAACGCAAATAAAAAGCACTGGTGACAAGGGGCAACCCTGTCTAACCCCGGATTTAACCTCGAAAGGTTCTGACAAGGTCCCATTGATCAGGATTCTACTGCTTGCCCCTGCATACAAACATTCCACCATTTTTATGAAACCATCCGGAAAGCCTAATTTGCCCAATACTGCAAACATAAACCTGTGAGATACCCGGTCGTATGCTTTCTCCAGGTCTATGCCTGCCACTGCCAAAGACAAGTTGTTGCACTGAGCGTAGTAGATCAAGTCTCTCAAGATGACCAAGTTGTCCCCTATCCTTCTCCCCGGGACGGCGCACACTTGCCAGTCCCCTATAACCTTCCCCACCACCTCCTTCATGCGATCCGCTAGGATTTTTGCTAATATTTTATAATCAGCATTAAGCAATGTTATTGGCCGCCAGTTCTTAATGTCTTTCTCGTCTCCTTTTTTATACAATAGGACAATGACCCCCTTCTTCATGGATGCTGACAATCTCCCAGACTTCATGCAGAAATTTAACACCTCCACCAGGTGAGTTTTAAGGACTGGCCATAGTTTTACATACAACTCCACTGGAATCCCATCACCTCCTGGCGTTTTATTTCTTGCCATGCTCTTAATTACTTTCTCCACCTCTGCCTCTCCTACCTCTTCTATCAAAGGGGAGCCATCTTCCTTCTCCAGACCTTCAGAAAGAATATCACAATACTCCTCCACTTCTCCCATGGAAGCACCACCATCTCCACCGTACAGGTCCTCATAGAAAGATCTTACGACCTTCTTCATTCTTTCTCCTCCAACTTCCTCCTGCCCATCCATCATCTTTATCATCCCTTTCCTGGGACTATAAGCCTTCTTGAAGAAGAACCGGGAACATTTCTCATCTTCTTCCATGCATTGAACCTTGGCTCCAAACACAATGCTCTTGCCTTTCTCGTTAACCATCTTTCTTCTTTCTTCCTGTGCATCTTTTAGTTCTTCCTCCACCTCCAGCCCCAGCCTTTTGCACTGGTACAGGAAATGTATCCTGGCCATCAACCTTCTTCCCAGTTCTCTTCTTTCTCTTGCCCTTTCTGTTCCAACTCTCTGGAAGAAAGAGGCCACTCGTCCCTTAGCCCAGTCCCACCACTCCAGCAGGTCTCCAAAGGACTGCTTCTTCCCCTCCAAGGACCGGAAGAAAAGGCCAAATCTCTTCACCACTTCCTCATCTTCCAATAATAATAGATTTAATTTCCAGACTCCCTTCCCAAACTCCACTCCCTCCTCCAATTTAACTGAGCATAAAACTAAGGAATGGTCTGAAAAAACAGTAGCTTGGACCTCATATGCCTCCCCCTTCAAAAAACGTGATAACAAAAGAAAATCAATTCGTGACCTCACAGTTCCCTTGTCTGAATGGTAAGTGAAACTCACATCACTCCCCTCCACTTCCACCGCCACATCATGAAGCCCGAAGTCCGTCACCAACTCATTTAAAATTTTTGAGGATGCGTCCACTCCACCATCCACACTTGTCCCCTGCCGATCCTCACACCTCCTCACACAGTTTAAGTCGCCAACTATCATAGTTGGAACTCTCCCAGGTAAGTGTACTCTTAATGTTTTTAAGAAGGCAATCCTCTCTCTTTTATCTGCAGGTGCGTAGCAGTTTATTATTCTAACCTGCACATCTGCCCACTCAAGCATTACAATCAACAGTCTGCCAGGAACTACCACCTCATGTGCCACAATCTTAACATAGGGGTTCTTCACCACCACCCCAACCCCTTCACTCCTGGATGTACACGCAGGGGCCCACACTGAGGGTCCCCATGTCCAATCCGCTGCTGGCTCCCCCGTAATCCCACATTCCTGCAGGCACAAAACATCCGCACGACTCTTGTGCAACTCATCCAATACAGCCATCCGTCTCACTTTAGATGAGATGCTCCTCACATTTATCGACCCCACAATTAGAGCCATAAAAACAAGAAAAAATGTAGCCATCATAACATAAATCAAAGGTTCATCCTACTCTCTTCTATACCAGAACCTTGCTTCTTCAGCCTTCTTCTTGCTACTGGACTAGCGGATCCATCCTCAGAATCCCTAGCTTCGGGTACGTTACCATCTGTGCCCCCTCCCCCATCAGGCCAAGGACTAACAGACCTTGCCCTCTTACTGGCCGAGGTAGGCGCATCAGACGGTACAGGTGACTGATCCATCATTTGACCACATTCCAGACTGCTTACGCTCTCAAGGTCCGAATCTATAGTATCACTCTCTGACAGGTTCCCAAACAGCGCTTCCTGTGAGAAGGTCTTCTTCATGCTCTTCCTCTCTTCCTCTGGACTGGCTCCTTCTTTCCCTGGTGTAGTGCCGTGAAGTCGCTCATCCATCAGTCCTGTAGCTTGCTCCTCCTCCTCCATCTTCGGGGGTCCTGTCTCTCCACCACGTTCTCCACGGATAACATGATCACCCGGCATGGCTTCCGCGGTCACAGAGCCGGCACTGTCTCCCGCCGCTCCACCATGCCCAGTAGCGGTGCCAGTGTCCTTGGCTCCTGCCGCATCATCCGCCTGCCCTCCAGGTGCAGCTTCCTCGGCCGGGTGCTCAGTCGGGGTACCGGCAGTTCCCGCACCTTTATCGGCGGTCTCCCCGGCACTATCCTCCTGAGTATCCCCTCTTGGCCTCTGCTGTCTGAACCTCCTCTCTTTCGGGACCTCTGAATAGGAACCACCCCAACATTCTTCCCTGGCTGCTTGATAAGCCCCGCACTGCCTTGCCAGATGACCTGATTCCTTGCAGATGTCACACACCCTTCCTGCTGTGCACTGTCTTGCCAAGTGGCCAGGTTTCCCACAGAAGCGACACTTCTGCTCCTCATCACACTCCATACTAGTGTGGCCATACCGTAAGCACTTCCTGCAGTACCTGGGTTGCCCAGGATAAAACAAGAATCCCCTCTCCCCTCCTATCGAAAAAACAGCCGGTGGTCTCTTAACCCCACCAACACAGTCTGGATCAGTGATAAAACGCCCAACAAACCGGTACTTCCCGGACCAAATGTCGTACTTATTCATCACCCTATCACCCCCCCTCAGATCCTCACAGTAATTGCTTAAGAAGGCTCTCACCAAATTAACGTCTGCATAGGGATTATACAGGTGAACCGTAATGATCTTTTCTTCCTGCATAAAAAGCGGGTGCACTCTAAACTTCCTTCCGATCTCCCCATCTTCAATTTTCTTAAAGTTTTCGTAGCAATTCCAACATACCTCGGTAGAGACAAAGGTTACATCATAAATTTTCTGCTGCGGAAAATCTTGTAAGCACATGATCTCTCTTACCCGTAGGCCTAGGACTCCAGTCAGCAAATCCACGACCACCGTCCTCAAGGTGACATCCTCTCCATAATCCGGTCTTACGGTGAATCTCAACGAGTCTCTCAACCCACGAGCCGCCATCTTCTCCTTGTACCCGACTGGTACCAGCCCCCTCCTTAAGAGTAATAAACCGAGGGCAGCCCCGCAAGGGGTGCCCCCGCACGCACTCTTTCGCCTCGGCCCTCCGCCCTCTCGCTGACTTCAAGTGGCGTCCTGCCCAATAGCAGCAGGGGGTGCACCCTAAGGAAACACCCCCAGGCCGAGCAGGACTGGCACGATCAGAAACCCTCTGACTGGACCAAAGATCGCAGCCAAAAGGCCGAGAAGCAAAATATATATATTTTTTTTTAAAGCCCGTAGCGTGTGAAACACACTCAAAAGACTCCACCCGGTGCATAAAAAAGCGCACACACACAAAGTGAGAACACAAAAAGTGCACAGGGTGTGCGAAAACGAATGGTCTTCCCTCCGAAGAGGTAGGACCCGAAACCTCGATCCCCCGGGGCGCAAGACTCCTGACAGGGATTTAAGGTACTTATGGTCAGTCGGCCGAAACCAAACTGACCCCATTCTTCAGGGGGACTGCCGAAACAGCCCACCCCAAGTACTAAGTGGGGCTCCCCCGAAGGGAGACCCCATGAGAGAGGGCGAACTAAGCCAAAAGGCCATATCCACCCCCTCCCAAGACTCAAGGCTGGGCCTGAGGACCCACACCCTACAAGTCGTGCCAAAAAAAGAAAACAAAGGTGATAGTGCAGGTGACGGACTACAAAGAAAAAGAGACAAACAAACGGGGGAAAGGGGAGTGGGGAAAGTGCAATGGTGCCATGTGAGGAACCAAGGCAGGCCTTCCGGTCGGAATAAAAAATTCCTCTGGTGCAAGCCAAAAGGCCTGTCCCAAGAGGCAGGTGTGAAAAAGGTGTGCATAGTGCAGTGACCAAGGTGCCGAAAAAACTCACAGCGAGCTGCCCCTCACCAGTGAGAAATTAAGGCACCCCTGGGCTGCCACCCCAGGGGCACTTACACTACGGGCTTTTTCAATCTCAGCCCCCGGCCAGACCGAGTGTAGCCTATCCCCACCAGCAGACATCAGAACCTGGACAGCTTAGAGAGAGCTTACCTACAACTGGGGACAGGCCCACAAGCAAGCCAGATCAAAACCCAGGAGAGAAAGCCCTCCCCTCGCCATCCTGTTCCTCAGCCCATTACATCCAGGAGCAGTTCCACCGGGCTCACCCTCCAGACCGGCTTTCCTGCTCCCTTCAAACTGGTTAGGACAGTTCAACCCATTCGAATCAGAAGGCGGCGGGCCCCACATGCTTTCCCAGATGACCTACTCCCCATACCTCAATACTTAGAGCGCTCCGGGTTTCGGTCATACTGGTACTAGCTAAGGCCCATACCAACTGATAAGAACAGATACTACACTTGATCTTAGCCAAAAGGCCGAGAAGCGAAGCAAAAGAATGGGCTAGATGATGCTGGTCATCACCCAGCCAGCAAATGAGGCAGGCTGTATCTGATTTGCTGCAGCTTCTAATGCACTCTCTGAGAAGCTCATAGTGTGCAGTAAAATCTGAGTTGAATAAATATTTAGGTTAAGAAAAGGACAATTGTGCAAGTTAATGTTCTGAAGGTAAGTTGTCAGTTCAGTTTAAAAAAAAAAAATGAAGAATTCTTTGTCAGCTTTACCCTACCCTCCATGTATTACATTGAAATAGGTAGCAAAGGACTGAGCTTTTGCTAGGTTTACAGCAAAACAGCTGCCGATTCTTCTGGTGTCCTTACTGTAAATCACTTTGTTGGGACCCCATAAACTTATATGTAGATGGCAGGTTATCAGGAGGTTACAAGTGGGCTTATGCCTTTTGAAAATGTCCATCCTGCCATGTGGCTTCTTAGCATATACAACCTAGTTTCAAGAGCCACAATGATCTCACTTAAAGTGGATGCAAACACTTACATATACTCAGCGAAGTGACTGGCCTCAGGTGATACACAGAGATGAAACAAATCCTCCTACATAAGTTTTACCTGCAGTCTTTTCTCCTCTACATCTGTTCAAAGTCCAGATTGTATAAATCTTCTCTAAGCTGTCAGAAAAGAGGGGCGTAGAGCTGAAGTTACACTCTGCAGATTTCAGTTAGGAGAGCTCTGAGAACTGAATCGAGGGATGGTACACACCCCCCTTCACACAGCACTGAGGAACAGAGCTGAGGCTGTAAATCACCTGGAGATCCCTCCCCTGTCACCTTTTTCTTTTAAGCCCCGCACACACAGGCCGAATGTCGGGAGACTTTGGCCAGTTAAAATAAAGCGTCCGATATTCGGCCCGTGTGTATGTCGGTCTGTCCAACAGAAGCCGGCCATTCGGCCAGCTTCTGTCGGACTGGCTTGCTGGAGACCAGCAGCCAATCGACTACTGATCAGCGCTATCAGCCAATGGCAGAGAGCGCTGATCGGAGTTTTCTGGCAGGGGGGCCCATCCCCCTGTCAGAAGACAACAGCTCAGCAGGGGAGATCGCTATACTAACTTTACACAGTGGCTCCGACCAGAGATTACAGTTTTTTTTTGGTTGTACAAAAAAAAAATGTATAGTGTGCACCAGGCTTTAGTGTCAGGAAAACTTGTCAGAAGTGATTCATGCTGATAGCAGTGGAACGAAGCAGCAGACTGAAATGGCACTTAGTGCTATCAATTGAGAAATGTACACACGATAGAGGGATATGCTTTGTTCATATTTCATGGCCTGAGGTTTACAGCCACTTTAATTAGTGACATTTGCGGCTCTACATGGGGAATTTGCTGGCTGTAATGGCACCATCACTGACATCACAGTTGATACTAATGGCCAGCAGTAGTGATATCAGAGCTGTATGGAGGAAACAATCTAGTCTTGATATTTTGCTGTAGGTTCAGTGTGTATATACTGTACCTATAATGGAGCAGTTTCAGATCAGTATGAATACAAAATGGTTTGCAGTCTCTGTTTATGAACATTTGTTATTGTTGTTTCTGCTATTAATTTGGTGCAGTATGATCATAAACTTTAACTACTGTAAATCCCCTTTCACATTAACTCTTCTAATACCCATACACAGGGCCCCCTGATGGGGTGGACCACCAGTTCTCCTGTAAGGGGCCTGGACACACAGGGTGCCACAACAGCATGGAGAATTACAGAAGGAAGCCCTGTGTAGCTCTCTGCAGCAGCTGAAACCCAGTTTCTCTCCCTCCTGCCAGCTTCCAGCTGCTGCAGGGAGAGACACAGACACAGGGCATCGTTCCTGTAATTGCTTCTCCGAAACTGATCCCCCCTCCCTGTTCTGCCTGCTCCTGATACCCCCCCCCCATGTGCCCCCTTTCACTGTGCCCCCCCCCCTCCTCCCTCATGCAGCGCTGCAGGCTCCCTTGTCCTAAAAAAAAAACAATTAAACATTATAATAAAAAACATTGTAAAATAAAATAATTGCAAATGTTTTTACCTTTTAAAAAACTGTAGAAAAACTATTAAAAAGGGCTAATTCACACAGGTTCTCTGTTATGTTTGTGTCCGCTAATAGTGATTTTACTGTATTTTTAGTAAATATGGTCTTGATAAATTCAGGGGGGCCCTGCCAGTTAGGCTGTACGGGGCCCCATGATTTCTAACAGCAGCCCTGCCCATATGGTTCAGGCATTGTAGTTGCAGTACACTTGGGCAGTTGTAGTACACTGTGGTAGTATCACTGTAATGAAATACAATAAAGCTTAATGATTACACATCTATAATGCATTCTACACAACCCTTGAAATCATTATATGACTGTTTAATGACTCTATATTTCACTATATGTTTGAAACACCCTAAAATAATTATTTTTGAATTAATGATGCACTCTGTGTTCAATTCAGGAGATTGGAGAGGTTGTGACCCCAGCTTTGTGTCAATATAATAGTAATAAATTGTAAGCTTGCACAAAACAATCACAGTAATGGTGCTGTCATAACGGGTTTTTTTTTCAGTAACACATATATGCGGCAACCCTTTCTAGTCATTAAGAAAATCTTGGTGGTAAAAATGTTTAATCGTCTACAGAATGTTTCCATCATAATGCAGCACTTTGATAGCTAATGTACTCAAAAGAAACATTACTTGTCTTGCTAAATTATTAGGCTTATATAACATGACAGGGCAAAGGTCAATACAAATACAAATTGCAACGACCCACAGCAAACAATTAAATTAGGGTTGTCAGCGGAACATGTTTTCTGAATTATTATTATGTTTTAAATCTCATAATTTCTTCCACTTTTAGGACTAGTAGTTTGCCGCAACAAAATGTTAGAAACCTTTCCTATTGCTCAGTTTGCGCTCTACTTGCCACATTGCCCTGTCAGGAAACTCACACTTACTCATTACAACACAGCTATACAGGGACCCAGATTCTGCAGTTGAAGGCCTGGTTCATTAGGGGTTATGCCACACACTCAGCCAAAAACACAATGGTCCTGGGGTACAAGGAGCATGGTCCAGATGAGAAACTTGTCACCGCCTCCATCCTGGCCAACCCTCCTTATCCTGATCGCCCAACAATTTCCTAACCAAGCAAGTCTCTATCTTTACTCCCCAGGTGTAGGCTTACCCTCTGTCCCATTGAATAAAGTGACTTATGTGTATTTATTTCCTCTTGGCTGTGCATTTGTAAAACAAAGTATATAGACAAACATTATTCATTTTTGCATGGCTGACCACATCTACATTTATTTCCTACAAACAGGAATTGCTTTAGTAACAGTAACTTCCTATCATGGTGGTGTCAAATAATACAGCTTTCACCTAATGGGGAAGTTACAAGCTCTGGTTTCTTACATAGTCTACCTAGGTCCCCTTTTCTTCCCACCAGCAACTGTCCCAGGGCTCCTCACATTTTACTATTTACAGTTGTATACTACTCAGTAAACAGCCCAGCATGACAGGCTGGTTGCCCAGATTCTCCTGGGTGGGACTCCTTAAAAAAAGGGCAGTTCACTGCCATCTATAGAATTTTGAGGACATCTAGAGGCAGCATTAAACACTGCACTTTTACACAGACTAGGAAATTAAGAGGGAGGTTTACACAGTGGGGTTGGTTTACTAAAACTGGGGAGTGCTAAATCTGGTGCAGGTGTGCAAGGTAGCCAATCAACTTCTAACATCATCTTCTTCAATTAAGCTTTGACAAAAAAAACTGGAAGCGGATTGGTTTTTATGCAGAGCTGCACCAGATTTCACACTCTCCAGTTTTAGTAAATCAACCCCAAAGTCTCACAGAATAGCAACAGCAGTGCCTTTCAAAACTATGTGCCTCTGACTTTATATTACTTATATAACAGAAATATATGCTGCTCAGTTTATCTTGACCTATATTTTATATCCATTATCCATGAGCACCAAGCGTGAATTAAAGAGTGCCTCTGTGATAGATCTCGCGCCTCAGAATTAAACAGTGCTTTTAGGAGGCTACAAAAATGTCTTTGTATATTATTAGGGGAGAACAGCACTACATGTTGTGGTTCTAATGCACCTGTACAGGATGGCTTGTGGTTAACTATGTCCCTAAGTAGATGAAAGGACGTATCACCAGGAATACTAAGATGCAGTTCTATTTTCTATTTTCGGCTAATCAAATTTATGACACTACTTTTTGCCAATTTTTGAAGGTCACATAGTTTATTGCCACCATTACCATATTCTCTAAAATTACTCAGCCCCCAAAAAGTAGAACGCCAACACTGAATGCCGTAAACAGCAGGGCTACAAGTTGCTATAACAAAAAGCATTAACATAATTTAATACAAGGCATTCCCACACATGCATTATTCTTAGTGTTTAATAAAAGGGTCTTCTATGTCACAGTTACCTGTCAACAGCTGAAGATTAATTTGATTATGGTAATTTATGTGTGCTTATTGCCTGAATGTATAATTAAAATAGAGGGAACAGAATTCAGCAAATAAAACAGAAAGTTTGCAGTCACTTTCCATTAGCTAACATAGTTCTGAATTATTAGAGATACCCGACAAGGTTTGTAGAATTATGCTAGCCATAAAAGCTATTAGAGACCTGCTAACAAATCTCATCAATGTGACTTATGATAATAAGTTAGTATGAAAAAAATAGCAATACCAATCATTTAAAATATTGCAATAGGCAAGAGGCGTTGGGACTTTCTACCATGCTGTAAAATGTCTGCATTTAATTAAGGATCTTAATATGCTTTTTTTCCCCTTCCCCTGCCGGTTCACATGGGTGTGATGCGGGATCCCTCTAAATCCACTGCAGGTTTCGTCATCGCACCCGACTCGCAGGCAGTTCACACTGCCATATGCAAACTGCTAGGAGTGTCAATACAAAGTTAACGACACCCCAAGATTAGTTTGCATATCGATGTGTGAACTGTCAGTTCAGACAGGAATCGGACCAAAAAAAGGGTCCTGTGCAACTTTGGTCTGAATGCGATGCAAATTGAATTAACATCGCACGGACATCGCATGTGATTTGCACTGCAGGGCGGTGCGAATCACATGTGATGTCTGACATCACATATGTGTGAACCGGCACTAATATGCTTTTTTTCCCCTTAACATACTTATTTTAATTATTTTTTTCTAATTTACTACTAAACCACAATGTTTAGCACTTGCTGGCTGAGGAAGGACATGGAACTTATACCAAAGCTCTAAGATTCTATACTTTAAACTGAGCTGATGCTTAAAAACATACTGGCAAATTGAGTGAAGCAAAAAAAAATCATAAGAAAAGAAAGGAAACAAGAAAAGTTACAGTGAATTGGATTGCAAGACAATTAAAAAAATAGTGAATGTATTTCTGATCTTTCATCAGAATCATGGTTCAAGTGCATTTTCTGGTGCCTTGTGGTGCAATGGCAGCCTAAATAAATTGATTAATGCGCTAATCTGCATGCATTAACGCACAACATCAAACAACACAGAAATTAATTTGGTTGAATATACAGTCATAAGTCATTAAAAATTTTGCAGACCTAGTTATCTACATTTTTCTGATAACAACACATCTTGTCTCTAAGCTCTACAGTGCGCATACAAGTATCAGATAACCAAGGTCTTGTTAAAAGGAGTAAAGTAAATATTTTCTTTTCTTTAGTATGCTAAAAACAAAAATTAAAGTTTTTAAAAATAGTGTTTCTACTGTATTTTTTAATCAGATGAATATGAAATATTGCAAGTAGGGGGGCGTGGCTTGGCACACAACAGCGATGGTCGCAGCTTAGAGGAGCTCCGTACACCCGCAGCCAAATCTACCTTCTCCAGTGTTCTAAACCCTGATATGGGCAGATCTGACAGGTCCACACCTGGCCCCCACCAACACCGCTCCTCTTCCACTTCGGGAACCCGCAGCACACCGGACATATTCCGTTCGAAAACACACCGGACACAAGGCAGGGCCCTATCTAAGATGGCGCTGGCTGGGCAGGAAGCTGAACACATTGAGGACTCCCTCTCTGCGTCAGAAGACCTGGTAAGGGATTCCACAATGCCTGATCACCCACTTCAACTGTCGGAGATGACTAACATTGCTGCAGACATAAGACATACCTTCTCCATAGCCATCACGGAATTGAAAGTCGAGATACTGTCCCTAAAAGAGCGCATTACCCACAATGAAAGGTCTGATGCCAAAAGAGACAGAGATGTAGCCCGCCTAGAAAAGGTAGTGTCCTCCCATGCCACTCATTTGATCCTCATGAATAGGCACTCAGAGGACCTATATAATAGGGGACGGAGAAAAAATATTAGAGTCAGAGGATTACCTGAAACTGTAGACATGGCTCAAATTGAACCAGCGTTATAAGCAATGTTTAATGAACTACTGGAGCGACCCAGAGACACAACCATACAATTTGTGAGAGCGCACAGGGCCTTAAAACCGCGGCCCTCTGAAGAGGACCCACCGCGGGATGTTGTCTGCTTTCTGCAAAGTTTTCCTCTCAAAGAGGAAATACTAAGTAAAGCCAGACGTAATGATCTGATCTCCTTTAACCACTTGCCGACCGCCGCACGACTATCTACGTGGGCGGTCAGCCCCTCACAGGCAAAGTGACGTAGGTCTACGTCGCTCGCCTGTGAGGGTTTAGGGAGCGAGCGCGCGCCGCCAGAGGCGCGCTCCCGCTCCCGCGTGGTCACGGACCCCCCCGCGCGCGTGACCGGCGGACCCGATCGCCGCCGGCCACTCTGCGATCGGCGGGGGAGAGGGAAAAAGTCAGGCAGCTTGTGTAAACAAGCTGCCTGTCATTCTCCTCTCTGTATGAGAGCTGATCACATGGATCTACTATGTAGATCCATTGATCACTCTGCATACAGTTGAAGCCCCAGCCAATCACAGTTAGAAGCACGCCCCTAGGGACACACACAGCCCCTCCCTCTCAAATAAAGTTAACCCCTTCACTACCAGTGTATTTTTACAGTAACAGTGCATATATATAGCACTGATTACTGTAGAAATGTCACTGGTAACCCCAAAAGTGTCAAAAATGTCAGTCAAGGGTCCGATCTGTCCGCCGCATTGTCGCAGTACCGCAAAAAAAATCGCAGATCGCCGCCATTACGCGTTAAAAAAAAAAACAACAAAAATGACAAAAATCTTTCCCTTTGTTAGTAAACGCAATAACTTTTGCGCAAACCAATCAAAATACGCTTTTTGCGATTTTTTTTACCAAACATAGGTAGCATAAAACAAATTGGCCGAAAATATTAAAAAATTTTGATTTTTACATTTATTTTTGGGGGAATTTCATATAAAAAAAAGGGAAAAATATTGCTATTTTTGCAAAATTTACGCTCTTTTTTTGTTTATAGCGCGTGATCAAAAAATCGCACAGGTGATCAAATACCGCCAAAAGAAAGCTCTGTTTGTGGGAAAAAAAAGACGCCAAATTCGTTTAGGTACAGCGTCGCACGACCGCGCAATTGTCCGTTAAAGTCACGCAGTGCCGAATCGCAAAATACCCCCTGGTCAGGAAGGGGGTAAAATCTTCCGGGGCTTAAGTGGTTAATGACCATACCATCACTTTATATTAGGATTTGTCGCCAATAACTCTACAGAATAGACGAGCACTTCGCCCGCTGCTTGACCTGCTCCGAGAGAAAGAGATAATTTACAGATGGCGTTTCCCTTTCGCTCTAAATGCGTCATATAAGGGGAAGCAATTATATCTTCGGATGCCTGAAGACCTGCTCGACTTCTGTAAAAAGCTGGACTTGCCCTTGATTGAGGTACATGAATGATACAAAGAATTTCGTATTACAGCTACAGACATTTCCCATCCCAATACATCCACAACATCACCCTCTAAATCGCCTTCTTCTACGAAATCGAAAGTTGGTAAGCGAGCAGGATCTATTCTTGGTCGTTTGCCATTCTCATCCAAAGGGTCTAGACCAAAGGATTTTGCCTGAGTGATGACCAAACACTGTGGTTCTTTTTCCTAGGCCATTAGGCCCTGTGGCTTCTGTTTGGGACAATGGATTTCCTCTATTGCACTCGTGACAGAGCCCATGTTTTTGGTCTTTACCCAGATCCCTGTGGACATCTACTGGTCACCTCGGTTATTGCGGCTGACCTTTGCTAGCTACCTGGGTGACAGATCATATTCATTAACTGCCCTTTCTTTTTTCTTCCCCATGCCTTTTATTCAGCCTGCAACGTCCACTCCTGCAGAAGATCCTTCTGTGAGAATACATGCCATTCTACAGGACTTTTGGATATGGACTATTCGCCAGGATTCGGGCATTGCCTCATGCGGTCCTCCTGAAAGTCATGGGACCTGATCTGCTACTGATACATGTGATCCAGGTTTTTCTTATGTCTCCGTTTTGTTTATATATTATGTGTTCTTACCGTCCGGCTCATGGACTGGTTCGCCTCTGGTTACCGGTGGCGCGTGGTTCTTGGGCCGGATGTCAATCTACATCTTATTAATACGTGTTTCTCAGAGCTTCATATAATCTGTGGCCATTATAACATTACAATTATACTATATGGCGGATTTCCTAGTTTCTGGGTTGTTGTAAATTGCTGCCCTCATCTCCCATGGCTCGGATGTGATCTGGGAGATGGGTGAATATGACCAGGGGGACTGAACTGTGCGACTCCTCCTGGTTTTTCCGTAGTGTTTCACCAACCCAGAATTTGTATGTGGTTTCTCTTATTTTTGCTTGGCTGGAGAGAATTGATGTGCTGTTTTCACTAAAGCTCTTAGTCTCCCTGGTTGGGGGTGGTGACACTTTGTTTCCCTCTATTGATATATTGATACCGTTCAGAAGTTTTACTATTAACTTTATACACATCTCCACTTTGCTCTCCTTCCACTACCCCTCACCGGTAGTAGTGTATCCCACTTATACTCTGGATAGCCTACCTATCATTATTCTCCTCAGATTACTGTTTGGAGAAGTTAACTTGTTTTATTCTTTTCACTGTACATCTCTTACCTGATACAAGGGTTTGTCTCTTCTGTGTGAATCATAATTTAGTCGCATCATATTACCTTTCCTCCCCCCCTTTTTTTTTTCTTTTCACAAGCTTAACATATTGTGTTACATAGATATTAATCATGATGTTTTCATCACTAGGGAAGCACCCTTTTTTGATTTCCCATAATGTGCGGGGTTTAAACATTCCTGAAAGATGCATAGCTTTGTTGAGAGAGCTACAGAAGATGAAACCCATGATAGTATTCCTCCAGGAGACACATTTTAAAACTGGAGCTATACTCCCTTTTATAGTAAACATTACACCCAGGCATTCCATTCTACCAACGCTACTTCTAAATCCAAAGGGGTTACGATCTTACTCCACAGAAATGCTGGCATCGAGATCACCCATCAACACGCAGACCCCATGGAGAGATATATGTTCCTCAAAGGGAAATGGGCAGGTATGCCGGTGACAGTGGCAAACGTATATTTTCCCAATTCAGCTCATTTCATATTTTGTCAATGGCCACAGATTTTTCTAGCCTGCCTCAGAAGATCTTGTAAGCCCGGGTACCTGTTCAAGAAACGTTGCACCATCAGATTCAGGACATGTACCAAGCATGGAACATGTGTCAAGTGTCCCTGTCAAAGGGTGGAGAGAAGGTTGGTGCCATTGTCGCATACAACCCTTCATGGCTCAATCTGCCATGGCATCAACCATCTCTCGGCCTGCCCCTGCAGAGCTGACAATCCCTGACCCTGTGTGGCTCCTGTCCCCTAGACAGATCAACTGAAGCACTGCATGGCATCTTTTAGCCTGACTGCTTGCGTAGCCCCTTGACCGCTTAGGGAGCATGGCTGGTTCAGAGGACAATTCAGCAGAAGAGGACAGAGGTAGAAGAGGGGGTGGAGTAGACAGATGAGGCAGAATTAGCAAAAGCTTTTTGGAGGCGTGGTGGCAGAACAAGCTCTAGCACTCAAAAACCTGTATTGAGAGGACTGATGGTATAGCAATGATTGCCACAGATACTTGCACCCAATCTGCTAGCAGTACACCACCTCTTGATTTCACCAGCAGGCAAAGTTCACTACCCCAGTTGCTGAACCGTAGAACAAAAATACTGTCCCAGCCATCCACGTGCTTAGCTTCCTAATACTAGCTTGGCCAAATTGCTAGCACTACAAGTGCTGCCTATTCATCTGGTAGACTCTGCTCCCTTTCGTGAATTTGTGGAATGTGCTGTACTACAGTGGCAAGTTCCAAAAAGACATTTAATTTCACGTAAGGCCATTCCAGCTCTCTAACATCACGTGGAAGGTAGTGTTTTGGTCTCGTTAGACAGAGCAGTCAGCAGGAAGGTTCACATCCAGCAGGCATGGACAGGGATTTACATTTCCTTCACAGTGCACTGGGTAGCTCTGCTGGCAGTTGGAAAGGGTGCAGGAGAGGGTTCAGTGCTGGAGCTTGTTTTGCCACCTCCAAAAAGCTGGTGCTGGTTCTGCCACATCCGGCTACTCCCTCTCCTCCTCCTATTCTTTTTACTCTATGTCCTCTTCTGCTGAATTGTACTCTGAAGAAGCAGTGCTCCCTAAGCGTTCAAGGGGCTATGCAAGCAGTCAGGCTAAAAGATGCCATGCAGTGCTTCAGTTGGTCTGTCTAGGGGATAGGAGTAACACTGGTGCAGAGATTCTGTCAGCTCTGCAGGGACAGGCTCAGAGATGGTTGATGCCACGACAGCTTGAGCCAGGAATGATTGTATGTGACAATGGCACCAACCTTCTCTCCGCCCTCCGACAGGGACACTTGACACATGCATGCTAGGCACATGTCCTGAATTTGGTGGTGCAGCATTTCTTGAACAGATACCAGGGCTTACAAGATCCTCCTGAGGCAGGCCAGAAAAGTCTGTGGCCATTTCCTGCGTTCAGTGCTCAGCTATCTGACATTCAACGGGAATTCAACCTGCCCACCAACCGCCTCATTTGTGACATGCCCACCAGGTGGAACTCAACATTGGCAATGCTGCAGCGGCTGCACACACAGCAGAGGGCCATCGATGAGTACCTGTGTGAGTATGGCACAAGAACAGGCTCAGGGGAGCTTGGCTTATTTTTGTCATGCCAGTGGGTAAAGATAAAGGATGCATGCACTGTCCTGTCACCATTTGAGGAGGCCACAAGGATGGTGAGCTGGGACGATGCATGCATCAGTGACACTATCCCTCTAGTCTACCTGCTGGAGCACACGTTTCATGGAATCATGGACAGGTCACTTGAGGCAGAACAGCAGGAGGAAGAGGACTTACTTTCCTCACAAGGACCCCTTTATGCAGATATCATTCCTGGAGGGACATAAAACACACAGGAGGAAGAGGAGGATTGTGGCAGCATGGATGTAGAGGATAGCATACAGTAGTCTTCAAGGAATGGTTTTCATTCCCCAGAAACCCCAGGAGTTGTGCGTGGTTGGGGAGAGGTTGCTCATGACAATGTCATCCTTGTGACACAGAGGAATTTGTGGTATCAAGGAGAGGGAAAATCACTGGTTGCCAAACCTTCTTGATCTACATTACAAGGGTAAATTTGCAGAGCTCATCCTGCTTTCGCAGAGGGAGCAGAAGATGAAACATCTTGAGGACGCCTTGAAGAAAAATGTGTGTAACACCTTTCCAGACACTGGGAGGTTAACATTCTCTGGACTTGTTTCTGAGGCATCATTCAGCCAAAGGAGGAGTGGTGGAGAAGACGGCCGGCTGACCGATGCCTTTAAAGAGTTCTTTAGTCCTCAGCACCCAGGGCTGTTAGGTTTAAGCAACCATCGGCAGTGTCTCCATCATATGGTGCAGGATTATCTAGGGGCAAGAGCAGACTTGGAGACATTTCCAACTGAGCATCCACTGGGTTACTGGGTCTTGAGGATGGACTACTAGCCAGAACTTGCTCAATATGCAATGGAGCTACTGGCCAGTCCTGCTTCCAGTGTGCTTTCTGAACAGACATTCAGTGCTGCTGGAGATTTTGTGACGGACAAAAGAGTGCGTCTGTCCACAGACTCTGTTGACCAGCTGACTTTTATCAAAATGAATCAGTCCTCGATCAAAAGCAGCTATCAAGCCCCTGATGCTGATGTAACTGATTGAATTTGCTAGGGGTCTGCCATCCCTTGAAGACTGCATATGCTGCCTATCCTTTTCCTCAATCTTCATTCTACTAGCTTCCAACAATGTTTTTGGTTTAGGTCACCACCAACACCCAAGGCCAAATTTTTCTGCAGCTGTATGACAAGTACATGCGATTCCAAATTTGTATGGAATTTTTACCAGCAGGGTCCATTCCTGCGCCCAGCAAGAGTAACTGCGAGGGGTTGCGGTGTTCAGGCACCACCTACAAACAAAACCTAATTTTTCTGCAGCTGTTTGACAAGTACATGCGATTCCAAATTTGTATGGAATTTTTACCAGCAGGGTCCATTCCTGCGCCCAGCAAGAGTAACTGCGAGGGGTTGCGGTGTTCAGGCACCACCTACAACCAAAACCTAATTTTTCTGCAGCTGTTTGACAAGTACATGCGATTTTAAATTTGTATGGAATTTTTACCAGCAGGGCCCGTTCCTGCGCCCAGCAAGAGTAACTGCGAGGGGTTGCGGTGTTCAGGCACCACCAACAACCAAAGCCTAATTTTTCTGCAGCTGTATGTCAAGCACATGCAATTTCAAATTTGTATGGAATTTTTACCAGCAGGGCCCTTTCCTGCAGCCAGCAAAAGTAACTGGGAGAGGTTGTGGTGTTCAGGCACCACCAACACCAAAAGCCCAATATTTGTGCACCTGTAAACTGTATGACAAGTACTGTACATGCAATTTCAAATCATTTTTTTTTATAGCATGGCTCGTTCCTGCGCCCTGCTCTTTTTTCGGCATTTCTTTATTTATTTTTTTATCTGTATTGCCTGGAGCCGACAATACATTACAGCCGGGAGCAAGTTTTAATTAATTTTTGTTCCTTTAGAAATGTCAGTATTGCTGCAAAAGGCTACATACATCGCACAAATGCGCCACTTTACAGGAACATTAAGGTGACCCCCCGGGCACGATATTTAAAGGAATTTTTCCTTTTCTTTTCATACATTCACAGAACACAGAGCCATAATCATAACATATGGGTTATATAGGCCACCTATAGGTGAAGGACACTGGCAACCAATCAGAATTGATGACCCACTACATAACCCCTCTCACACAGGAAAGTGTCTAAAAGGTGAAGGTCGCTGTGGAGAGGTACCCCACATGTTTGTTATATTTCAAAGAAGAAGAAAGAAGATTATGCTATCATACCCCAATAAAAGTGTATTGAATCTAAGGGGTTAGCTATTGGTTCCATCCAAAACAGTCAATGGACTAAAAAGATGGTACCCGAGCCTCGGGAAGCAGATACGAGGTTTTGCCTGTAATCCTCTCCTTTTTTAGGTGCTGGACCCTGGGATCCGGACCCTTGGAATACCAAACCCCAAAGGCGCTCCATGCAGGGTGCTCTACAGGTCCAAGGCTGTGGCCCCTCTTATATAGGGGACCCTGTCCTTGAAGGTCTGCAAGACTACGCTCACCATGAGTAGTGAAGATTGGAATCTTGCTTATAGCAGTTTCCTGCGGCAGGACTGGTGAGTCCATTTTAAATATTTACACAGCAAACAAAAAACCTTCAATGGTTAAAAATTGCAAAATTGTAAATATTTTATGCACTGTTACCTTTATTAAGATTACAGAGACGTGTGCCAATTGAATTACTGCTTGTATTCACATTGTAGCAGATTATGCAAAGTACGGTATGTTTAAAGTTTGTTTAAACCATATTGTTACACTATTTTTTCTTACCCTGGGCTGATTATCTGAAAAGCTTCAGCTGTGACAAACAAGACTCAGCCTAAACTGCTCTCTCCCCATTTGTTTGTGTTAGCCCTGGCACATAAGCATTTGCATGTTTGCCTCTGCTGCATCGCATGCAAAGCAACTCAACACACAGCCATTAATGTCTAAACCACTGGCAACAAAAGTGAGTACACCCCTAAGTGGAAATGTCCAAATTGGGCCCAAAGTGTCAATATTTATATTTCCATTGCCCATTTGTGTGCTCCTCTTTCAAAGTCCCAGGGCTATTTCCTACCTTTGTACGTATTTTAGGAGTGGAGGTGTGTCACTGGCAGTATCAAACCTTTTTTAATTTATTGTACAGTCTCCGAAGGGAGGTGATCATGCTCTGCTTCAGTATGTCAAAGTACATGTTGGCATTCATGGTTCCCTCAATGAACTGTAGTGCCCCAATGCTGGCAGCACTCATGCAGCCCAAGACAGGGCCAGACTGGGAATAAAAACCAGCCCTGGAAATAATTTCATACCAGCCCCAGTGGCGTAGCGTGAGTTGTCAGCACCCAAGGCAAGGCAAGTAAATTTGCGCCCCTAACCAGCGGACATTTAGTGCTTTCTGGGTCCCTACCACTCATACAGAATTAAAACCCCTTATGGTACACTTTAGGATTTACTACCCCTTCTCTTTGTTCTCGTTTCTTTCCCTTTTATCTCTCTCTATCCTAATTTCTTGTTACCCCCCCCCCATCTTTCTCTATCCAGCTTTCTTGTTCTCTTATTCTTTCTCTCCCTTTTTCTTTGTTCATCCCCCTCTTTTCCTCTCTCTTTTATGAGAGTGGCACAGGCTCCAGGGACAGCCCAGCTGGGAGGCCACAGGCTCTAGGAACAATCCAGCTGGCCCCCCTCCCCGCTATCTAATACACTGCTGACCCCCCTCCCCGCTATCTAATGCACTGCTGACCCCCTCCCCGCTAAAGAATACACTGCTGACTCCCCTCCCCGCTATATAATGCACTGCTGACCCCCCTCCCCGCTATCTAATACACTGGTGACCCCCCTCCCCACTATCTAATATGCTGCTGACCCCCCCTCCCTGCTATCTAATACGCTAATGACCCCCCCTCCCCGCTATATAATATGCTGCTGGCCCCCCTCCCCGCTATCTAATACGCTGCTGACCCCCCTCCCCGCTATCTAATACGCTGCTGGCCCCCCTCCCCATTATCTAATACGCTGCTGGCCCCCCTCCCCATTATCTAATACGCTGCTGACCCCCCCTCCCCGCTATATAATACACTGCTGACCCCCCCGCCCTGCTATCTAATACGCTGCTGACCCCCCTCCCCGCTATCTAATACGCTGCTGACCCCCCTCCCCGCTATCTAATACGCTGCTGGCCCCCCTCCCCGCTATCTAATACGCTGCTGGCCACCCTCCCCACTATCTAATACACTGGTGACCCCCTCCTTCATGCTATCTAATAGGCTGCTGACCACCACTCGCCACTATCTAATACGCTGCTGGACCCCCTCCCCGCTATCTAATACACTGGTAACCCCTCCCACTATCTAATACACTGCTGACCCCCCGGCCCCCTCCCCCTAATAAAATGCTGTTCCCCTCCTCCTAATACAATGCTGATCCCCCCCCCCCCAAAATTTAGGGGGAGGGGGATCAGGATTGTATTAGGGGGAGGGGGGCCCCAGGGGGGGTGGCACGGCAGATAAGCATTGTATGAGGTGGGAGGGGGGGGCAAGTCAGGCCAGCATTGTATTCCCCTAATAGGGGGGGAGGGAGGTTAGCAGTGGGCCCTACCCTAATATGCTGATTGATTCCCCCCCACCAAATGTGCAGCAGAGGACGAGGTGCAGAGGTCAGAGGACAAGGTGCAGAGGTCAGAGGATGAGGTCCAACCAGGTCCAGGTCCCCCCCCCCCCGACCCACCAGCCCATTTACTCGCACGCCAGCCGCTCATCTGGCTCTCTTTGCTGCCACTGTCTGACTCTCTGACCTAAGGCAGGCTGCTCACCTCATCATCATGATGTCACGTGTTGTAGTGGTGGCTGCGTTGCACGTCATCAGTGTGGAGGGAGGGATCATCGTCGGCGCGCCTCCCTCCACTCACTCAGCCACCACTCATTTCCCCGCACGCGTGACGGGGGTAATATCGGACGGACGGACCGTCACAGGCAGCCCCAATGTTTAAAGCGGCGCTGCGGCTGCGCCGGCCATTAAAGCGGCGATGCGGCTGCGCCGGCCATTAAAGCGGCGCTGCGGCTGCGCCGGCCCTTAAATCGGCCCCAGGGCCGGCGGCCCACCGGGAAACATCCCGGTATCCCGGTAGGCCAGTCCGGCCCTGGCCCCAGACCATGACACTCCCATCACCATGCTTGACTGTAGGCAAGACACACTTGTCTTTGTAATCCTCACCTGGTTGCCGCCACACACACTTGACACCATCTGAACCAAATAAGTTTATCTTGGTCTCATCAGAACACAGGACATGGTTCCAGTAATCCATGTCCTTAGTCTGCTTGTCTTCAGCAAACTGTTTGTGGGCTTTCTTGTGCATTATCGTTAGAAGAGGCTTGCTTCTGGAATGACAGCCATGCAGACCAATTTGATGCAGTGTGTGGCATATGGTCTGAGCACTGACAGGCTGACCCCCCACCCCTTCAACATCTATGACAATGCTGGCAGCACTCATATGTCTATTTCCCAAAGACAACCTCTGGTTATGACGCTTAACTTCTTTAGTTGACCATGACAAGGCCTGTTCTGAGTGGAACCTGTCCTGTTAAACCACTGTGGGATCTTGGTCAGCATGATGCAGCTCAGTTTCAGGGTCTTGGCAATCTTCTTATAGCCTAGGGCATCTTTATGTAGAGCAAAAATTATTTTTTTCAGATCCTCAGAGAGTTCTTTGCCATGAGGTTCCATGTTGAACTTCCAGTGACCAGTATGAGAGAGTGAGAGGGATAACACCAAATTTAACACACCTGCTCCTCATTCATATGTGAGACCTTGT
Source organism: Pelophylax lessonae (assembly GCF_965119305.1). Taxonomy (NCBI): domain Eukaryota; kingdom Metazoa; phylum Chordata; class Amphibia; order Anura; family Ranidae; genus Pelophylax; species Pelophylax lessonae. The sequence goes on along the minus strand of NC_138771.1, from coordinate 94,445,581 downwards.
AACACTAATGAGTCACATGACACCGGGGAGGGAAAATAGCTAATTGGGCTCAATTTGGACATGTTCACTTAGGGGTGTACTCACTTTTGTTGCCAGCGGTTTAGACATTAATGGCTGTGTATTGAGTTATTTTGAGGGAACAGCAAATTAACATTGTACGCTCTAATGAGCAGGGTCCACTTATTCCTCCTGTATTGAATTGTACTGTAACCGTATTGTGTTCCCCCACACTGTAAAGTGCTGCGCAAGCTGTTGGCGCTATATAAATCCTGTATAATAATACAAGCTGTACACTCACTACTTAACAATGTAGCAAAGTGTCATTTCTTCAGTGTTGTCACATGAAAAGATATAATAAAATACTTACAAAAATGTGAGGGGTATACTCACTTTTGTGAGATACTATATATATATATATACATATATACATATATATATATACACATATATATATATATATATATATATATATATATATATATATATATATATATATATATATATACATACACACACACACACACACATATATATATATATATATATATATATATATATATATATATCTCCTTTACGAAAAAGTAAAAATATTTTTTTTTTGTTTGGTATACAATAAAGAGGCAATAAAAATAAACCATTAACCTGATGCTATGATTCCAGTGCACAAAAACATGGATAATATTTCAGTCAAGAAGTAGAAATTATGCTTAGATAACAATTCATGTTGCTACATTAGAAGTAATTGCAAGTACAAGATGCAAGATCACATAAGCCTAACCTGTCATTACAATATGCTTTGTAAACATATCTTATAGCAAGGCATTAATCACTACTAGATCATAAAATGTGTCATAAAATGTGACGTTTGTCCTACTTGTGCCTCCAGAACCCAGGATGGAAATACTGACATTCCTGCCAGTCAGAGTGGAAGTATTTCCCAATTTGTGCTACAGTAAAAGACAGCAAAATAGTCTAATGATTTTTCCAAAACTGAAAAAAGAGGTTTGGCTGGTTTTCCACTTGAATTGTTCCAAATAGTTCTAGTTTAAGACGTGAAGGTTAATTTAAAATATGACCCGCCCGTTTAACAAAGATATGCTAAAATCATCACACACCACAACAGTAATCCAGTCGCTTACTTTCGGACCATTATATGTTCAAAATACTAGTTGCTAAATAAACAGAAAAAATAAAGCTTTGTATCCTGGTCCATTTCCACCCGGATTTCAGGCAGACAACAAAAAAAGTCGAGTATCACCAGGAAGAACTATGCATGCTGAGCAGGCTGTGTGAATGTAATCATCTAAGCCAAGCAGAAGAATTGCTTCTCATCTAATGACAGTTTCTTTTTAATCAGACCAAGCTCTGCTTTATTCTCATGCTACCTTTAAATGTGTAGAAAAAATGACATTGAATTCTTCTTACCCTTTGAATTGCTCTACTCCAACGCTCTTTTGCAGTGTTGCTTGTGAAGACAGCATTTTCCTCTTCCCTGCAGAAAAACAAATACAATATATTTAAATTTAGTAAAATATATTATTAAACAAATATCTTTAGCAAAAAAATTATAATACAGTAAAACCTTGGTTTGAGAGTAACTTGGTTTGACAGCGCTTTGCAAGACAAGCAAATTTTTAAAATAAATTTTGACTTGATATACAAGCGATGTCTTGATATACAAGTAGCGTCATGTCACAACTGGGTATAAAAGAGAAGAGAGGAGCCTCTAAGTGTAGCAATATTGTAACATTTAATGAAGGTTCAATATTTAGCAGCTCACATGGTTGATGATTAAAACAGGCACATCTAAGTATGCAGGCATCCAGGGTAAAGCTGTCCATATAGACCATCCTCCGCACTGCCATCTTCTTCACACCCTTCCACGCTGCGCTCCACGAGCGATTCAAAGTCTTGCTTTCAGATCACTCTACTGCAGGGTAGTCTTCCCAATCACAATTGCAGACTGACATCGGTGAGAGCCAGTGGTTCAGAAGATGGTCTATGTGGACAACTTTACCCCGGATGCCTGCATAATTAGATGTGCCTCTTAATCATCAACCATGTGATTTGCTAAATGTTGTACCTTCATTAAATGTCCCCATACTGCTACACTTAGAGGCACCTCTCTTCTCTTTTATACTCTGTAGCTCCTGCTGGATTTTGCTTCTAATCCCCTTGTGGAGGCGCCATTTGTGGATGGACATTTTATGATGACACAACCTATCACATTGCTATAATCTTTGTATATAGACTATAAACTGAAAGACTTATGAATAAATGGTTGTGGAACGGATCATCTGAGTTTCCATTATTTCTTATGGGAAAATTTGCTTTGATATAAGAGTGCTTTGGATTACAAGCATGTTTCCGGAACGAATTATGCTCGCAATCCAAGGTTTTACTGTATATAGTTAGGTCCTATGCACATGTTAAAAGCATGCCTAAAGCCATGTTTTTCAAACATGTTTAGACACGTTCATTCATTCCACTGGCCAGAACAGTAATTTATTCTGGCCATTGGAATGAACGGCAAGTGCTAAATGCGCCTAACGCTAAAGTGCGTTTAGATGCCTTTACACGTGGTTAGCTGTGTCAGGCTTTTTTTTTACAGCAAAACGCTCCTTTCCCGAATGTACTGGCCCTGATTTTTTTTTTCTGCTTCTCAACACCCCGCCTCTAAATGCCTAAAAATGTATGCATGGACACATAGGCTAACATAGAGGGGCGTATAAAGGCAGAAAAAAAATGCCTCTAAAAAAGGGATACAGAAATTAACCCTGCCTTATTATCTATAGTAGCATAAAAACAAGCTATTTATTAAAACAAATTTCATTACCCCATAATTAACCAAATAAATATTCATAATGTGTTTGTTAAGACTGCTAGGAGCTTGAGGTTTACCAAATGATCCTTCACTTTTCGGAAAGTTAAAAAGTGATCTTTCTTCTTTCTGGTTGCAGAAGCATTTAAAGCCCAAGAATGGATGACCAAAATTCTTTGGAAGACAATATTATAACCAAGTAACAGGCAAAAATGAGATGTGGACATCATGCAGCAAATGTAAGATGTGATGCTTGGAGAGATGGGTGCTTAGACTGAAGCGATCCTTCACCCTAAATGTCATGTTGTCCTGTCTCCTCACCCCTGGGCATTTTTTTTTTTTTTTTTTACTAATCTCATTGTACTGCAAAGTGGCACATCCTCCTTTCTCACATAGGTGAGAATTATATATTTTTATCCCCACCAACTTTGCATGCACAGATGTGCCGCAAAGCTTTGTGTCCTGAAGTTCTGCTTTAAGGGAGAAATAGGGCCAACGCTCTTTTGGCCCACCTTTTCCTATGGATCACAGGAATGCACTTTGTCATGCACACCCATGACCCTTTTTCAGCTGCCTAAAGTCTGCTGTCGGCTGGCGTCACTGAGCTGGTCCAAGCTCTGGAGAGATCCCAACTTTTATGTCAGAATCCACCCAGATTCCTGGCCTGCTAGACTGCATACTTAGATGAGGGCTGGTGTGAGTTTTTGGATAAGGCCTCACTTATTTTCCTTTTATTTGTTTGTGGTTTCCCCTTTATGGGGGAACTTCCTTATCTATGATAAAGGTTTAAAATATAGATAAAGAGAATCCACAGCCATGTAAGCAAAACAAAAACAGGAATTGTTTTAAAAACGGCATGGGGCACCCCCATAAATCATGCCAGGCCCTTCCAGTCCGTTTTGAATTTTAAAGGGAACTCATAAAGAAAAACCCAGCCTGTGAGGTCCCCCTCCCAAACTCTATACCATGTGAAAATCAAGAAAAAGAAATCCATGTCCCCCCTCCTTCCACAAACCCTACTTTAGTCATGTTTGCCAAACTCTGCTCAAACTAAACCCAGGTATATTTGGCTCATTCCTAATGATCTTCCCTTATGATACTCTACCACTGATCTCTGCTATTCTACTACAAAGAAAAATTGTCAAGAAATGTATAAAGTTCACCATGTTCTGAAAACTTCAGCACATTTGCCATTGAAATGATTTTTACTGAATAGTCACTATAAAATGCAGGAGCGCTTCGGCACACATTTGCATGCATAAACGATCATTATACGTCTTGAGCAGGATCAGAAAATCCCATAAACATGTTTCATGACCATGCAGTCACTACGCCTCCATTAAACATTTATTAACATTTTCAATGAACATATATGTCTTGCTACAGAATCGAACATTTGCAAAAGTATATCTGAGACATCGACAGAGTATTTATAATTGCATACATATTCAAGCGCACAGTGCAAGAAGATTCAAGATGATGAATTAAAAATATAAAATACATTCTAGAATAAATGTAGTTTTTGTTCTTGCATATTTCTTTTTAATGGGTGTTGTGACAAAAAAATGCAAGAAAGTAATTTGGTTCTTGGGTAGTACGTTACTAAAATATAAATATATATTAACCAGCAGTGCCTACAGGGAACATATGCCAAATACACTGAACTAGGCAAAGTCACACTATTCAACGGTTTATCCAGCTGTGCTACTTTAATCCTTGAATTGTGCTCAGAAAAATGTGGTCATATGGTTTGAGTCATTGATCTGGGGCTCATTTTCACTTATCCTCTGGATTTAAAAGAAAAGTAATTAAGATATACAGCAGTGATTAAACAAGGAAATAGTTGCACCAATGTTACTATATAATACAATTAAATAGAATGTGTTGTCTTCTCAGTGTTTTATCAGATGTACAGTATAGTAAAAGTGATCAGCTTTATGTAAATCATCGTATTAAGATGCACAGTCTGTTCCACTATTTCTTAAATTCACGGTATTGTCACATACCTGGTTGGAGATCAAAGTTATAAGAGGGCCTCCATTATGGATCTGGTCTGAACACCCTTGGAAAAGGTGACAGGGAGTGCAAGGCACAAAGGGTTATAGGTGCCAATAGACCAGTTTGCTGGTGGCTACTCCTAAAGATGATCGGCGCAGTAGCTCTCAGGTAGAAATATGAGATTCTCAGAAAGAACACAAATGGACACCATAGAGGAGCAGGTGGGGTCCAGCAGGTGGCAGGATACCAATACCCACAGTAGGTAAAGGTGATGCAGGATGAGGCCAGCAGGAAAAAACTGGAAGAGTGATGTCAAGGTCACGGGCCAAGCTGAGGTCGTACACTGGTGGTCAGTAGGAATAAAGATAGCAGTGGTCAGAAGCCAAAGCCAGGGTCATAAAGTATAAGGTTGATAAGTGGCAGCAGATTTCTTAAACAGCCAGGTTCACAACCAGAAATCAGACAGAGGGGAATCCAAAGGCAAGCCAAGTTGGTAACAAGAAATAAAGATTTACATAAGCATCAAGATACACGGAAGTGTGGGTCATGGACAAGCTGGAGATTATCCATTAACAATAAGTCACTGCTTCTTCCCTTAAATATGATGTTTAGCGCCAGATCTGGAATTGAATACCCGCTTACATGCAACTGCACGGCCAATGTGGCTTCATGCATTTTTGGGCAAAAGAGCATGCCCACGCAGGATACTGGCAAAAGTTCGTAGCCTGCATATTAGCACACATGCACCTTTGTTCTGGATGGCATCTTGAAACCTATATTCTTTTAGGCTAGCATTGATACTCTCCCAGGTGCCAAAGCCTTTTACTCCACTTTTTGTTAACGCTGGTCCCTAGCTAACCACTTCACTGCTTGAATTGGTAAGTGTCAGGGCTGTTGTGTGAACCTGGCATGAAACAAACTGCAAATAGACCATAAATCTAAAGCTAAAAGATTTATTTAGTGGGAAAGCCTTAATACTCTTGTCCTGTTTATTTTTTATTTTCCTGTCTGTGTCCTATGGGGGGGGGGGGGGGCTTCCCTAAATGCCCTGCCCTGTAAACACAACAGGAAAACAGAGAAAATCTCTCTATAGACTGTTGGCTGTTGTCACAGAATTTGGTGTCCCCACTGGAAGATGTCCCTTCACTTACTGTTCTGGTGGCTGATTTCACATGACTTTTTCTCCCAGTGATACTGATCATCAGGACAAATAGAGAGAGAATCCCTCTGGCAAAGGCATAAACATTGCAAAAACAGCAGGGTCTTTAACCTTCCCCTTTTACCAGTATATATGACAATGGCAAGCTCAGTCTTATCCTGCAGGGACAATAGTGGCAGCAGACTGAGAGTGATGGTAACTGGGGTTGGTTAACTGCAGTTAACCCCGTACACACACAAAATACCTGCCATCTTGTGTTCTTTAACAGAAACACACACCATTCATGGTATCTGCTATAATGCTTCTGACTTCTAAGAAACATCTATATAATACAAGCAGTCACGCCAGGCAGGGATATACAAGCAGCTGAAAATATAATACAACTCTTCAAAGATACAGGAATTCTTTAAGTAATGGTTTAGTTCATTAGAGATAAGGCATAATAATTTTAAAATATATTTTAATGAAAGAAAAGAAAAAATGGCACAAGCAAAAATATTTTAAGTAAAGGCTTTATGCAAGTAGCAACTGTAATAAAATTGGAAAAAATATTCGTCTTTAACCACTTCTGGACCAGAAGGTTTTACCCCCTTAATGACCAGGCCATTTTTTGCGATACAGCACTGCATTATTTTCACTGACGATTGTGGGGTCGTGCGACACTGTACCCAAATGAAATTGATGTCCTTTTTTTCCCACAAATAGAGCTTTCTTTTGGTGGTATTTGATCACCTCTGTGATTTTTATTTTTTGCGCTATAAACATAAAAAGAGCAACAATTCTGAAAAAAAAACAATATTTTTTACTTTCTGCTTTAAAACATTCTCAATAAAAAAAAATGTAAAAATCTAATTTTTTCATCACTTTAGGCCAATATGTATTCTGCTACATATTTTTGGTAAAAAAAATCCCAATAAGTGTATATTGATTGGTTTGCGCAAAAGTTATAGCGTTTACAAACTATGGGAAAGATTTATGTCATTTTTATTTATTTATTTTTTTACTAGTAATGGAAGTGAACAGCGATTTTTAGCGGGACTGCGACATTTTGGTGGACAGAACGGACACCAAACTGACATTTTTGACACTTTTGGGGGGGGGGGGGGGGGACCAGTGACATTACTACAGTAATCAGTGCTAAATATATGCACTGTTACTGTGCTAATGACACTGGTAGGTAAGGGGTTAACACTAGGGGCAATCAAAGAGTTAAATGTGTCCCTGGAGGGTGCTTTCTAACTGTGTGGGGGATTGGCTTGCTGGATGAACACAGAGACCCGTGTTCCTAAACAAGAGGAACACAGGATCCCTGTGCTCATTACTGACAGAACAGCAGTCTGCCATGCTTACATTGGCAGACCATCGTTTTGTCTCCACTGGGAGAAAAGGATGAAAAAAATTGATTTTTTTTTTGGGGGGGGGGGGGGATGTTATACAGCAGAAAGTGGTACAAGAGGACAAAGTAAAGGTAGCACAATGTCTTCATTCAAATTAAAATCAGAGACCACCTTAGGAAGAAAAGACTGATTTGGTCGAACTACCACTTTATCTCTGTGGACCACCAGATAGGGTGAACGGCAGGACAGCGCCGCCAATTCAGACACTCGGTGCACAGAGGTAATAGCCACCAAAAAGGTTACCTTCTGTGACAGTGTAAGCAGAGGAATCTCCCTAATGTTTTCAAGGGGAGGTTTCTGAAGAACTGACAGTACCAAGTTAAGATCCCACGGAGGTAACATTGACTGTATCAGAGGAGCCATATGGCTAGGTGCGAATCAATGAATGCATAGCTAAAGGACATTGAAAAACACTGCCAAGGCCGAAACCTGGTCCTTAATGGTACCTAAGGCCAACCACTGCTCAACCCTTCTCTGGAGGAAGGACAATATCCTAGCCACTGAAAATGAGCGTGGATGCTCCTTAATCGATTCACACCATACAATATAAATTTTTCATGTACGATGATAAATCTTCCTAGAGGTAGATTTCCTAGCCTTCAACAGTGTAGGAATCAGAGTCAGAAAGACCCCTATCCTTCAATACCTGGCTTTCAACAGCCACACCGTTAAAGCCAGCGACGTTAAACCAGGATGGAAGAACGGCCCTTGAGACAGCAGATCTTGCCTGAGAGGAAGTCTCCAAGGAACACTGGCGACCAACCTTACCAGATCGGCGTACCAAGACCGGCGAGGCCAGTCTAGAGCCACCAGAATGACTGGAATCCCCTCCACCCCTATTCTGCGCAGAAGCCTCGGCAGAAGTTTTAGCAGAGGAAACGCATAGACCAGCCGATACTGACCCCAAAGAGCCACCAGTGCGTCTATGACATCAGCCAGAGGATCCCGAGACCTGGCCACAACCTCTGTACCTTCTTGTTGAGCCAAGAGGCTAACAGGTCCACATTGGGTGTCCCCCACCGGACAAACAGCATGTAAAACACCTCCGGGTGAAGGGACCATTCCCTCTGATCCAACAACTGACTTCTCAAGTAATCCGCCTGCCAATTTTCCACTCCGGGGATATGCATGTTAGAGAGGGCTGGAACAAAGTTTTCTGTCCATTTTAGGATCTCAGCCACCTCCTGGGCTGCCAGGACACTCTTGGTGCCCCCTTGATGATTGACGTAAGCCACTGCCATGGCATTGTCTGATTGAATCCGAACCGGACAGCCTTGCAGATGATTTGTCCAGTGACTAAAACAAAGCTTTATTGCTCTGAGCTCCAGAATATTGATCGGTAGTCTGGACTCTTCCAGAGTCCAGGTCCCCTGAACACACATCTTTCCAAGCACTCCACCCCAACAGGACAGGCTGGCATCCCTGGTTACCACGGTCCAATACAAGGGAAGGAAGGACTTGCCCTGACACAGAGCCAAGGAACTGAGCCACCATAGTAGAGTACTTCTTGTGTTTTGACTCAGCCGAATTTAGATTGTCCAAAGATTTTGGACCCTTGTTCCACTTGACAAGAATTTCTCTTTGCAGAGGTCTCTTGTGGACTGAGCAAATGGAACCGCCACAAAGGTAGACACCATCAGGCCTAGCGCTTGCATGCAAGTCCTCAGAGAGGACAGATTGCTGTATAACAGCAAGCAAATCACCCTCTGCAACTTTTGCAGCTTTTCCAGAGGGAGAAACACCCTCGCTGAGGATGAATCCAGAGTCAGTCCCAGGTAATCCAGTTTGGAAGATGGGACCAGAGCAGATTTTTTTTAAATTGATATTCCAACCGAACTCTTGCAGAGTCTGTACAGTGATTGACAAGTCGCCAAACAGGACTGAATGGGAGTCTGCTCTTAGGAGGAGATCGTCCAGGTACCCTAGTACTGCAGTCCCCCACTGTCGCAGTAATGCCAATACTGGAGCCAACACCTTGGTGAAGACCCTGGGAGTGGAGGCGAGACCAAAGGGTAACGCCACTAATTGATAATGCTCCTCAGTGAATCGAAGAAAACGTTGGCGTCCAGCGTAAATAGGGATGTTTAGATATGTGTCCTTGATATCAATGGAGGCCAAAAAGTCCCCTTGGTGTAGGGATACCACTATCGTGCGAATGGACTCCATTCAAAACTTAAGCCTTGAGTTCCAGTATTGGATGCACTTTGCCTTCTTTCCTGGGAACAGTGAACAGGTTTGAATAGAGCCCCTGAAAACGTTCCTGAGAGGGAACCGTCACAATCACCCCTTTGCGACAGCAGATCTTGTACGGCCTCTCGTAGATTCCCTTAGCTGACCTGGAGATAGGTGTAGATTGGACGGAAAGAATCTGTCCAACGGTCGAGACCTGAATTCGATCTTGTAACCTGATCGAATCAGTTTGTAGACCCATTTGTCCTGAATCAAGGAGGTCCATGGTTCCGAAAAGAAACAAAGACGTCCACCCATCCCAGTTACAGGTGAGGGCGCCTCCTCATGCAGAAGGGGACCTGTCTGCACATCTGGAGAGGCCTGCTCTCGGCTTACCCGACCACTTCTTCTTGGAACCCCCAGATAGTCTAAATGGCTTAGATCCCTGCCGGAGGCACGAAAGGGCCACCTGTGTGCTGAAAAACAAGGGACCCGCCTGTGACGCGGAGACTTGCCCTTAGCGGACTGAAGAAGAAGAGTACTCTTCCCACCTGTAAGCCATTTGATAAGTTCATCCAATGAAGAACCAAATAGGCGGTCCCTTGTAAAGGGGAAATCTGACAGAGCGTTTTTATAAGCCTGGTCTGCAGACCAGCTTTTTAGCCACACCATGCGTCTAATGGTCACCCCTACCGTGGAAATTCTAGCCTCAAGGGGGGCCGCATCTAAAGACGCATCACATATAAATAGTAAGGCTTGGACCATTTTGGTCCGTTAGCTCTGCAAGGTCCAGGGGAAGCTGGTCTGCTTCCAAATCACTTTTTAGTTACTTTGCCCATTCCATTATGGTCTCAGACTCCAGAGTGATAGCAAAGACTGGTCTAAGTATTGAACCCGCTATCACATGTAAGTGGCGGAACAGAGTCTCAATCCTTCTATCAACAGGGTCTTTAAAGACTGGAGACTTCTCCACCGGGACCACAGTAGATTTGTTCAGTCTGGAGACCGGATGGTCCACCTTCGGTGAACGGTCCATTTATTGACTACAATGTCCACAAAGGGGTAGTGCCCCCACTGTTCAGTGACAATTTTGTCAAAAAGTTCCGGGTAAAGGGAAAACCTTGCCTGACTTCTGAGATTTGCGTGTGCCAAAGGACACCTGCTTCCCTGATGCTGTAGAATCATTCACCATTTTTAGAGTTTCCCGCACTGACACTACAAGTGCCTTCACCAGCATGTTTTCCCTGCAGAAGAGGATCATCTGAGTGCAATGATGCAGATCCCTCAGGGTGACTGGCATCCATGGCGGCCATATCAACCTCAGAATTTGAGGATACAGATGATACAGGTGAGGGCAGTGGGTGCTTTTTACTAGTCCTCTTTTCTGGGACCAAATCAACTTTTGACACCAAGGTCTTCAAAACGGCCATTAAGGCAGACAAGGGTTGCGACCCGGAGGTCCCCGCAACACCAAGGAGGGGATCAGTAGGTGAGACTTGCTCCTGGGGCTGCATGTTATCCCGTAGTCAGTGTCCCAGTGTCACTTTAAGAATACTGCAGAAAACGGCCCCACACCACTGCACAAGCAGTATTACAAGTCCCAGCACACTAAACTACAATATAGCAGAGTGGGAGGGCGACCTACAGGGACCCCAATCGACTCACCACCACCCGATATCAGGGAAAGCAGAGCTTGTCTGAAATTTGCAGAAAAACGAACTTCACCAGAAGTACCTGGGTCAGCACTAGAGTTAAAGCCTTGCCACTCACTGCTGTACATCGTTCTCGGATTATGAAAAAATGTCCGTCCAATGCATTTCAATGGCCAAGCCACAACAAAATGGCTGCACAATGCATTTCAATGGGGAACTACTAAAAGATGGCTGCCGAGCCTAACAGCAGATCACAAGATCAGGGGCATCACCGTGCCCCCCCCCCCCGAGGGCCCCCATCACCTTCTACAGCCCCTGCACTGTACCCGACTAAGGTAGGTTTCCCCCTTATGAAATAGTGGGGAGGATGGCCTGAGGGGGGAGCCTTGGATGTTTGATAGGGGATGTTCCCTAGGGACCCCACATACAAGGGGGGACATTGGGGATGGGGGATAATCCGAGGGTCCGACTGTCCGAGGGAGGGGCCCACATCCACCCCGAGACTGCAATAGATATGGGGGGACACTACTCACCATACCAACGATATTCAGGTGGGCGCCACTCCAGACAGACCACCTCTCCACTTGGGGTGGGGGTGCTGACAGCCAAGGGGTACACTGTGACTCAAGGCAAACCAGGTCGTGTGCGTCCCGGCGAGGGGTTTCACTTGCAGGCCAGCCCCTGTCCAGTGGGGCTATGTTGTGGCAAGGCTCTGCGACCTGCACACACTCGCTGGCCAGACTGGGAGGCTATAAGGATTTTGAATATCCAGTCCGACGTTGATTGTAGTTCTCTCAGGAACATAACTAGCTAAAAAAATTAAAGCTAGACACAAGGTTCCATTTTTACATAAAAAACATGCTAGGACTGAAATCCCAGCAGGGAACTAGGTCCTACTCCTGAACTAGGCAGAAAAAAACTGAATGCCTATAGCAGAGTGAGTGGGTGTATACATTCAGGGACTGCCCCATAGGTGTGGTAAAGACTTTTCCTGCCTAGTGTCCTACTCGTGTAGGGGGAAGCATAACCCAATGGTTAAGAAGAATATGGAGCTGCGTCTGTCAATGAACGATAGAGAAATATATATTTTTTTCAGAATTGTCGCACTTTTTTTGTTTATAGCGCAAAAATTAAAAACTGCGCAGGTGATCAAATACCACCAAAGAAAAGCTCTATTTGTGGGGAAAAAAAAAGTATATCAATTTTCTTTGCATTGTATGTTAAAGAAGACAGACTTGGGACAGACTAAAGCCCCGTACTCACGTACCGATTGTCGGCCAAAAATGTTCGGCCGCCGAACGATCGGCCGATTTTCGGCTTGTTAGTATGATGCTTCCGACAGCCGACAGCGCACTTTCGGCCGAACAGAATCTGTCGTGCAAGCATTAAAATTTTTGTATGCCAACACCAGAACGGCCGATTGTTCGCCAGTCAGTACAGATTTCGGCCGACAGACAGCAGATTTGCAAGACTGGGCATGCTCAGAAAATAAAAAAGACAAGGAAAGTTAACCATCACATGACATCACTTCTGCAGTCGGCTGTTGTTGGCCGACAAAATTCGTGTGCAGTCTTTTGCACTTTTCAACAGACAAGACAGCCCTCGGACAAAAGACGGCCGATCGTTCGGCCGACGATCGGTACGTGTGTACGGGGCTTTACTCTGATATTCTGACGTTCTAAAAACCTTTCAGTCAGCCATGACAGCTTTCACAGAGAAACATCTAAAGCCAACCATAAATGGATCAAATCTCGATCCATCAATCGACTTCAGTACAGCCAGCCTTTCAGATTTTTTGCATGTGATCACTGCTGGTTACTATAGCCACTAGCAGTGATCATTGTGTTCTGATGGCAGGGAACGCTCCTTGCCAGGAGAACACAATAGTCGTGTGGGAGTGATTCCCATGACTGTCACACAGTGCCTGTGCTGATGGGTAAATCAAGCCATTTTCTTTACTTCTACCCCTGGTGGAAGGAAAGAAAATTGTATAATCTATGGCTTGCTTTAAAGGCAAGAAATATTTTTTTTATTTTTTATGCATGCAGTGTGTGAATGGGAACAAATATATAGTGGGGTTTTCTCAAATGTGACCACTTTTCTCAAAACTTTTCTCAACATTCTGCATTAATGTAAAACCTTCTAATACTTGTGCCCCCCCCCCCCCTTAATACCTAAATACTTACCTGACTCCTCTCACGTTCCATTGCTGCTTCGACTTCAACGCTACTGCTCTCTCTTCCTAGCCTGATAGGAGACACTGAGAGTAGCAGGAGCCATAGATTCCTGCTGCTGCCAGTCAAATCCTGTGAGGAGGGAGTGGAGGTGTTGCCGAGCCATGCTGTGTGTGTCTATTGATGCACACAGCCCAATTTAGAAGAGCACCCACATGAGTGCCTGCATAGCATATGACTTGCTAAGGGGCCCCTACAAGGCAGAAGGAGAGGACAGCACCAGTGGAGGACTCCAGAAGAGGAGGTAAGGGGCTGCTCTGTGCAATATTGTTGCACAGAACAGGTAAGTATAATATCCTATTTATTTTAGCAAAATAAAAAAAAACTTATAACATCACTTTTAGTCTTTAGTACCCTCAGAATGACTCCTCAGCATGCTTATGTAACTTCAATAGACAATGGATAGCTGTCAAATGCAGTTGCACCAGCTGTTTGTGGAATGTGAGATTGCAAAAATGACAACAAATTTTAGAGCCTGAAGAGTGGCTGGGAGAGTGTCAAAATGTTTAGGAATGTTCTGAGGCCGCTCTAAATGAATCCATATTTTTATATGCCCACAGGCTACCGTTTGGTAATCAAGGTATTATTATCCAGAACAAAATTAACTTTTGAATACATTTAAATATTGTATGATATAGATAAATAAATATATAAAATGCTTACATCACTTGGAAGATGGATTATGTCTAATCTGTCTCTTGCATATGATAGCATATGTCTATGATGTATATGATAGCATAATTATGTTTAGTATCAGATTAATAGTGATGTACTGATACATTGGGCTAGATGCTGGTTATTAATGCATTTTTTTTTCAAATCAAAATGTATGAGGGATGTGTAGATTTTAGTTCTAGAAATTTGAAATAGGGTATTTTCAGGTCGAGTATGATTAACCACTTGCCGCCCGCCCGCCCGCCGTAATATTACTGCGGCAGGGTGGCTCGGCTGCGTCCAGTCACGAAGTACTATGTGACTGGAGTTCATGTGGTTTCGGCGGTGTCTAAACACAGTGGGAGGCAGGCCGCGGGAGGAGCAGTGGCGATCACCGCCTTCCTCCCATGTTCGTCCGGGAAACCAAGAGAAGACCCGCCTGCTTATGTAAACAAAGCAGGCGGATCTTCTCTCAGACAGGCAGGGACAGATCAGCAGTTTCAGCTAAGCTGAAACTGCAATCTTTCTGTGCTTGTCACAGAACCCCCCCCCCCCCCCACACACACACACACACACATCATAAACACACATTCAGTAAGCACATTAGGCATACATTTAACCCCTTTTATCACCCCCAGTATTAACCACTTCCCTGCCAGTGTCATTTTACACTAGCAGTGCATATTATTTAGCACTGATTACTGTATTAGTGTCACTGGTCCCCAAAAAGTGTCAAAAATGTCAGTTAGGGGTGCGATCTGTCCGCTGCAATGTTGCAATCCCACTAAAAATCACAGATCACCGCCATTACTAATAAAAAAAAACTAAATAAATAAAAAGTCCAAAAATCTATCCCGTAGTTTGTAAACGCTTTTTGGGATTTTTTTTACCAAAAATATGTAGCATAAAACAAATTGGCCTAAACTGATAAAAAAAAAATTATTTTAAAAAAAAATTTATTGGGAATGTTTCATAGCAGAAAGTAAAAAATATGGTGTTTTTTTCAAAATTGTTGCTCTTTTTTTGTTTATAGAGCAAAATCTAGAAACCGCAGAGGTGATCAAATACCAACAAAAGAAAGCTATATTTGTGAGAAAAAAAGGAACTCAATTGTATTTGGGTACAGCGTGGCACAACCGTGCAATTTTCCGTTAAAGTAACGCAGTGCCGAATTGCAAAAAATGGCCTGGTCATTAAGGGGGGTAAAACCTTCCCGGGCTGAAGTGGTTAACTGCCGCCTAAACAAATGTGTGGCTTGTCAATAAGCCATGGTTAATAGGCTCTTGGTTTGAAAGATGTCAGACTAATGGATGTAATTGCTTAGGCCTGAAAAACTAGAATGTTTTTTTTATGATAGCCATTAAAAAGGTATCTAGTTTTCAGGGTTCTGCTTATGATACGCAGTTTACGACAGGCATATAACCAGGTATAACCAGACCTGCTAAACCACATTTAGATAATCCCCTGCTCTGCCTAACTGTCTCAAAAGATTTTATGATCCTGCTAGGATTTTATGACCTTCTACCGAGACAGTTTAATGGAATTTATCATTACCTGCTTGCCTCTAAAGCCTAGTACACACAATGAGATGATTGGACAAATGATCGTCCATTTTATTTTTGCATACTAGTCTCCATATCCAAAACAAATAGGTTACTAAAGTACAAAAATTCTCGTGGTATCATGAGAAAAAAAGTTTCAGGTTTGTCCCTTCTGAAAGTTTCGTATGAAAGCGGTGTACTAATGATCAGATTATCGTATGATTTCTTCGAAAATGATATTTTTTGTACGATTTTCTGATCGTGTGTACCCAGCCTAAAGCTGGACTGTTCAAACATGTGATTTGATTGCTCAATATGAGTTTTAAGTATGACATCCCATTTTCAACTCAGTTTTGGGGAGTCATCAAACCTTATAATCCTCATAAACAGCAATACAAACCTGGCAGGGGTTCTAACTCTAAAAACTCAAACTGTGTGCTTTCAATACACTTTACTTTATGTTTATTATTTTTGGAAATTCTATGACATAATGTGAAAAATAAATCACAGTATAGCACTGCAAACCATAGTTCTTCAATTTTCTGCTGCCAAACACAGCTCTAAACACATTTTTGTCCTGATTACAAAATGGTATTCATGCTCTTTGTTCATTAGTTGGTTTGAATAAGCGGAAGCTTTTCATTTTGCAAAGTATTTACATTTTCAGCCTCTTAGAACATAAAAAAAAAATGGTCTGTTATTACAAAATCACCATAAATACTGCTAAATACACTAAATTTACAGTGATGGACACCCATATACATTGACTTAAGATTTATTAAAATTTTTGTACCAAACTTATTTTTGTCAGCATCATTGCATGTTTACAATATAATATAGGAACAAGGCAATTTTATTTAAAACATGTTGCCATTGAGAGATTTTTTTATGGAGTTGTTGAAATGAATGCTAGGATGTGATAACACATTTCTGCCTCATAAAAAAAAATGAGCCAGGCATTTGAGAAGCCTCAAAAATGAAGAGTGCACCTTGGTTTTAAGGGGTTCGTTTTTCCATTAAGTCCAAGAACACCTAAAGCACCCCACAAATTACAATCTTTAAAAGTAGACCCCCTAAGATACTTATAAAGGGAAAAGACAAGGTTTACTAAAGAGTATGCACGTACACTGGAGCATTATTTATTTGCTGACAACCAAGTCATATCAAATATTTACTATTAGAGTTGGGCGACTGGTTCGGCGCGAGCATCAGTTTGGGCCGAACATTGGCTGATCGCCCCATTCAGGGATCATTTGAATTTGCCAGGTGTTCGGCGGATGTTCACCCCACCGAACGCCATGCAATGCACTGAGCACTGCACAGTGGACTTTGCGCCCTGATTGAGCAAAGCTTTGCCCAATCAGGGCGCAGTATAAGCTGGTTGTTAAGGAGTGAGGCCCTTCGGGTCTGGTATGGATCAGGGGAAAAAATCTATACCAGACTCTTATCCAGGCATGCAGCCTGGCAGGTCAGGAAAGGGTGGGGCGAGTGCCCCTCTCCTGAACCATACCAGGCCATATGCCCTCAACATGGGGGGTGGGTGCTTTGGGGCGGGGGGGGTCTTCCCTAGCCACCCCAAAGCACCTTGTCCCCATGTTGATGGGGGCAAGGACCCCATCATCACAACCATGGCCGGTGGTTCTGGGGGTCTGTAGGCAGGGGGTTTATCAGAGTCTGCCCCCCCACCATGTGAAGGAGTATAGGGTTCATAGTATGGGATACATAGATGGGGAGTAAACCGCCATGGCGGTTTACTCCCCCATCCGGGGAGGGTGGCATACACTGGTCAGGAGTCCCTTAGGGGCATACTTATTGGCCCCTTCGTGAAATAGCATTGAATAGTACCATTATATACTATGCAGATATCTCTGCTTCATCATATGTTATCCTCTCTGTTTCATCATATGTTTCCTTGTGGCATACAAGCTGATGTGATATATGCTTTAGCTGCTGGCCAATAGCGAATGGCAGCTTGTTTTTGTTGACTCTTGATGACTTGGACTCCTCATCCACTCTCCCCGCTGTTTGCTAACCTTGCTACCTTTAACGTCATTACTAGAGATATCGCGAACATAAAATTTTATGTTCGCGAACGGCGAACGCGAACTTCCGCAAATGTTCGCGAACGGGCGAACCGCCATAGACTTCAATAGGCAGGCAAATTTTAAAACCCACAGGGACTCTTTCTGGCCACAATAGTGATGGAAAAGTTGTTTCAAGGGGACTAACACCTGGACTGTGGCATGCCGGAGGGGGATCCATGGCAAACCTCCCATGGAAAATTACGTAGTTGACGCAGAGTCGGGTTTTAATCCATAAAGGGCATAAATCATCTAACATTCCTAAATTGTTTGAAATAACGTGCTTTAAATCATCCAGTGTGTGAATATGATCAGGTATGATGTTGTATTGATCAGGTAGTGTAAGGGTTACGCCCGCTTCACAGTGACAGACCAAACTCTGACAGACCAAACTCCCCGTTTAATGCACCGAAAACAACCGCAAACAGTCCATTTGCAGTGGGCACAGTACAGTCTGTGGGCCTGACACTCACTGGCAGGCAACTGCAATTATATTACAGAGGGAAAATTAAATATATAAATATCACTACTTGTACTAAATTAATAGACGATGTTGTAATCCACTGCGCTTTAGGAAATACAGGTAACACAAACCTGACAGAATAACACAAATAATACAAATTGCTGCTACTTAAATGAGTAAATATAATAAAAAATAAAATTCATCCAGAAAAAACAGGAACTGGCTTTTTCATTTGAATTTCAGTAGCGCAGGGATGGTGATAACCTCTTACCAAATAAATAGGATGATAACATATACCAAAATATATGAATCAGATGTGATAAATATAAGCATAAAATCATAAATACATAAAAGCATGAAATCACATCAATAGGAGTCCATAAAGTCATAGGTATAAAGTGCATAGAGCAATGAAAGTGCAAACATGACGGATCACAGGTGCAACTTATGGGGACCACCCTTGCTTGCCACCATCACACAGTGCTGGGAGAAGTATCTGAAATTCAGACTCACCAGATGCCTATGCTTAACCACTCTCATGGACTAGCCAACAACAGCATATAGTAAAATCAGGTTTCCTCCAGATCTCTCATTTGTGCTAAAAAGACTCCTCTGGAAGATTTCCTGGTAAATTTATAGTGAGTCTGAATTTTGAGATACTTCTCCCGGCACTGTGTGGTGGTGGCAAGCAAGGGCCGTCCCCATAAGTCGCACCTGTGATCCTTCATGTTTGCACTTTCATTGCTCTATGCACTTTTTACCTATGGACTTTATGGACTCCTATTGATGTGATTTCATGCTTTTATGTATTTATGATTTTATGCTTATATTTATCACATCTGATTCATATATTTTGGTATATGTTATCATCCTATTTATTTGGTAAGAGGTTATCACCATCCCTGCGCTACTGAAATTCGAATGAAAAAGCCAGTTCCTGTTTTTTCTGGATGAATTTTATTTTTTATTATAGACATTCACTGGCAGGCAACTGCAATTATATTACAGAGGAAAATATTTAATTTATTTTTTATCTGCAAGGTGCTGTGCCACCCTATACAAGTGGTGGGCAGTGGGCACAGTTCAGTCTGTGGGCCTGACACTCACTGGCAGGCAGCTGCAATTATATTACAGAGAAAAAATGAAATGACTTTTTTATCTGCAAGGTACTGTGCCACCCGATATGAGTGGTGTACACACATTACAGTCTGTATATATATTGAAAAAAATAAATAAAAGCAGACTGATATACCAGCCCTAAAAAGGGCTTTTTGGGGTGCTGTCAGGACGCTGTCCTTACAGCAGGAGTGGACACAGAACACTGGCCTAGCTAATGATTTCCCTATTAATTCAGCAGCAGCACTCTCCCTGCTCTAACTAACACTGCAGCTTCAGAATGAGTCTAAGATGGATGCTGTCCTTGCTTTTTTATAGGAGGTGGGAGGGTCTGGGAGGGAGGGTATGCTGATTGGCTGGAATGTGTCTGCTGACTGTGAGGTACAGGGTCAAAGTTTGCTCAATAATGATGTATAGGGGCGGACCGAACATCGCATATGTACGCCCGCCGAGGAGAACGCGAACAAGCGATGTTCGCCGGGAACTGTTCGCCGGCGAATAGTTCGGGACATCTCTAGTCATTACTTGCTGACTATGTACAGAGCATTGATCTATTAGCTCAAGAAGAAGCTTAACGCGAAACATGTCGAGCACTATGGCTCAATGGAATTTAATGTTTATGTGTTAACACATTGTCCAATCTCCCTGGGAAGACAGTACACCTCCCTGTCACCTTTGGTTGGATCGCTTCGATGTGAAGTATCAATTACTTTATTTTGCTATTCAAATGATCTATACCTTTTTACTATTGTGACAGGAAGTCAGGTAAATCTATGGGTGTTGTCACAGACGGGAGATACATTTCTGCTTGGTTTAGACAATTCACCAATTACTATCAGGTGTCGGCTGCAGAGGTAGGCAGGAAGGTGTGCGGAAGTTGAAAAAACTTTCAGCTGTTCAGAATGAGGCAATTAAAGCCTCTATAATTTGTCCAAAGGAAGTCAATTGATTGCTGTCTCCTGAAGCTGTGTGAGCTGGGGAGAGCAGTCAGATGAGAGACTTCTAAAGGTGAGGTGTTGAACTTTTTCTGTGTAAAGAAAACACAAATGGACATTTGAGTGTCTGCTGTAGGATCAGCAGTGTCTGCCCAACAGTAGGTTGGGAAGACTTCTTAGGTAGGTTCCTGTGTGTGAGAAGGTAGACGCCCACAGCGGCCAGGATTTATTTTATGTTTTATTTTGATTTTTGATGTTTTTGCTGCATGCTCTTGTTTGAAGAAATTGGAAGAATAAACCATAAACTGTTGTTTTCAACCACTCCTCGGCTATCTCCCTGTGTAACGAACCCCCCCAAAGGGGTCATCCATACCCGCCACCGAGCTAATCCCTCACACTATTTACCAGCAATGTTACTGCCAGAATTGTTTATTCTGTATAAATGTGTCAATGGGATGGTTACACTGTTTTGTTTTTTTGTTTTTATACATGTCATTTAATAAAATGTTATATTTTAAAGTACCCAGTGCCTCCAAAGTCCACGTTTCTTTCCATTTCGTTTTTTTTTTCAGTCTTCCAATAGGATGTGGCACTCATTACGCTATATAGACGCCCAGGATACCGCTACCTGGGAGCATACTTAGTCTATTCTTTCACCTTCTATTTATGGATGATGAAGGCCACTGTGCTCATTGGGACACTGCAGAAATGTTTCTGTACCCTTCCCCAAATCTGTGCCTTGATATAATCCTGTCTCAGGGGTCTACAGACAATTCCTTGGACCTCATGGCCCGGTTGGTGCTCTGACATGCACTGGGACTTTATATAGACAGGTGTGTGCCTTTCCAAATCATGTCAAATCAACTGAATTTACCACAGGTGGACTCCAATCAAGTTGTATAAACATCCCAAGGATGATCAGTGGAAACAGGATGCAACTGAGCTCAATTTTGAGTGACATGGCAAAGGCTTATGTACATGGGATTTTTTCATTTTTTATTTTTAATAAATTTGCAAAGATATCAAACAAATTTATTTCACATTGTCATTATGGGGCATTGTTTGTAGAATGTTGAGTAAAATAATGAATTTAAATCCATTTTGGAAAAAGGCAGTAACATAAAAAAGAGTGGAAAAAGTGAAGTGCTGTGAATACTTTCCGGATGCACTGTACATTCTATTTTGGAGGGACCGAATTGGCAAAAGAGGTGGAAGGGTTTGTATGTATGGGAAGAGCTGAAAGTTAGTTTGAGAGATGATATCACTAACGGAAACTGTGATGTTACAGAGTCATTATGACTGGAGCTCCAAATAGTGCAGCAAAAAGTATATTACTTGTGGGAGTATGTTATATGCCCTCTAACATACAGGAGAAGGAGGAATCTCGGCTCCTTTCACAGACTGAAATGGATGAAAAGTAGAATGATGTCATTATTAAGGGCAATTTTAATTATCCTGATTAGGGATGATCGAACTTTTGAAAAGTTCGGTTCGACCAGAACACCCGAACTTCACGAAAGTTCGGTTCGGATTTCAGAACCCCATTGAAATCAATGGGACCCGAACTTCTGTAATCAAAAAACACCATTTTTAAGCCCTAAAACCCAATAAATGCCCCTAAAAAGTGCCTAGGGTTCTGGGTCATGCCCCAGGGACTATTAATCACACAAAAAAAAGTTCTTAAAAATTGTCGTTTTTGATAGATAGCCAATTATTGAAAAAATAAAAAAAAAAAAAAAAAAAGAGATTTCTTTGGATTTAGTGTCTGGGGGGTCTAAAAGTTGTACCTGTGAAGTTTCAGCTCTGTAGCATGTCCAGAACCAGAATTACAGCATACCAAACCTTCAAAAATGACTTTTTTGCTTAACCGCACCTTTCTTTTGCTCCTAATCAACGGCTCAGCCAATGTGTATGATGGGGACATAATGCAGTGCACTGGGAACAAGATTAGAGGTTTTTTTGGAAAAAGGTGCTGTCTCTTTAAATGTGCATATAATTAACGGGTGTATTTCCACAATGGGGCTTTTATTACCAAATGTTTCAAGAAGTCCAAAGATGTATGTAATTGCACTTTATTTCATGTAAAATGGTGTTTGGTGCACTTTAACTTGAAATCTCACAAGAAACAGACATATATGCACGGATACATTGAGGGTTAGGGGTAGGGGCCACAATGTAGTGCAGAGTGAACAAGATTAGAGATGTTTTGGATGAATACTGTTGTCTCTTGACTTTGAATAGAAGTAAAGGATGCTTAAAAATTGGGCATTTGGTGGTGCGGACGATGCCTTGACACCATATCCCTATGAAAGTGCTGGTAATGAAAGCAATAATTGCCTTTGTAAGGAAAAAAATTACAATGATATGCATCTGTGTGACAGGTGCGCAAAAATTGTTGTTTGGGTGTTGGCGGAGCCATACCACTGTAAGCCCAAAGAGCTGGTGTTGAAGAAGGCGTAAAAATTATGAAGGTGTGCACCTGTGGAACAGGTGCGCAAACATGGTAGTTTTGGTGTTGGCGGAGCCTCCCCACCATAACCCCAAAGAGCTGGCTTTGAAGGAGGCCCAAAAATTGTAAAGGTGTGCACCTGTGGAACAGGTTCGCAAACATGGTAGTTTTTGTTTAGCATAGCCTCCCCACCTTAACCCCAAAGAGCTGGTGTTGAAGGAGGCCCAAAAATTGTAAAGGTGTGCACCTGTGGAACAGGTTCGCAAACATGGTAGTTTTTGTTTAGCATAGCCTCCCCACCTTAACCCCAAAGAGCTGGTGTTGAAGGAGGCCCAAAAATTGTAAAGGTGTGCACCTGTGGAACAGGTTCGCAAACATGGTAGTTTTTGTTTAGCATAGCCTCCCCACCTTAACCCCAAAGAGCTGGTGTTGAAGGAGGCCCAAAAATTGTAAAGGTGTGCACCTGTGGAACAGGTTCGCAAACATGGTAGTTTTTGTTTAGCATAGCCTCCCCACCTTAACCCCAAAGAGCTGGTGTTGAAGGAGGCCCAAAAATTGTAAAGGTGTGCACCTGTGGAACAGGTTCGCAAACATGGTAGTTTTTGTTTAGCATAGCCTCCCCACCTTAACCCCAAAGAGCTGGTGTTGAAGGAGGCCCAAAAATTGTAAAGGTGTGCACCTGTGGAACAGGTGCGCAAACATTGTCGTTTTTGTTTTAGCATAGCCTCCCCACCTTAACCCCAAAGAGCTGGTGTTGAAGGAGGCCCAAAAATTGTAAAGGTGTGCACCTGTGGAACAGGTTCGCAAACATGGTAGTTTTTGTGTTAGCATAGCCTCCCCACCTTAACCCCAAAGAGCTGGTGTTGAAGGAGGCCCAAAAATTGTAAAGGTGTGCACCTGTGGAACAGGTTCGCAAACATGGTAGTTTTTGTTTAGCATAGCCTCCCCACCTTAACCCCAAAGAGCTGGTGTTGAAGGAGGCCCAAAAATTGTAAAGGTGTGCACCTGTGGAACAGGTGCGCAAACATTGTCGTTTTTGTTTAGCATAGCCTCCCCACCTTAACCCCAAAGAGCTGGTGTTGAAGGAGGCCCAAAAATTGTAAAGGTGTGCACCTGTGGAACAGGTTCGCAAACATGGTAGTTTTTGTTTAGCATAGCCTCCCCACCTTAACCCCAAAGAGCTGGTGTTGAAGGAGGCCCAAAAATTGTAAAGGTGTGCACCTGTGGAACAGGTGCGCAAACATTGTCGTTTTTGTTTTAGCATAGCCTCCCCACCTTAACCCCAAAGAGCTGGCGTTGAAGGAGGCCCAAAAATTGTAAAGGTGTGCACCTGTGGAACAGGTGCGCAAACATTGTCGTTTTTGTTTTAGCATAGCCTCCCCACCTTAACCCCAAAGAGCTGGTGTTGAAGGAGGCCCAAAAATTGTAAAGGTGTGCACCTGTGGAACAGGTGCGCAAACATTGTCGTTTTTGTTTTAGCATAGCCTCCCCACCTTAACCCCAAAGAGCTGGTGTTGAAGGAGGCCCAAAAATTGTAAAGGTGTGCACCTGTGGAACAGGTGCGCAAACATTGTCGTTTTTGTCATAACCAAAATGAGGTTCTGTGAACGTAAAGAGAATGAGAGGAGGGTTTGAGGGTGGCACCATGGTCCAGGCTTAAACTGAGGCTCAACTGCCACATCACAACGATAGCCTAGTCTACAAGGTCTGCATCAGGTGCATCAAAGCTTGATATCCACGACTGATTCATCTTAATGAATGTCAAACGGTCGACTGAGTCGGTGGAGAGTCTAGTTCGATGGTCTGTGACGAATCCTCCTGCTGCGCTGAATGCCCGTTCCGATAGGACACTGGAAGCAGGGCAGGCCAACAACTCCATGGCATACTGGGCCAGTTCTGGCCAGTGGTCTAATCTTAAGACCCAGTATGCCAGTGGATCGGATTCGTCACATGAAAAGCCCTCTGTGTCACTTTGTGCCCTCACGTAATCGTCCACCATGTGATGCAGACGCTGTCGATGCGATGTGGCAGCTGAGAGGCCTGGGCGGTGAGGACTAAAAAAAGACCGAAAGGCATCCGTCAACCGCACGCCTTCTCCAACGCTCCTCTCGTGACCACCAGTAGAATCCATGGTAGGTTGTCCCCGCCCCTGCACCCTACGGGAGTCGGGGAACATGTTCACCAGATTCCTCTTGAGACTGTCCTCAAGGGATTTGATCCTGTGGACTCTATGGGTGGATGGGAAAAGCTCCGAGACTTTACACTTGTACCGGGGGTCAAGTAGGGTGGCCAACCAATAGTGGTTAGTCTCTTTAATGGCCTTGATTCTGGGGTCCTTTCGCAGGCTCTGGAGCATGATGTTTCCCATGCGTCGCAAATTAGCGAAGGCCTGAGAAGCTGACTCCTCGGGGTCACTCATAACGACATTATCTTCAACGGGCTCCTCCTCCTCCCAGCCACGTACTACTCCAAAGTGTCCCGAGGGAGTCAAACTAGGCCTTGCAGATTGCCGCATGTCTTCCTCCTCCTCCTCCTCAAACCCTGCAAAAGTTCCCGCAGAATCGTCCTCCTCCTCCTCTTCCACCCCTGGATCCTGCTCGGGCCTCTGGGAGCTAGGCATAATGGGGTCAGGATTCTCAGGATAAAGGGGGCCTTGAGAGGCAAGGAAGTCCTCCTCTTCCTCCTGCTGCTCTGCCTCCAGTGCCCTGTCCATAATGCCACGCAGAGTGTGCTCCAACAAAAACAGTACCGGTAGGGTGTCACTGATGCATGCGCTGTCCCGGCTGACCATCCTTGTGGCCTCCTCAAATGGCGAGAGGACAGCGCATGCATCCTTAATCAAAAGCCACTGCCGTGGTGAAAAGAAGCCCAGGCGCGCAGAGCCAGTGCTGGTGCCGTACTCGCATAGGTATTCATTGAGGGCCCTCTGCTGCGTGTACAGGCGCTGCAGCATAGCCAAGGTGGAGTTCCAGCGGGTAGGCATGTCACAGATGAGGCGGTGTACCGGCAGGTGAAACTCGCGCTGCACTTCGGCCAAACGTGCAGTGGCACTGTACGACCGCCTGAAGTGACTGCACACCCTTCTTGCCATCCTTAGCACATCCTGCATTCCCGGGTACGAGTTCAAAAACCGCTGTACCACGAGATTCAGGACATGCGCCAGGCATGGCACATGGGTTAACTTTCCCTGACGAAGGGCGGCCAGGAGGTTTGACCCATTATCAGTAACCACCATCCCTGGCTGCAGCTGGCGTGGTGTCAACCACCTCTGGGCCTGTGCCTGCAGAGCCCCAAGAATCTGAGGGGCAGTGTGCTGCCTGTCCCCTAGACACACAAGCTGCAGCACTGCGTGACACCTTTTGGCCTGAGACATAGAATAGCCCTTTGAACGTTTACGTGGTATCTCATCATATTCAAAGGACCATTCTGCAGAGGAGGGCATGGAGGAGGTAGAGGAGGAGGAGCAGGAGGGGGTAGAAGTGATCGATCTACCCGGATCAGCGACACCACCAGCTGTTTGCAGACGTGGGGGCAACACTGGCTGCAGCACCGAGCCCTGGCTACAATCCCTTCCACTGGCAAGCAGTGTCACCCAGTGAGCAGTGACAGAAATGTACCGTCCCTGCCCATGTTTGCTTGACCAAGTGTCAGCCGTCAAGTGTATCTTACGGCTGACTGACTTGGCCAGGGATGACACTACATTGCCTTCCACATGTTGGTATAGGGATGGCAGGGCCTTACGGGAAAAGTAATGCCGACTTGGCACCTGCCACTGTGGAACTGCACATTTTGCGAAGTCACGGAAGGGAGCAGACTCTACCAGGTTAAATGGTAATAGTTGCAGAGCCAGTAGTTTAGCCAAACTACTGTTTAGACGCTGGGCATGTGGGTGGCGGGGAGTATACATTTTTTTTCGTTCCAGCATGTGTGGAATCGAAATTTGGCGTCTAGATGATACAGCTGGTGGTGTGCTGGAGGTAGATGCGACACTGCCTGCTATATCATCATCCCTGCCAGTGGAGGCTGCCAACAGGTGACGAGTGACTATAGCAGGGCCAGGAACAGACTGATGTGCAGGTGGAGCAGGTGGAGCAGATGGAGCATGAGGAGGAGGGCGAGGAGAACTAGGAGGCCGACTGACCAATCTTTGGCCCTTTTGTGGGTTCTTTAAATGCTCCTGCCAACGGGCCGAGTGGTGGGTTGTCAAATGCCTGTTTAGGCAGCTTGTACCCAGGTGGTTGACATTTTTGCCACGTTTTATACCCTTCTTACAAATCTTGCAGATCGCAACTGTTTTATCTGCATGGGATGTCTCAAAAAAGGCCCAGCAAGATGAGGTGTGTATAGTGGCCCGGGAGACAACAGGTGCGGCCTTAGATGGAGTAGGCCGTCTGCTCTCCCCTCTTGCTTGCTCTGCCTCCTCCTCAACCTCAGACCCAACATCTGACTCCATCAAAGACTGAGCATCAGGCCTGGCCTGGGAGACAACAGGTGCGGCCTTAGATGGAGCGGGCCGTCTGCTCTCCCCTCTTGTTTGCTCTGCCTCCTCCTCAACCTCAGACCCAACATCTGATTCTATCAAAGACTGAGCATCAGGCCTGGCCTGGGAGACAACAGGTGCGGCCTTAGATGGAGCGGGCCGTCTGCTCTCCCCTCTTGTTTGCTCTGCCTCCTCCTCAAACTCAGACCCAACATCAGACTCCATAAAGGACTGAGCATCAGGCTGGAGTAGATGGCCGACACTGTGGTCAAACAGCTCAGCTGACTCCTCTGCCATGTCTGAAATTGGGTCTAAGGGAGGACATGAGGTGGACATGGACTCATCTGTATTTGTTCTGACAACTGCAGAAGACTGACCACTTTTCTCTGCCTGGGTCACTGTAGTTGCAGATGATGCCGATGATGAGGGTTTGTTCATATAGTCCACCACCTCCTGTACATACTGTGGACGTATAGCTTGGCCACTGCCGGAGAACAATCCAAATGGTGGCCTGGCTGAGGACTGACCACCACGTCCACCCCTGCCTCTAGACACCCTAGAAGCTGTGCCCCTTTCCGCAGCAGGGCCACGTATGCCTTTTCTTGGTCTACCAGGCATATTTGTCACTGATGCGTTGGCAACTGTGTGCGGTGAAAAACGCACACTGCTATGCGACCCACAGTTGTCGCTGGATACAGCACAGCAGTTGCGGTTCACGCACAGTAGCAAAGCCTTTTGCACAGTGGACCTAACGCTTTGAACAACAGGCGTTAGGTTGTCACTGATGCGTTGGCAACTGTGTGCGGTGAAAAACGCACACTGCTATGCGACCCACAGTTGTCGCTGGATACAGCACAGCAGTTGCGGTTCACGCACAGTAGCAAAGCCTTTTGCACAGTGGACCTAACGCTTTGAACAACAGGCGTTAGGTTGTCACTGATGCGTTGGCAACTGTGTGCGGTGAAAAACGCACACTGCTATGCGACCCACAGTTGTCGCTGGATACAGCACAGCAGTTGCGTGTCACGCACAGTTGCAAAGGCTTTTGTACAGTGCACCTAACGCTTTGAACAACAGGCGTTAAGTTGTCACTGATGCGTTGGCAACTGTGTGCGGTGAAAAACGCACACTGCTATGCGACCCACAGTTGTCGCTGGATACAGCACAGCAGTTGCGGTTCACGCACAGTAGCAAAGCCTTTTGCACAGTGGACCTAACGCTTTGAACAACAGGCGTTAGGTTGTCACTGATGCGTTGGCAACTGTGTGCGGTGAAAAACGCACACTGCTATGCGACCCACAGTTGTCGCTGGATACAGCACAGCAGTTGCGTGTCACGCACAGTTGCAAAGGCTTTTGTACAGTGCACCTAACGCTTTGAACAACAGGCGTTAAGTTGTCACTGTATTTTGCTGCCTAGCAAGCACGTATACCTGCTGTGATACAGCAGCACTGTGCCACGTGCTCACTAAACAGAACCCTCACACTTTCCCTACAGAAACTAAATTTTCAAATCTAACTAATGTAGTACAAAGTTCCCTAACTACACTAGATATCCCTTTCCACTAAATAGAAAGCTCCATACAGCAGAAGACTGACACTGTCCCTTAAGTTTTTTTTTTTTTTTGTTTTTTTTTAACTCTAAGAACCAGCACAATCGCTGTATCTAACTACACTGGCTGTAAGCTAAATACAATTCTGCTATATGGAGCTTTAGAACCACTCGATATGTAGGAAATGTAGTGTAGCAAGCAGGAGTCAGACAGAACTGCTTCAACTCTCTTCAACAGGCTCTGGATAACTGTGCTAGGGGTTAGGCGGGGCCATCTTATATAGTGTGGGGCGTATTCACTCCTGATTGGCCTCTGGTCCCCGTAGTCACTCCAATCACGTTCCTAGGAGACTCCTGCCCCCTCATTGGCTTTTGCAGACGTTTCTGGGCCAATCACGGGCTTTTAAAGCCCAGTTCCTGTCCCAGTGCATTTTGGGCGGTTCTGGTGGCCGAATACCGAACTTTTGCCGCAAAAAGTTCGGTATTCGGCCGAATATCGAACATCCAATGTTCGGGTCGAACCGATGGTCGACCCGAACCGTTCGATCATCCCTAATCCTGATATTGATTAGGCTAATGACACTGCACAGGCAATAAAGGTTTTCCATTTTTTAAACATATTGCAGGGCAATTTCATGAATCAGTTTGTAGAAGCCCCAAGAAGGAAAAATTCCCTTGTGTCTCTATTCATTTCAAAGAACATGGAGCCTTTTACAGATGTGCAAAGAAGGGACAAATTGGGTAATACTAATCATGGTGTAATCACATTTTCCATAAGTTACAAGAAGGAGAAGCATGTTGGTATAAAACTAACTCTAAATTTAAAAAAAGCTAACTTCAATAAGGTGCAATCCTGCACAACAGTCAAAGGGACCGAATGTTTGCAAAACGAGTGCAAGCCAAGTGGACGTGTTTTACAGATGAATTAAACAAGTGCATTGGTCATTGTTTAATTCATCTGTAAAACACGTCCACTTGGCTTGCACTCGTTTTGCAAACATTCGGTCCCTTTGACTATTTGGTTGCTTAAATATTTTATAAAATTTCTTCACATACAAATAAAAATAGGACATTACAAAACAAAAACATACATTTACACAAAACCATAACATTTTTCCTATCCTTATTTCCTTCCCTTTCTTCCTCCCTCCCTCCCCTACCCCCAAACCCATCCAACCCCCCCCCCCCCTCCAAAAAAAAAAAACCCACACCGTACAGATTGTGAATTATATATTGAAAAGAAGGATTTATTTAAATGTTCCCTGTGTTAGTGATTACATTTAGAGGGCATGTATCATGTTGAAAACTATGGTTATCCACCCCATTCCACCCTATATAATTGTAAACAAAAAAACCTTAAAAATTGTGAACTAAAAACGTATTAAAGGGTATATATATGTATACCTATGAATTATAAAATGAATTATAAAAATGTTAAAATAATTCCCCTTGTGTTAGCGATTCAATTTAAGGGGTGAATATCCATTGGGCCACAAATGTAAAAGAACATAATTAGAACCTTAGTGCCTAAATTCTAGTGTAAAAAAATAAAACAAACAAATGAAAAAAAAAATAAAAATCAGGTCTTTAAAGGAATAAAAATAGAAGGGAGACTCCAGATTTACAAGAAAAGCAAGGGTGCAATCAGGGAGGCAAAAATAGAAATTCAGGGAAACACTGCTACAGCAAGCAGAACAAATCACAAAAAAAAATAAATAAAATTAAAATGTATCAACAGTAAAAAAAGACTGATAAGTGATGAACACCGGAAAATGGTCACAAATGACAGGCAAAAGGTAAATGTATTAACCATTTTAAGACCTGAAGGATTTTTTGCCCCCTTCCTGACCAGGCCCTATTTTGCGATTCGGCACTGCGTTATTTTAACGGACAATTGCGCGGTCGTGCGTCTCTGTACCAAAATAAAATTAATGTCCTTTTTTTCCCACAAATAGAGCTTTCTTTTAGTGGTATTTGATTACCTGTGCAATTTTTATTTTTTGCGCTATAAACAAAAAATAAGCGACAATTCTGAAAAAAAATATATATATTTTTTCACATTCTGCTATATGACATTCTCAAAAAAATATTTTTTACCACTTTAGGCCAATTTGTTTTCTGCTACATATTTTTGGTAAAAAAAAAATCGCAACAAGCGTATTTTAATTGGTTTGCACAAA
This sequence comes from Pelophylax lessonae, assembly GCF_965119305.1. Taxonomy (NCBI): domain Eukaryota; kingdom Metazoa; phylum Chordata; class Amphibia; order Anura; family Ranidae; genus Pelophylax; species Pelophylax lessonae. The sequence goes on along the minus strand of NC_138771.1, from coordinate 94,414,701 downwards.
AGTTATCGCGTCTACTAACTACGGGAAAGATTTATGTAATTTTTATTGTTTTTTTTTTACTAGTAATGGCGGCGATCTTCAATTTTTTGCGGGACTGCAACATTGTGGCTGACAGATCGGACCCCTGACTGACATTAATGACACTTTTGGGGGGACTGGTGACATTACTACAGTACTCAGTGCTAAAAATATGCACTGTTACTGTAATAATGACACTGGCAGGGAAGGGGTTAACATTATGGGTGATCAAGGGAATATATGTGAGACTAGGGGAGTGATTATAACTGTGGGGGGAGTGGCTTCTGAAATGACCATAGAGACATGTGATCCTATATAGAAGGATCACATGGGCTCTATGATCATTCCAAGGAGAAGAACGGTCAGCTTTGTTTACAACTGTTTACACCACGAATGATCGTGGGTGTCAGGCGGCAATCAAAGCCGCCTGCCCGCTGCATCCGATTCCTCACTGACGGCTTCCCCATGCTCATCCCCTAGCCTCCTGAGAGCAAGCGACGTACAGCTACGGCGATTTGCCCAGGAGCTGCTGCCTGCCGCAGTATAAGTCTTATGCAGCGGGCAGTCATAAAGCGGTTAATTAAAGCGCATTCCTGGGCAATGGCTGGCACTGTGTGTAAGCTGGGCTTCAAGGAGTCAGACAAGGCATTGTAGCATCCACAGTGCCTTATAGCTTAGAGTCAAAGCCCATTGATAGTGAACATAGGATGTTATTGTCCTTCATTATACCTCTGCTAATGCATGAGTGTGGATAGTCACAGACAAGTTATATGAGCCTGGACAATATGGAGGGTCACTTATAGAGGACTAATTCTATAAATCCTGCCTCTCTCTCAATTTGTCTATATAACACTATCATGGAGACATGTTTAATATTGACATACTGAGACGAAAAGATTGACCAATAGGGATCAAAAATATTTTTTGCTATTTTAATATCCCCCTATAATAAAGACAGTTGTACATTTGCTCCATCAGGTTGTATTTTTGCACTAAATTCCGCATTGCCCAATAAGGTTACACGCATGGCATTCTTTAAAAAGAATAGTTCACCTTTACAAAAAAAAAAAAATGCAGGTAAGGGATGTTTACAGATTAAAACAAACAGTGTATCTCTGACTAAAGATAAATAATGTCCTTGCTATACTCTTGTATAGGTTTACCTACCCTATGAAGCCTGGCTGGAATACTCCCAGGCCGTTGCTAAACCTAGTCAATACATCCTGGGAGTACTTAGCAACGCGTTCTGGGAGTATTCCAGTCAGGCTTCATAAGGTATGTAAATGGTTTACACCTATAACAAGGGCATTATTCAACTTTAGTCAGAGCTGAACCGCTTTTTTTTTTTTTTTTTATCTACAGAGGTCCCTTACCTGCATGGGTAGTTTTGTTGTAAAGGTGAACTATCCCTTTTATGACTTCCTTCTATTTCTTACATTTTAAGACTACCTGCTGGTATACTTCTACTAATATTTCCCATGTAAAGCTAGCAAAATACTGTCATGCATTAAAAAGGGCATACATTCAAGAGATAAATCAATCATTGTATCCCTGTATAAAATATAGGTTCAGCCTCATGTTGAATATGCAGTTCAGTTTTGGTCACCAATCCCCAGGAAAGACGTTACTGAATTAGAAAGAGTTCAGCAAAGGGCAAACAATTAATAAGGACCTCGGCAATTAGGATCGATTACATAGATTACAGATATTTACTCTGGAGAAGGGGAGCTTAAGAGGAGATATGATTACAATGTACACATGTATCAAATGTGACTCCAGTAACTTTGATAAATATTTTACACTAAGGTCCCTAAAGAGGGCACATGGCCATGATTTAAGGTTAGACAAAAGAAGAAAGAAACCCTAAATTGCGGAAAGCCCTCTTTATTGTTAGAGCAGGTAAAATATGGAACTCCCTCCCCTTGGAGGTGGTATTCAGAGGAGAGTCTAGATGTCTTCTTCAGGAAGCAGAATATACAGGGCTACAGGAATTGTTAACCACTTGCCGAACGCCTGCAGCAGATATACTTCGGTAGGCTGGACACATACCAGGTAAAGTACGCTTTCCAAGCACGGCAATAAACGTTACCAGACAAGGCTTTATAGCAGTGAGTAGAGAAGGAAGGACCGCAGGGGAGAGACCCCCGTCCACAGGATCTGGCTTCCAACAGCCAGGACGTTACAGCCAGCGACTGTAAAGCAGGAAGGAAGATCGGTCAACGAGACAGAAGGGCTTCCCGCAGTGGCAGGCGCCACGGAGGCACGACAGCCAGATGAACGATGTCCATGTGCCAGGACCGGCGAGGCAAGTCCGGTGCCATCAGAAATACCACGTGCGATTTTCAGGCCAACCCGTGAAGGAGCCTGGATCGCAACTGAAGTGGAGGAAAGGCATACATCAGCCGATATTGATGCCAAAGTGCCACCAACGCGTCCGAGGCGGCCGCCCGAGGATCGCGCGTGCTTGCCACAAACCTTTCCCCCAGGATGTTCAGCCGAGACACGAAACAGATCCACATCCGGGGATCCTCACCTCGCGCACAGCATCTGAAAGATTTCCGGGTGTAGGGACCAATCCCCCTGGTCCAGGGTCTGGCGGCTCAGATAACCGACCTGCCAGTTCCCCACCCCCGGAATGTGAACTGTCGTGAACGCCGGGACGTGAGGTCCGGCCCAGGACAGAATGTCGGGCACTGCCCGGGCCGCTCGGGCACACCTGGTGCCCCCTTGGTGGTTGACGTAAGCCACCGCAGTGGCATAGTTCGTCTGAACCCGAACCATACGGCCCTGAAGTCGTTCCGACCACTAGAGAAGGCAAAGCTGTATCGCTCCCAAGTCCAGATTGCTGATCAGAAGGGAGGATCCCTCCTCCTACCAAGTTCCCTGGGCAAACAGGTTGCCCAGAACACCACCCCAGCCCGACAGACTGGCAGCCGTGGTGATCACCGTCCATAGCAAGGGACGAAAAGACTTGCCCTCGACACAGCCGGGGACTGGAGCCACCACAGAAGAGCTCTTCTGGTTCGGCGCTCAAAGAAACCCTCAGATCCCAAGACTGAGGACTCATTTTCCACTTGGCCAGAATCTCCCCTTGGGGAAACCGCGTGTGAAAACCCGATCAAAGGGAATCGCCTCGAAGGCCGAGACCACTAACCCCAGGCACCGCATACAGGTCCTGAGTGAGAAGGAACAGGTGTCCCGGAGGGACCTGACCTCATCCTGAATAGTCCGGAGTTCTCCCTCCGGCAGGAACACTCTAGCATGAGCAGAGCCCAGAACCATTCCCCGATAGGGAAAGCGAAACGCAGGAGACAGCGTCGACTTCGGAACGTTGATGGTCCAACCGAACTCCTGAAGCGCCTGTACCGTAGTGGACAGGGCATTCAGCAGGCTCTGACTGACACTCGATCTAAACAGGAGATCATCCAGATAACCCAAGACCGCAACGCCCTGGGCTCTCAACAGGCCCAGAACAGGTGCCAGCACTTGGTAAGAACCCGTGGAGCCGAAGCGAGACCGAAAGGCAACGCCACGAACTGGCAACGGTCCTCCGTAATGGCGAACCGAAGGCACCTCTGGCGACCTTCGAAAATGGGGATGCGCAGGCACGCATCCCACAGGCCGACAAAGGCCAGGAATCCTCCCGGGCTCAGGGCACCCCCACCGAGCGCAGGGATTCCACGCAAAACTCCCGAACATGCACAAAGCGGTTCAGAGCTTATAAGTCCCGGATCGGACGTACTTTGCCCTCCTTGCTGGGCACAGTGAGTAAATTGGAGTAAAAACCCCCGAAACCTGACCCGGTGAGGCACCGGGACCACCGCCAGAGCCCCTCAGTCCAGGCGGTCCCCGCTTGAGCCACCATGGCGGGCAAGAGACCCCAACCTCCCGTCCGTAGGATCCCGGAAAACTGGGGTATCCTTCAGTGGAAACCAGGGTAACCCTGGCCAACACGGCCCCAGCGTGATCCAACTGGGGTGCCACACACAAGCGCTCCTCCGTGGAGGGCGCAACAGGGTGAAGCAGCGCAAAATTGAAATAAGGGCTTTTTTTTTTTTTATTTGCGCCATTGTTCAATCACAGCGTGATGAAATGCGGCAGGGCAGGGAAAAAACCCGCGCCAACAAGCAGGTTCTATGTATCCTAAAGGATGATCTTTCATGGGAGGGAGCAGCACATCCATGAGCGCAAGCCCTTCAGGCGAGCCTGGGAGAGACGTATCAACCCCTTCAACCTCTGCCTCCCCTCCAGACCCCAAAAGGGCCAGAGATGAGCGAGACCCTGAAAAGGGCAAGCCAGTCACAGCAGCCACATCACCATCTGAAAACGGAGGAGATAGATAACCTGGCCCGCTACTATGCAGAACGTTCAGCCATCCGCACCCCCATCCATGACACCAAAAATGTCACTACAACGGCCAAGTAAAGCACAGCGGGGGTTCAGCAGACCCAGGGTCCCCCACCAGGCTGGGGGAACCAGTTATCCAGAGAATGCATGTCAATAAACAAGTGTGGAACAAAAAGGTACTGGCCCTTTAAGCGCTGCGGCGAGTGCAGCCCACTGCAAAGCCCACAACAAGCACCGATCCCCACAGGGGCAGAAAACAGCTGAATCATGGAGAAATCACCTGCAGAGCTCGCAGAGCATTGCCACTGATCGCTGTTCCAGAGATAGGCTGAACTATAACACTGCTGCTGGCTCAGGGAAAATGGCTTCCCATAGGAATCAATGGAGGCTTCTAGAAAATGGCCGCCGACATGTGCTCGGATCGAGCGGCCCGCCACACACCAAAAATGGCAGCAATCGCCGCCAAAAGCACCGCACTGCAACCCTGTACAAGGCCCAGGGTGAAGCCACCATGTCACACACAGTGAAAATGCCGGACCGCGCGGCGCTCAGCCGTAGCGGTCGCCGCACATGCATGTCTGCACTCATAACACACAAGGTGACATATGAAAGGGAGGGGTCCCCACCTCACTACAGTGAATAAATAATAACCCCGCAGGGATACATCAGGGAGCCCACTACAACGACATGAGGGGACACACAGTACAGCAGACTGACACCCCAGACAGAGGCCCCCACACAGAAAAGGTGCTTACCGTACCGGATGGCGTGGGGAGCCATCTCAAGCGACAAACCGCTATCAGGATGACAGGGAGTGCCGCAGCCAGGACGCAGTGGACTGCAGCAAGAGACCGCAGAATGGCATCCAGTGAGGTAGCCACCTCACAGGCAGCATCCCTGCAGCGAACAGGGATGGGTCGTTCATAGCGCCAGGGCGAACCGTAGCTGAACGCTCGATGGCAGGCTGGGGATCCATCTGGCCCTCAGCCCTGGGATCCAGGGCGGCCAGTCCGAGACCCAGCTCCGCATGATCATCTTCATCCGAAGATCCCTAAACTAAAGCTGACAAAACAACAGCTAGTAAAGAAAGAAAAATACTTGAAATAAAATCAAAAAAGGGTAGAAGGCTGAGACTGAAGCCCCAGCACAGGAAAGCCTGCTACTCCTAAGCTAGGCAAGATCAAACTGAGTTGGGAATGCTGGTGCAGGGAGGTATTGACCTAGGGGTGTGTCTATGCTAAAAGCTTTTGTTATTAACAAATCTTCTGCCTAGCTACTCCTGCGGAGCAAAGGTCAATACCCATTGGTGAAGACTTGGGAAGGGGCGGCGACTGTCGGAGGACGTAAGAGAAATATTTGATTTTGGCTGCTACGTGCTTGTTAAAGCATGCAACACAATGATCAGCTATAAACAATCTATACAATTGTTTATTTGTTATATTGGTTCTGGTAAACCGCTTCTTCAAAATATGAGAACCTTGTTTGCACATTTCAAACCACAGCAACAACATCATTTTTTATGCTATCGTTTGTCATTTTTAGAGATTCAATGTTTAGTCTTCCATTCTTTGTTCTATTTCGCTATGAAAGACCTAGATTACTTAATGTTGCTTAGTCACTGGCTTGAAAACTATCTGATCAATACATTCAGCTCTTCTTGTTTGATCCTACAGCTATTTTCTATTTAAACCCCCAGGCAGCTTTTTTAAGACTGTTTATGTAAATATCATCTTCAGGTCTAGATCCGGTTCTTATAAAAAACACTTTGAATTATGGTTATACAGAATACATAGTATTTTATGTTTTTTTTAGATAACAATGTAAGATCAATTTAAAGTGGTTCTAATAGCTTTTTATTTTTTTGTTAAAATAATAAATGTCTATTGTACAGAGCAGCTGTATTCCTCCACTTCTGGGGTCCCCCGCTGGAATTGGCCATTCCTCCTCTTCTGTGGGTGCCCCCCGTTGCAAGCCGTGTGCTATGGGGATACATGTGTGAGCTCGCTCATGAGCTGGGCTGTGAGCATCCATAGGCACATTCTGTGTGGCTTGGCCCCACCCTGCCCCAACTTCCACCTTACAGAATGTGACTGACAGCAGCAGGAGCCAATAGCCTATGAAAGCAGGGAGGGAGAATGAGAAGAGATGCAGCCGGGCTTAGTTCTGGATTGATGTAGGAGTCAGGTGGGTGTTTGGGGGGGGGGGGGGGGAGCACAGCAAGCGATAAAACCTTTTTTTTACCCTAATGCAGAAAATTCATTAAGGTAAAAAACATTTGTATATATATATATATATATATGGCCTCTTGCACATAATACTCCTGTTTGAGCATCTCCTTTTTCGGGCGTATTTTTTGTCTTATTGAAATGCGCGCATTTGCGCACATTTGCGCGCATATGCGTTCGCGCAAATCCGTGTAAAGTCGCGCCTTTGAATATGCAAATTTTTTTTCAGATCAACAGTACGATCGTGTGCATTCATTTGATCGCATTTGTTTGTATTTACAAGTATTTGTGCGCAAATGTGCGCATTAGGCGTAAATTACTGTCCAAAAATGCTGATTTTTCAATTTTGTTCTTACTGAAGAATATGCGGGGCTCATTTACACGCCTGTGTGCATAAGCACATTAGAATGAATGGGCTGTATTTTAGCTCATAAAAAAAAAAAAAAAAAAGCGGGACTGAGCATTTTTAAGCTGCAGTGTGCAAGGGGCCTATATGTACATGAAGGCAGACATATTTTTACATTACATATGCAGGCTCTGTTTCTTCTTTGCATTGCTATACATTGGTTGTGACCGCCCTTCTCAAAATACAGTCTATCAGTTGGTACAAACAATATACACTGAATGTGACTGCCATCTTTTCATAACACCTGTTAAGGGAGAAAAAGAGTAGGGCTTCATGCACACAGGGAGTTTTTACACCTGCTTTTAGGAGCATCAGACATTTTTTTTGCAGCTTAAAAAGGCCCCTCCATGTTATTCTATGGCCTCATGCACACACAGGCTTTTAGGAGCTGCAAGTAGCATAGGTGTTTCTAAGCTGTAGAAAAAAAAAAACCCAGGGCCAGTGCGTTCTGGAGCAGCAGCGTTAAGCTGTAAAAACGCCGGGCGCTGCTAAATGCCCCGTACACACGTGCAGATTATCTGAAGACTTTTGTCTTCAGATTTACCTTTTCTATGTAGTGCAAGGGCCTGCCGGATTGCATACAAATTGAAAGTGTTTAGGTTTGACCTCATATTATATGGTTTTGGTAAGTCTACAGACAAAAGTCTTCAGATAATCTGCACGTGTGTACGGGGCAAAAGGCTGCATACAGCATTAGGCCACGTCAGACTTTTTTAAAGCTGTAGTAGTTGGATTTAGCTTGGAAAACAGAAGAGGGCAGAGAAAGGCTGCTAAATGCATTAACACCAATACAAAACACTTCTTAAAGCACGTTTTTACAGCCTCTTTTTCCTGGTGTCAGAACTGGCTTTGCAGCTCATTTTTTCAAATGCCCTGTGTGCATGAGGCCTAAATGTCTGAACCAATGACTGATCTACAAATTTCTATATGGAATACAACAACAAAAATGAATAAGCTTAAGCTGGTGAAAATATGTAGGTCAAACAAAAAATGATCAATCATTGCAAAAAAAAAAAAAAAAAAAGCAAATGATGTACTCGCTGGAGATACATTTTAATCTCTCTGTAGGATTAGAGATGTCTTTGCAAAAGTATTGTTCTCTTTAGAAGAGTGGAAAACATTTAGAGGCATATTTATAAAGCAGCGTAAGTGCCTTTTACCAGACATTCACTGGTGGTGGAAAAATCACCTAAATTTAAAACACATGCACCAGGGATATTCACCTGCAGTGAATGTTTGAGCCTGAATAAGGAGATCTCCTTTCTCCTCAACAGCTGCCACCGCAAGAGGCAAATTTAGTAGCTTGCTCAGCCATCCTGAACAAGCCCCTGCATGGACTGCGGGACTCGGGAGGCAGGAGGCTGAAATTAAAGCCATAACAGCTCCGGATGGAGGGCGGGACTTCAAGTTAACTCGCGGGTGATTGGTTGCTAGCAACCAATCACAAGCTGATTACCTGGAAAAGTTGTGCAGATCCCGCCCTCCTTCCAGAGCTGTCCTGCTTCTGATGTCAGCTTCATGCTTGCTACCATCCATGCGGAGCTGTAGGAATAAGGTAGGTCTCTGTAGTGGTCAGCTAGGTCAGTGTAGGTGTCAGTGTAGTGGTCTGTGTAGGGGGCGCAAATTACTTACCTTGCCCCGAGCGCTGACAACCCACGCTACGCCACTGCACACAGTGCTCAGTAGAGTAGGTCAGTTCAGATGTAAACAGTGGCCAGTAGAGTTGCCCTTTATTGACTTGCCATCTACCTGTTGTAATGGTATAGATATGGTATAGTGCCGGTTCACACTAATGCAATGCCAGACATAGCATGTGATTCGCACCGCATTGCTGTGCAGATCACATGCGATGTCTATTCAATGTGATTTCAGCCAAACAAAATGTATGGCTGAAATCACATCACATTTGCATCAACATGGTGCAGGACCCTTTTTTTGGCTCGCACTGGAATCAGATTGCATGGGTGTTCACACAATTTCATGCTCCCAACTTTGTGGGAACAGTTTGGGGATGGCTCCTTCCTGTTCCAACATGACTGCGCACCAGTGCACAAAGTCCATACAGACATGGATAAGCGAGTTTGGGGTGGAGGAACTTGACTGGCCTTGACTGACATCAACCCAGCAGAATACCTTTGGGATAAATTAGAGCGTAGATTGCTAGCCAGGCCTTTTCGTCCAACATCAGTGCCTGACCTCACAAATGCGATTCTGGAAGAATGGTCAAACATTCCCACAGACACACCGCTAAACTTTGTGGACAGCCTTCCCAGAAGAGTTGATGCTGTTATTGCTACAAAGAGTGGGCCAACTCAGTATTGGACCCTACGGACTAAGACTGGAATGCCATTAAAGTTCATGTGCGTGTAAAGGTAGGTGTCCCAATACTTTTGACAATATAGTGTATCTTTTCTTTTACAGGGTAGATAGAATAGACTTAGAATGCAGTTCAGAGTAGATTAGGCTTATGGTGGGACTAAATCCCCATTTTTATTTATGGATTTTCTCCATATTTGATAGTCATTTCTTTTGCATGTGTGCGCTATTCTTTTTTAATATACATGTTGCTTGGTCCATAGCTGCACTGGCTTTAGATATACATGTTCAGGGTTTGCTCCCCCAATTTTTTGCTTGTTTATTATGTATTCGGTCTGACCAGACTTCTGAGGTTGAGCATCCCATCACCCACACACACCTGTACTCTATTGGTGTCCACTATCAAGTAGATATAGGAGGAGTCCCCTGTAGTGCATTAGCACATCTTTCCCAGCAAGGAGTGTTGTCTCCAAGGGTAAGAGAGGCTGGATTCACCCCTTTTTTATAGATAGTGTAGGACCCACTGATAATGGGGTACTTTGACGCAGTGGTGGGCTTGAGCACGATATGGCCATATGGTGGGACTAAATCCCCATTTTTATTTATGGATTGCCTCCATATTTGATAGTCATTTCTTTTGCATGTGTGCGCTATTCTTTTTTTAATATAGATTAGGCTTAGTTAGGGTTTGACTGGAATGCTACTTTAAATTAAAGCAAAGCTCCACCCAAAGGAGGAAGTTCAGTTTTAAGCACTCCCCCCCCCCAAAAAAAATGGCACATTTGGCATGTCATTTTTGTGAGGAGGGGGCGGGGGGACAGGCACCTGCTGCCACTTTTGCCCAAATTACCTATACCTAGGTTGCTCAAGCGGAATTTCTCCTCTCCCCCTCCCTCCTTGCAATCTTCTGGGCACTGCACACCCAGCTGTGAAGCTGCAAGCTGTCACAGCTGGGTGCCCAAACGTGCAATGCCAGCGCTGCGAAGAGGAGAGGGAGAGGGAGAGAAGCGAGGCTTCGGGCGGCCACATAGCGGGACCATGATAAAGGTGTGTGTGTTTTTATTAAAAGTCAGCAATACACTTTTTGTAGCTGCTAACTTTTAACCACAGATATACTGTGGCAGGCTGGCTCGACTTGGGAGCACTCCTGGTGCCAGGCACCTGCGATCGCTCCCCGCTAAGAGAGAACGACGGTTAGCTATTGTAAACACAGCAGACTGTTGTTCTCTCTGGAATGAACACAGCGACGCTGTGATTCTCCTATTTAGGATCACATGTCTCTGTGTTGATTCCACAAGTCCCTCCCCCATACAGTTAGAAAACACTCCCCTAGGCTCACCCCTGGGTTAACCCCTTCCCTGCCAGTGTCATTATTACAGTGCCAGTGCATATTTTTAGCACTGATTACTGTAGTAATGTCACTGGTCCCCCCAAAAGTATCAAAAATGTCAGTTAAGGGTCCGATCTGTCCACTGCAATGTCGCAGTGCCGCTAAAAAATGCAGATCGCTGCCATCACTATTAAAAAAAAAATTAAAAAAATAAAAATGACATAAATCTTTCCCCTAGATTGTAGACACGATAACTTTTGCGCAAACCAATCAAAATACGCTTCTTGCAATTTTTTTTAATCAAAAATGTGTAGCAGAATACAAATTGGCCTAAAAGGATGAAAAAATTTGATTTTTCAAAATTTTTTTTTGGAAATGTTATATAGCAGAAAGTGTCGCTCTTTTTTTGTTTATAGTGCAAAAAAATAAAAAGAATTGCACAGGTGATCAAATACCACCAAAAGAAAGCTCTATTTGTGGGGAAAAAAGGACATCAATTTTTTTAGGGTACACCATCGCACGACCACACAATTGTCAGTTAAAATAACAGTGTCGAATCGCAAAAAACTGCCTGGTCATTAAGGGGGGCAAAACCTTCCGGTCCAGTAGTGGTTAATAAACACAAAAATTTGTGGAACTCCGCTTTAACAGTGTAAACTGATTAAACAATGTGAATCTCGTTAGTTCAAACTAACTCCAGATATTTCAGAGAGGTATGCCAGAACACAATCTATTACCCAAAGGTCTCGGCAACACACTGCTCACTCTTCATCTCTTCTAACACTAATTACATTTTCTCATAATTATGCACTTTCTCCGATAGATAATACGTTTACATAAGTCCTTCCAGAAGCATTTTCCAGTTCATTTGCTCAGATGTGTTTTATGGTTCTTGACACATCCACCACCAAATTAGATGTCAGTCTGTGTTGTCATCAAATACAATTAAACATTTCGGATTGACGATCATTGCAGAACTAGAACCTCTTGTCCCTCAACATATCCAGGTACTTTATTGTGAAATGTCTAAAACAATGCTATTGATAGGTCAGTATACCAGAATTACTGTATGATTTATGTAAAAAAAAGTTAGTTATGTGTAAAAATTTTAAGAGCCTCAACAAATAAATGAAAACTTAACCTTTGCAATCAAAAAATTCACTTCAGGTGAGTTATATTCTTTGGCTCTAACAGAAGAGCTCGGGAGGAGATCCTGTACTGACAATCTGATGTTAGTACATCGATCTCCCCAACTAAGCTATTGTGTTCTCTGCCAGAACACACCGGTTATTGCTCTCTGAGCCATTGGCTGAGAGTGTTGATCGGATGCCGATCAGCAGACCTTTTTTGGTTATGCCCCTTGGACAGAAGCCGGATGTTAGGCCGACTTCTGTTGGACTGGCTATCGTACACACATTCGACATTTGGCCTCTGTGTACGGCCCCTAAGTGTGAGAGTCTTCTTGCTGTAATCACAAGATTAGCCATAGAGGTTGATTTACTAAAAGAGTAGAGACTATTTACTTTGCAAAGTTGATCATTTAAGCTTAGTGAATAGTGGAAAGCTACTGTATTTTCCTCTTCGCTACTCTTGCTCTTTAGCTATCTCATCACCTCCTCCCATGCTCACCTGCAGGTCTTCTCCAGAGCCTCTCTCTCCCATCTTCAGGAACTCTCTACCCAGTCTCTCTAGCTATCTCCTACTCTGTCTGCCTTTAAGTGATGCCTGAAAACTCATCTTTTTAAAGAAGCCTATCCTGCCACTACCAAAGGTATGATCAGGTGTTTTTTGTGCATTTTTTTTGCGCATTGTCATGCATTTGAAAGAGCTGTCCTACGCACTGTCCTAAGTGCAAGAAATAGGCCAAAGAAGCATCTGCACTTTTTTTTGGCATAGACCGTTTTTTACAGTGCATCTTAGCATGTTTGTCTTGAATTTTTCTATGTGTAAAATCGTGTGTTTGCTGGCCGTGATGGAGGCGCCAATAACAAATAATGGCACCACAAGTGAGATGTGCATTTTTCACAGGATGCATGAACGTGCAAGAAAACACACACCTCTGTGTGTGTTTAAAAAACATGCAGCTATGAACTGAGCCTAATGCCTAGTGCACAGGTCCAGGTTTTTATTTATTTTTTTATTGAAAATGAAGAGGTAACAAAAGTTACAAATTCTCATACAGCAGAATAAAAATTTGGAAGTGATGTCATGTATTGTATTGTATTTGCATTGCATTTTCGGATGCAAACGGTACTGATTAAGGCTGGGTTCACATATAAGCAAATTGGATGCATTTTTAACTGCATCCAAATCGCATAACATGTGAATGTGACCAGGTTTTCATGGAGCCGGTTTACACATGTCCGGAGTGGCTGCGGTGCAGTTTTGAAAAGGGGTCTGTGTGTTTTTGCGTCTGGTTCAGGTGCGACCTCAGGGAAAAATTCAGCCCGAATCACACCTGAACTGATGAACAGAAACACACCAGACTCCGGACTGCAAACTGCGGCCAGACAGGTGTGAACCCAGCCTAAACAAAAATCGTATAAAATGGTATCGTACGTGAGACATTTTTGTGTTTGTCCCATCGGATAATATTGGATGAACTGTCATGATCAGCTCTCGAAAGCTGTGTAAAAACGATCAGATTGCCGTTTGATCAATTCAAAATCGGTATTTTTGGTATGATTTTCTGTTTGTGTGTACGGACCGGAAGACCTGCATTTTACTTGCTCAAACAACTCATCCCCCACAGTTATTACCTTTTTGTATACCTGCTCTTTTCCTTAAATTGTAAACTCTCAGGAACAGAGCCCTCCTTACCCTCTTGTATTGAATAGTATTGTAACTGTATTCTCCCTTTATTTTTTAAAGTGCTGTACAGACTGTACAAACTTAGATTTTGTGGGGATAACTGAGACTTGGTTTGACAGCTCTCATGACTGGATGGCGACCATTCAGGGGTATTCCCTTTATCGCAGAGATAGAGAGGGTAAAAAAGGGGAGGGGTATGTTTGTATATTAAGAACAGTATACAGGTAAATATGAGGGATGATATTAATAATGGAGCTATGGACGAGGCAGAATCCCTATGGGTAGAGCTTCAAAGGAAAGGCACGGTGGGGAAGGTAATATTGGGCGTATGCTATAGGCCCCCCAACCAGAGGGAGGAGGGTGAGGCGGACCTCATGTTACAGATAGGATTGGCAGCAAGGATGGGAAATGTCATTATAATGGGGGACTTTAATTATCCTGATATAGACTGGGCAGAAGGAACCGCGCATTCAGCCAAGGCTCGGCAGTTCCTAAATGTTTTGCAGGACAATTTCATGGGTCAGATGGTGAATGCACCGACAAGAAACAATGCGGTACTTGACCTACTGATTACCAACAATACAGACCTGCTCACGGATATAGAAATACGGGACAACTTAGGGAACAGTGACCATAGGTCAATTGGTTTCAGTATTAATTACAGTAATAGGAAACACAAGGGTAATATAAGGACACTGAATTTCAAAAGAGCCAATTTCCCTAAACTGCGCTCGCTGCTAGAAAATATCAAATGGGATAGAACCCTGGGAACAAAGAACATGGAGGAAAAATGGGAGTGCTTCAAGAGCATACTTAACAAGGGGGTGGGCCAGTGCATTCCACAGGGAAATAAATTTAAAAGAGCAAAACTAAACCCTGGGTGGCTAAACTCCAACATAAAAATGTATATTAGAGCTAAAGAAAAGGCCTTCAAAAAATACAAGACTGAGGGGTCATTGGCAGCATTTAAGCACTACAAACAGTGTAATAAGAAATGTAAAGACGAAATCAGGGCGGCTAAAATAGAACACCAGAGACATATAGCGGAGGAGAGTAAAAAGAACCCCAAGAATTTCTTTAAGTATATAAACAGTAGGAAAGCGAGGCCAGAGCACATTGGCCCCATAAAAGATGATAAAGGAAAAATGGCCACAGAGGACAGAGAAAAGGCGGAAGTGTTAAATAATTTCTTTTCTTCAGTCTTCACAAAGGAATCGGGGGGCTACACGAACCCCGCTTGTAAGGCCGAACTAAATAATACACCTCAGGAAGTGCCGCCATGGCTAACAGAGGATAGACTTAGAGCTAAACTAGAGAAACTTAACATAAATAAATCCCCGGGACCGGATGGCTTGCACCCAAGGGTTATTAATGAGCTCAGCCAGGTGATTGCCAGACCATTATTCTTGATCTTTAAGGATAGTTTACAGATGTGAAACTAGTGTACCTCGCGCTTATGGTAAATAAATTAAATTAATTAAAACAGATGAATGAGCTGCTGGCTGCAATAAAAAGTGCAAGTGCTTTTTGAATGTGTTGGTCTGTGTTTGCAGCGCTGCTCAAAAGTGTTAATGTGCAAATATACCATAAATTACAATAAAATTCAAAAGTGCATAATGAAATTCATATGTGCATAATAAATAAATAAAACTGCATAATGAAATATATCATCAAGTGCAATGGTGCTGTGCTAAAAGTGTGCATAAACGACCTGTTAAATATCACCATAAAACAAGTGCAGTAATAAAACTCATATAAAGTCCATACTAAAAGTCCTTTTTCAAATTATAAAGTGCTGGTGCTCATCCGTGTTGCTTGTGGGGTCTCCCCCTTTGTGGATGTACTTACCACAATCTGGCTTAAACTGAGCAGGAAATGATAATCATGGTGATCTTTGAATTCATTAATGTTGGCTAGAAATCCAATTAAGACTCCTTTTCCTCTTTGAATACTCCCAAGTGTCCTCATAAAAAGAAAAAACTTTCCATGGTGAAGCCCGTTTAAAAATGCAATTTATTAGGGTTAACAGACAATGGGATACTCACAAACATAGTATTGTAAAAGACATGTAAAACACTCGGCTCGGTGGTTAACTGCTCCCGCAGCGTGCGCTTCACCGACCGGATATCATGTGACAGGGCTCTCGGCCAATCGCTAGACGCGTTTCGCTGTTGAACACAGCGTCTTCTGTAGCTAGCTATCCGAGCCTGTCACTACGCTTAAATAGTATTGTGCTGTGCATCTCTTCCGGTTACCACTATCTCCTTACTTGAAAGTTTCTCTTCACTCCCTAGTGTAATATTTGGTTATGTCTTATGGCTTGATGTATTAGTCTAATTTTTTATCAAATGATAATATAATTACGATCGTTCTGAAAAGCCTATTTGATTTAATGGACACCCTGCCCTCTAGTGGTGAGATGAGGAACCTCCTCTCTCTGAGTGACATCCATTCGAGTTGTGCTACAATTAAACCCTTAGGTTGATACCGTCTATTTGCATACATAGTGCAGGATGGCACACAATACCTAATTCTATATTACTGGTTAAGATATGTTCAATGTATATATAAATATGATATATTAGTATACTTAGTTGCGATATTTACTTATGCTGCCACCTAGCGGTAAAGGCTAGCATTATTCCTATGCTCTTTGTTACATGATTGCACCCATACACCTTCCAATGGCGTACAATCTCTGTTACTTTAATACATACATATATAAATAAATATCATATAGATATAAGGAAAACAGGATTTTTAAAAAGGTTTCAAGCTTAAATTAACTGAGGTTATTGTACATTCATGTTAAAATTATGTATTAAGATTATATATTAAAATTAAATAAATAAATAATAGCATCTCTAAAATCATTTAAAAATCATTTATGAAGCAGTTAATATCTATTTCAATGTTTAAACCCTTCGGCGTCATGCTGTCAAGTTTATGGATCCACCATGTCTCATTCCGAGAAATGGCTCTTTTCATGTTGGTGCCTCGCCAATGTTTTTCTATAGTATCTATAGCGCAGAATTTTAATTTGCTTGGATCCTTATTATGGTAGATTCTAAAGTGGTTTGATAAACTGTGCTTTTTGAAGCCTTTTTTAATGTTGGCCACATGCTCTCTTAGTCTTATCCTTAGCTCTCTTGTTGTGCGTCCTATGTACTGGAGTCCACACTCACATTCCAATAAATAGGTAACATAAGAGCTTCTGCATGTGATAAATTTGTTTATTTTAAATTTTTGACCTGTGACTGTGGATCTGAATTCAGTTTCTTTTCTTGATTTATTTTTCTTTTTGCATGTGCGACAAATCACACATTCACCACATCTAAAGTATCCTTTTTGATCCATTAGAAAATTAGACTAATACATCAAGCCATAAGACATAACCAAATATTACACTAGGGAGTGAAGAGAAACTTTCAAGTAAGGAGATAGTGGTAACCGGAAGAGATGCACAGCACAATACTATTTAAGCGTAGTGACAGGCTCGGATAGCTAGCTACAGAAGACGCTGTGTTCAACAGCGAAACGCGTCTAGCGATTGGCCGAGAGCCCTGTCACATGATATCCGGTCGGTGAAGCGCACGCTGCGGGAGCAGTTAACCACCGAGCCGAGTGTTTTACATGTCTTTTACAATACTATGTTTGTGAGTATCCCATTGTCTGTTAACCCTAATAAATTGCATTTTTAAACGGGCTTCACCATGGAAAGTTTTTTCTTTTTATGAGGACACTTGGGAGTATTCAAAGAGGAAAAGGAGTCTTAATTGGATTTCTAGCCAACATTAATGAATTCAAAGATCACCATGATTATCATTTCCTGCTCAGTTTAAGCCAGATTGTGGTAAGTACATCCACAAAGGGGGAGACCCCACAAGCAACACGGATGAGCACCAGCACTTTATAATTTGAAAAAGGACTTTTAGTATGGACTTTATATGAGTTTTATTACTGCACTTGTTTTATGGTGATATTTAACAGGTCGTTTATGCACACTTTTAGCACAGCACCATTGCACTTGATGATATATTTCATTATGCAGTTTTATTTATTTATTATGCACATATGAATTTCATTATGCACTTTTGAATTTTATTGTAATTTATGGTATATTTGCACATTAACACTTTTGAGCAGCGCTGCAAACACAGACTAACACAGTTTACAGATGGGTATGGTGCCAGCTGATTGGAAAAAAGCCAACGTGGTACCAATATTTAAAAAGGGGCCGAGATATATACCGGGTAACTATAGGCCGGTCAGCCTAACATCAGTAGTCTGCAAAATTTTGGAGGGGATGATAAGGGACCACATACAAGACTTTAGTAATGAAAACGGTATTATAAGTAGTAATCAGCATGGATTCATGAAAAATTGTTCATGCCAAACCAATCTATTAACCTTCTACGATGAAGTGAGCTGCCACTTAGATAAAGGTAAGCCTGTGGATGGGGTGTATCTGGACTTTGCAAAGGCCTTTGACACCGTTCCCCCACAAACGCTTACTGTACAAACTAAGGAAGGTAGGTATGGACCATAAGGTGAGTACCTGGATAGAGAACTGGCTCCAGGGGAGAGTACAGAGGGTGGTGATTAATGGGGAGAACTCGGATTGGGTGGGTGTGGAAAGTGGGGTCCCCCAGGGTTCTGTCCTGGGACCAATCCTGTTTAATTTATTCATAAATGTGTCTAGAGGAGGGGATATCTAGTACAATCTCAGTATTTGCAGATGATACTAAATTAGGCATGCCAATATTTTCTATGCAGGATGTGGAAATCTTGCAAGCAGACCTGAACAAAATAACGGGGTGGGCAACTACATGGCAGATGAGATTTAATGTAGAAAAATGTAAAGTAATGCACTTGGGGGCCAGAAACCAGAAAGCAAGCTACTCACTAGGGGGGGAACCCCTGGGTGAGTCTAGGATGGAAAGGGACCTGGGGGTACTGGTAGACAACAGGCTTGGCAGTGGCATGCAATGCCAAGCCGCCGCAAGCAAAGCCAACAGAATACTGGGTTGTATAAAAAAGGGGATTCACTCCAGAAATAAAGAGATTATTCTTCCACTCTACAAGACTCTGGTCCGGCCACATCTGGAGTATGCTGTCCAGTTCTGGGCACCAGTCCTCAGGAAGGATGTGCTGGAACTGGAGAAAGTCCAGAGAAGGGCAACAAAAATAATTAGGGGAATGGAGGACATCAGCTATGAGGAAAGACTACAAGCACTGAACTTATTCTCTCTGGAGAAGAGACGATTGAGGGGGGATATGATATCAATGTACAAATACTGTACTGGTGACCCTAGCATAAGGAACAAACTATTCAGAGAAAGGAGATACAATAAGACACGTGGCCACTCACTAAAACTTGAGGAAAGGCGGTTTAACCTTAAAGTGCGCAAGGGGTTCTTCACTGTAAGAGCGGTAAGGATGTGGAATTCTCTTCCACAAGCAGTCGTATCAGCGGGGAGCATTGATAGTTTCAAAAAACTATTGGATGGACACCTTAAAGACCACAACATACAGGGGTATACAATGTACGGTTAAAAGCAAACACACACACACACATCATAGGTTGAACTGGATGGACTTGTGTCTTTTTTCAGCCTCACTAACTATGTAACTATGTAACTATGTGACTGTTGGTGCTATATAAATCCTGTATACGTATAAATAATAATTTTTCATTTTTAAAACTTTAAAAACTTTTTTGCCTTTCTTTTTTTTTCTCCCTCCCTTTCTCTTTCCTTATCCCATTCTCCCATCTCCCCCCCCCCCCCCCAACCCACTGAGCTATCCACCCTTTTCCCATTCCCTTTAACCGTACACTTAAGTCCATAAGGGTAAACAAGTTGAACATAAACCCCATGGTCTTAAAATATACCCTCTATTGAATGCATACACCATAAATAACACGCCAACGGTAATCCTGAACAACACTATGGAAAACTCCTTAATATATACTCACCCTTTGTATACCATATACAGAGATATCAGTCCAT
This sequence comes from Pelophylax lessonae, assembly GCF_965119305.1. Classification (NCBI taxonomy): domain Eukaryota; kingdom Metazoa; phylum Chordata; class Amphibia; order Anura; family Ranidae; genus Pelophylax; species Pelophylax lessonae. Next base: position 94,395,237 of record NC_138771.1, on the reverse strand, counting down.
ATCTCGGATGCCACTACACCCATATGCTACGCTGTACCACGGGATACCTTATCCAGCAGACCAGAACGAGACCGGTTCATGTTACAAAAGACGAACACAATGTTACCTGTTGGTAATCTTTCAATGAACATTATAACGTTAAATGTAACCTAACAACAAAAGTTCAACTTATCTGTATGCTGTTCTCTTTCTTTAAATTAATAATAATAAACAAAAAGTTTTTTTTTTTGGAAAAAAGAAGTTGACTGAATTGCCCCCCAGCCCAAGACATAGTTTGTTCCCAAAAGTGGTGTCCGGATGGGGTGGTCAATACCGTTAGAATAAGCTTAACATCTATCGTTAGAATATAAACGTACTTACACTACTCTGGTTAATTCTTGCTATATGTTACAATTGTACCACTGAGCATAGCATTGTATATGTACTATGATCATTGAATTTGTTTGCATTTTCTTATTCCATGGAAAAATTCAATAAAAAAACATTTTTTGGTCGATTGAAGTTAACTCAACTTCAACATATTCACTAAGGTGAGTGAATATTTACATTGCTAAGTGACCAGTCTTTACGCCTTTAATAAATAATTTCAATAATGTTGTAACAAAAGAAAGAGAAAGTCAAATCAAAAAGTGAGAGGAAATCCTCACTAAATTTAAGGAATCTCTAGTTGTCAACAGAGTCACCAGAACTAATGTTCCTGTTGGCTGATTTCACCTCTTCTGTTTCTTTTCTAATTAAAATCCAAAATTTTGGATTTTCTTTCACTTATGCTTTCGGAGGTAATGGTAAAAACCATCAATAGGGAGGGTGAATCTCCCTAAGGCCCCAATCACATTTTGGGTTGGAATTGCAAACAGAACTGCTGCGATTCTGCCTGTGATTCTAAATCGCCCCAAAATGCACAATGGACATGTGGTTGCCATTATTCTTAATAGCACCCCAAACATCTTTGCCCAAAAAAGGAGTAGGCGCTTCTTTTGAGTAACAAACACGCATAGGGTAGCCCGTTGAAGTTAATGGGCTGAGCTATGCGTGATACATGGAAATGCATGTAAATCACACTTTTAAAAATCACAAGCGGTCATGCTTATTCCCGCACACAGAATTGCATTCCCTCTGAATGGGGCCTCACAAGGGTATAGACAGCAATAGAAACCTGACAAGTCTTCTAATCCCTCTCCAAAGCTTAAAAAAAAAAAAAAAAAAAGTTTTGCCTTTAGTTACATTTTAAGCAGGAAATTAGATTTCTGATGTTTACTGTACAAAAACAGCATGAACAACATTTCCCGCTGTCAGGGTTACGAGGAACAAGATTGTTTTGGCAGTTTTAAAAAATCAAAGTTGCTTGCATTCCGAAATGGAAAGGTCCTGGCTCATTTTCAATAAAATTAAAAAAATTTAAAATTGGCCTTTCTAAAAATGTTATAAATTGGGTATATGTTAACTAAGGGAGAGTTTTTGATAATAATGAAGATGAAGTTGTTTGCATAAGGAGACATGACTCTTACCCAGGCACTGACAGTCTAGTCATTCAGAGGAACCTCCAGGCAGGCTCTATTAAGGACAGATGTCTGATCTTTGGAAGCTCTTGTGTCTTGGTTCACATCAAATTAAATCAATTCAATTTGCCAACAGCCTAGAAATTTTTTTCTACTTATATATTTTTATAAGTATCAGAGACGAGTTTTCTGTAGTGTTATGTATGTTCTGTATATCAGAATCAGTGTTATACCTGAAAAAGAGGTAACTATGCCTTGAACCAGTCATTTAGGTGCTTACTAAAGTTCTTTGTCATTCACATTAACACTTCTTCCTCCTGGTGACCTAACCTTAGCACCTCTAAATTTATGTCTGCTGACATGTCGCTTTCTGATTCCCAACTGCAACATATTGTTATAGCATATGCACTATGGTTTGGGGATGTTTTATTTACAGTGCATAACAGTGCCTTTGCTTTCTTACCTTCCGGGGGTGTGTGAGCTTAATGTTTAATCTGTGTGATGCAGGCAATCTGCCATGCCCTCTAGCAGGTAAAAGTCCTACTTCCATTTCTATCACTCAGCCTGAATTGTAGGAAATAATTGAAAAAATGTATTTATGTTTTAGAATCATGGAGTAGCTGAATCATGCCACATGGCCAGGAAAATAACAAAGGGGGTTCCTAGCACACTTTTGAGTTAACCAGCAAAAAAACATTTGTATTTGGTGTGGATACAAACCAGAGGTCTTCAGCTGCCTTGAAGGTGATATCTGGGCTTCCGGTGTTTGTGCCTTGCTATTGTTGTTCCTTGCTGGTGGCCCTTTAATGGGCAAAAGCCATTTATCACAGGCATCATGGGCATCTCAGCACCATGCTGCAGGCTGTTCCCTGGCTATAGATTGACAAATTGCAGGGAGTGGGAAGAGAGCAGGACTCAGACTGGCTGAATTGACAGGGAAAAAAAAGGAGGAGGAGAAATGATCCATGTGGACTACCAGGGAGAGATCAGAGAAGGTACTCAACTCTGGGGTAAAAGACAAAGAGAAAGAGGGAGAGGCAAGGGATTGGGGAAAGTAGCAGTTGACAAGGGGGTAGGGCAGTTAGGTAGTAGAGAGAGAGGATCCATAAGGCAACCTAGAGGGCCACAGGATCACTAGGAAGCTGGTCTGGACCACCAAGGATAAACAGAGAGGGTGGGTACTGTGAATGAGCAGCTTGGCTGAATATTAAAATCAGAGAGACAGTGTAATCTACCTTTTATCTGCTTCGACCTGCTTATAACATAGCCACCTGCCTCTCATTCATATATTCCAATCTGTGACAGTGTTGCCTGACCCTATATCCACTTAGTGGAGGATCCTTTCATTCCACTGACCATAGATGTTCTATAGATGATGTTGTGTTTAGTGGCCACTTTGCATTGTGTTAGGCTTTAATTACATTGGGCGGGGCAATACTCAGCAGAACTTCCTCAGGGCTCGTTCACACTTGCTCAAAATACTGCCGCTTATCAAACGCGCCAAAAGCGTTAAAGTGCGTTACTAGGTACGGTTGATAAGCATTTATTGAGCATTAAAAACGCTCCCCCAAATGCACTATGCACGTTTGCAGTGTCATTGACAAGTGTTTTTAGCTTATTAAAACCGCACCACAAACGCCTACAATAGCTGGTTGTTAGGGAGCAAACAGGTAAGCCAGCCGCTCTTTGTATGCAAAGAGTATGCTCTTCGTATAGTTTCTGGAGTTTTTTTTTTTTTTTTGCTTCTTATTTATAGCACGTTTTTGCAGGTGCCTTTGTATAGTTTTCAAGTCATTTTTTTTTCTTTTTTTGCAATGCATTTAGGGTTTCAAACACTGCTTTTGTTTCCTGATTGTTATCCATTTACCATACAATTTGTACACAAGGTTGTTCCTTAGTCTTTCACTTGTACATTTGCAAAGTCCTTTGAGTAAAGACTAAAGTGTATTTGCACAAGGATTTTTGATCCAGAGACCTTGTGGTATGAAATTCCTCTTTTTGCTTCTTGAGAAAAAGATGTCACTGTTGATCTATGTTTCCTTTGTGATTAGGTTGGTTAATTGCTTTTTTACGTGGCTATATGCAGTATCTTCCATCATTGTAAGCAGCCCTGTCAGTGGTAAGTGGCTTGTCTCCACATTCTAATTGCTACTTTTTCCGGACAGCTTGGTCTGCTTTAAGAAGTTATGAAATAACAAACTTACTGACTGGGTCACCAGATGAAAATAAAGGGGGGAAAAAAGCATGAAAAAATAAAATGAATTAAATCACAACATTTAAAAACACCTGTAAGACAATTGCATAATGTGCTAGTATGCATTGCATACTAGCGCATTTTGAAATACTCACCTTACAACAAAGCCCTCTGAGTGGCGCTCGGTCACTGCTGAGAGAGCTGACATCTTCTCCCATCCTTTTTTCTGGGATCACAGGCACCGTGGCTGTGAGTGGCCGGAGCTGCAATGACATCACCCCCGCCCATGTGCCCAGAAGCCCTCGCTTCTGACAAGAAGCTCTGAAGTCCCAGCATGGTACCCTGGACCTTCAGAGCGCATACGCTGCTAACGTCAGTGGCTGCATGCAGAATGAATATCTCCTAAACCATGCAGGTTTAGGAGATATTGATTTTACTTACAGGTAAGCCTTAATATAGGCTTACCTATAGGTAATAATAAGAAAGCGGAGTATACAACCAATTTAAGCATGAAGCTTTTCTCATTAACCCCGAGCGTGACTCGGGGTGGATGTTTCATGCTACTATCGGTATCCCCGAGTCACGCTCAGGGTGGATGTGCAGAGCGTGCAGCGGTGTCCCTTACCTTCTCCTGGCAATCCAGCGATGATCTCCCATTGCTGTTATCGCCAGCCGAGATCCCCGCCGCTCGTCCATCGGTCTGATGACTTCCTGGTTCCGTTCCCTGCAGCAGCAATGGTGCATGGGAGTGGAACTGGGAGAGAAATTCAAATGTTGCACAGAACACAAACACATAACATTTATATTATATTTTATATATATATATATATATATATATATATATATATATATATATATACACATACATACATACATACATACATACATACATATATATATATATATATATATATATATATATATATATATATATATATACAGGGAGTGCAGAATTATTAGGCAAATGAGTATTTTGACCACATCATCCTCTTTATGCATGTTGTCATACTCCAAGCTGTATAGGCTCGAAAGCCTACTACCAATTAAGGATATTAGGTGATGTGCATCTCTGTAATGAGAAGGGGTGTGGTCTAATGACATCAACACCCTGTATCAGGTGTGCATAATTATTAGGCAACTTCCTTTCCTTGGGCAAAATGGGTCAAAAGAAGGACTTGACAGGCTCAGAAAAGTCAAAAATAGTGAGATATCTTGCAGAGGGATGCAGCACTCTTAAAATTGCAAAGCTTCTGAAGCGTGATCATCGAACAATCAAGCATTTCATTCAAAATAGTCAACAGGGTCACAAGAAGCGTGTGGAAAAACCAAGGCGCAAAATAACATTCCATGAACTGAGAAAAGTCAAGCGTGCAGCTGCCAAGATGCCACTTGCCACCAGTTTGGCCATATTTCAGAGCTGCAACATCACTGGAGTGCCCAAAAGCACAAGGTGTGCAATACTCAGAGACATGGCCAAGGTAAGAAAGGCTGAAAGACGACCACCACTGAACAAGACACACAAGCTGAAACGTCAAGACTGGGCCAAGAAATATCTCAAGACTGATTTTTCAAAGGTTTTATGGACTGATGAAATGAGAGTGAGTCTTGATGGGCCAGATGGATGGGCCCGTGGCTGGATTGGTAAAGGGCAGAGAGCTCCAGTCTGACTCAGACGCCAGCAAGGTGGAGGTGGAGTACTGGTTTGGGCTGGTATCATCAAAGATGAGCTTGTGGGGCCTTTTCAGGTTGAGGATGGAGTCAAGCTCAACTCCCAGTCCTACTGCCAGTTTCTGGAAGACACCTTATTCAAGCAGTGGTACAGGAAGAAGTCTGCATCCTTCAAGAAAAACATGATTTTCATGCAGGACAATGCTCCATCACATGCATCCAAGTACTCCACAGCGTGGCTGGCAAGAAAGGGTATAAAAGAAGAAAAGCTAATGACATGGCCTCCTTGTTCACCTGATCTGAACCCCATTGAGAACCTGTGGTCCATCATCAAATGTGAGATTTACAAGGAGGGAAAACAGTACACCTCCACCTCTCTGAACAGTGTCTGGGAGGCTGTGGTTGCTGCTGCACGCAATGTTGATGGTGAACAGATCAAAACACTGACAGAATCCATGGATGGCAGGCTTTTGAGTGTCCTTGCAAAGAAAGGTGGCTATATTGGTCACGGATTTGTTTTTGTTTTGTTTTTGAATGTCAGAAATGTATATTTGTGAATGTTGAGATGTTATATTGGTTTCACTGGTAAAAATAAATAATTGAAATGGGTATACTGTATATTTGATTTTTGTTACCTTGCCTAATAATTATGCACAGTAATAGTCACCTGCACTCACAGATATCCCCCTAAAATAGCTAAAACTAAAAACAAACTAAAAACTACTTCCAAAAATAGTCAGCTTTGATATTAATGAGTTTTTTTGGGTTCATTGAGAACATGGTTGTTGTTCAATAATAAAATTAATCCTCAAAAATACTCATTTGCCTAATAATTCTGCACTCCCTGTATGTATGCATATATATATATATATATATACATATACACATATACATATACACACACACACACATATATGTATGTGTGTATATATAACACATGAATTATAATCTAATCAATAATATAATATAATTTTATTATATATATATATATATATATATATATATATAAAAATAGATTATATAATAAAATTATATTATTGATTAGATTATAATTCATGCGTTTGTGTTTCAAATTTATCACATCTGGGATGTCTACTAGACTCTTGTTTTGGTCAGGTTTAAGTCAGTAATTACTAAGAATTGTAGGCCTATAATACATAACGCCAAATTTCCATGCTAAAAATTGTACCGCTTTTGGTACATAATTCCTGACATAATCATACCGCCAGTGAGGTTAAAAATGTTTTGATGATTGCTACTTGAGGTGCCATTGTACACTTAGATTCAAAAAGCTATCTTTTTTAACTGACTTTACACAAAACTATTTAAAAAAGAAGCAAAATCCCTTTCCCTTCCAGAAATAAAAAATTAACATTATCATCATAAATGCTCCTAGCCATTGTGAGGTTGTAAGGCTGTCTCTTCTGGGTCCTTGCAGCCAGCCTCCTGATGATGCACTCTGCCTAAGTATAGTGTCTTATAAATGCTCACGAAGCCCCCTAGGGTCCATTATGTAGTAGTCTAGAAGGCAATGGGTGGCTGGGACTATATAATAAATGTGTGTAAAGGCAGGGGGGATTTACAAAAAGTGAAAAACTGGGTAAAAGCTATCTTTAAAGTACAACGTTTTTACATTTTTTTAATTGTGAATAAAGTGGAGATGGATTAGAACACCTGTCATGTTTCATTGCTGTCTGTGCCCCTGTTAAGGAGATTCACCCTCTCTATTTGTCCTGTTTACGATTATCACAGAAAGTAAGAAAGTTAAAGTAAATCCCAAATTTTGGGTTGTCCACAGAAAAGTAATAGAAGAGAAATCTTCCAATGGGGACACTAGTTCTGGTGAGCTGGGAGTCCCCAAGGAATTCCCTTAATTTGCAGGGATTTCTTCTCACTATGGGACAGGAATTGAAGGGAAATCCCTGCAATGGGGCACAGATCACGAAAAAAAAAAAAAAAAAAACTGACAGGGGTAAGAACTCTCACTCCATCCAAATGGGAAAAAAAAACTTTTTCCTATTGTTCTACCTTAAGTTAAGCCCAATTCGAGCCAAATGTTTGATTTTGTTTTTAATAAAGTAAGTAAGGGTTAGAGCCTCTGTCATGTTTTTATATCATTGTTTGTGCCCTTGTTAAGAAATCCCGCCACAGGAGACACAGAAAAACACTTTTTTAGAACAATGGTGTCAGGGTCTGGATCTGAACCTGCAACCTCTTTGGTGTCCGGCTGTATATCTTCTCGCTGTGCCACCTTAGATGCTGGACAGCTCCCTCTCTTATCCCTTGGATAATCTTGGCTTGTACCTTGTTTCTAATGAACCTTGAACTTTTTGCTCCTTCCATGAACTTTCTGATTCAAACCATGTCTCTGCACTTGCTGTTTGCCAGATTATTATGCTCTTCTCCAGCCAATATCTTGTTCCTTTCACTTCTACTGCCATCTGTATCTTCACTACTACTTGTTACCAACCTTTAGCTTGTTCCTTGATTAAGCTTCTGCTTGATTCTAACCTGAAACCATTTGTTATCGACCTTTGGCTTGTTTACTGACTATGCTTCTGCTTGATCCCTACCCGCTACATTTGCTACTGAACCCTGGCTTGCTCACCTCCTGGTGGGGTAATTCTGAGGACCACGACCTGGCACTAACTTTCAGCAAAACTCATCTTAACCATCAGGTTCTCTGGTGAACACTGGTTAGTGCTTAGACCCTGCACATTGTGTGAGCATACATCAATTAGGGTGACCTACTCATATATTTATCCTGCTGGTTGGTGGGAGTCTCTCTACATCTAGAGCTACTTGTCTCTGAGCCTGACCCCTGACAGTGACAAATAGGAAATAATTAGAACTTCCTACCCAATAACTGTCAAACACTCATTTGTCATTAAGTACTTCAAAACATCATTGTGGATCTTAACTGTTTTCTAGTCTATCCTCTAATTCCTAGTCCTCGGTTCAGTGACAGCAATGGAGTCTTTGAGTCAGTATAACTAGATAATTGCAACTTTTATTTGGTTATGGCAACCAAATGCTCTCAGTCCAAGTTTCCTTCAAATATTACCATAGTGGCAAAAGAGAGGATTGATGGGTGGTCACCTGGGACCACATCCCTTTGCTTGCAAAGATACAAGAAAGTTGTTCAAAGATACAAGAAAGTTGTTCATATATTAGACTTTTAAGATGCCATTAACCAAACCCCATCCCCCTGTAACGCTCCTGCGTTTTTATAGTAAGCTGGATTTGCAGCTGCAGAATCTCCACTCAGTAGTCATGTAGAGATGTGTTGAAATACCAGATCCAACTCTCCAGACTCATCACTGTGGGCCTGTCTGCTTCAGCATACAGATATACACACACTCAATAAGATGTTCCTGGAGTGATGGGATGTATATGACAGTATGGAGGTGATGTGCTGAAGGGACAGGTGTGAGCAGTGACAGCAATGATAAGCACTTGATAGTAATGTTCAGGAGAGTAGTAGATGGTAATAGGTAGAATGCAGATAGGTTAGTAATCATGTATGGTAACAGGTGGTGAGGACAGCAGATGACATATACAGGATAGACTAACCCAGTGCAAGGATAGATGGTAGTAGACTCAAGAGCTAGCAATCTATGTAACAGTGCAGATGATAGAATTAGTATGCATAGATAGTAACAGTCCTTAATGTGCAGAGGTAGATAGTGTAAGTTAGTTATGGAGGAATCCCCTGTGGGGTACTTATCACTAGTAAGGTTAGTAAGTAGAGGGGTCCGGTAGTGAGGGAGTGATCCGGTAGCGAGATACGGGATCAGTAGCGAGGTTCCGGTCTGTTCCAGGTAAAGAGAATAGCTGGAGGCTCTGGCAGCATAAGACAAGGCTTGTGAGCATGTGGTAACATTGAAGGAACAATGTGAGAGAGAAAGCCGGTGATTGAAATAGCCGCTCAGAGCGGCGCTCAGCGATGATGTCATCCGGCTTAAAGGTATATGCGTTCCACCTAACTAAAAAGGTGGGACGCAATATGAAAAGGAAAATGGGCAATAAGGGTACCAAAGGTACCAGAATCTTACAGTACCCCCCCTTAAGGCCGGCTCCGGAAGGCCTATAGCACTGGTTTCTCCGGGTATTTAGAGTGAAACCTTCGTATAAGCCTAGGTGCGTGAACATCAGAAGTATCCAACCAGGTGTCGTCTTGGGGTCCATAGTTCTTCCATCTTATGAGATATTGGAGTCTTCCTCTGTGGATACGAGAATCCAAAATCTCCTTAATCTCATATTCTTCTCCGCCTTCAACTTGTACTGGAGGTGGAGGCAAGATGGTAGGCCTTATTCCTTGGTTAGGAACATGTGGTTTCAGTAGCGATACATGAAAGATGGGATGTATTCTGAGATCTGCCGGTAAGGTGAGTTGCACTGCAGCTTTACCAATGAGTTTCTTAATTGGGAAGGGTCCCAGAAATAAAGTTCCAAGCTTTTTGCTAGGGATCTTTAACCTTAAATTTTTTGTCGATAGCCAAACGAGGTCCCCAATAGCATATTGCGGAGAAGGTCTTTATCGAAGGTCGTAGTACCTTTTTTGTTGACTATGAGCGTGTGAGATGGTGGTATTAAGTAAACCCAGAGAGTCTTTTATTTGGGTAAGATAATCCGAGGCTACTGGGTTACTTGATGGTAGGATGTGTGGTGGAAGAAGTGTGGGATGAAACCCATAGTTCAAGTAGAACGGACTTTGCTTAGTAGTACTGTGGGTTGCGTTGTTATAAGCAAATTCCGCCAGAGGGAGGAGGTCCACCCAAACATCCTGTAGGTATGATGTGTAGCAACGCAGATATTGTTCTATACACTGGTTGACTCTTTCAGTCTGTCCGTTGGTCTGAGGGTGGTAAGGAGAAGTGAGCTTTCGCTCAATCCGTAGTATTTGACATAGAGCTTGCCAAAACTTGGAGATAAACTGTGAACCACGGTCGGATAAAAGAGTCTTTGGAATTCCATGTAACTTGAACACATGTTTCATTAGTAGTTCCGCTGTTTGTTTAGATGAAGGTAGTCTGCGAATAGCAATGAAATGTGCCATCTTTGTCAGATGGTCCACCGACACTAGAATGGTATTAAATCCTTTGGAAGGTGGTAGTTCTACTATAAAGTCTAAGGACACAACTTCCCATGGAACCTGGGGTATTGGTAGACTGCAGAGTAGACCAGATGGTTTTGTAGTGTCAATTTTGGACCTTGCACAGATGTCACATGAAGAAACAAATTTTTGTACAGACGTCTTCATATCAGGCCACCAAAACTGCCTGGTAAGCAAATTAAGGGTTTTCGTCATACCCATATGTCCTGCCATAGACACATCATGTGATAATTCCAAGATCTTGGTGCGCATAGTAGGGGGTATGTAGAGTTTGTCGTTGTAATAGAGGAAGCCTTCTGCATCAGTACTTAGTTGTGGTGGAGGTGAATCCAATCCTATACTGTGCAAAATCTCTTCCTTCAGGGAACGAACAACACCAATAATACGTTCATAGGGTAATATAGGAATAGAAGGGATTTCGGCGCAGTTATCTTCGGTTAATCGTGATAGCGCATCCGCTTTTTTATTTTTGTCTGCAGGCATGTAGGTCACTAGGAAGTTGAATCTTAGGAAGAATAATGACCATCGTACCTGCCGGTGGGAAAGAGTTTTGTTAGTCTGGAGGTATTGAAGGTTTTTATGATCTGTATATATGAGTATTGGTAATTGGGTACCTTCAAGTAGATGTCGCCAATTCTCCAGTGCCAGTTTTATGGCAAGCAACTCCTTTTCACCCACTGGGTAATTCACCTCTGGGCTGCTTAGTGATTTAGAGAAGAAAGCAACTGGGTGGAGTGGTGAAGTATTTGTTGGTCGTTGGGAGAGAACTGTTCCTACTGCCATGTTTGACGCATCTACCTCCAGAATATATTGGAGGGATGGGTCTGGATGGCGTAGTATGGGAGCAGAAGTAAAGCTTGATTTTAACAAGCGGAAAGCTCCATTTGCTTCTTCTGACCATTTGATTGGTTTCTTTATACTTGTAAGTTGTGTGAGAGATCTCACAATAGCAGAAAAGTTCTTGATGAACTTCCTATAGAAGTTTGAAAATCCAAGGAATCGCTGTAATGCCTTACGAGTTGTTGGTATAGGCCAATCCAGAATACAGGATATCTTGCTCATATCCATCTTGATTCCGGTTTTGGATATGATGTATCCTAGGAATAATATTTCTTCTTTATGAAATAGGCATTTTTTTAATTTCACGTATAGATTGTGTGCGAGTAATCTGGATAACACAAGTCTTACATGTTTTATATGTTCAGACAAAGATCGAGAATAGATAAGTATATCGTCCAGATATACCACAACACAGACATCAAGTTAGTCTCTAAAGATGTTGTTTATGAACCGTTGAAAAGCTGCGGGAGCATTACACAACCCGAATGGCATCACAAGATATTCGAATAATCCGTATCTGGTTCTGAATGCTGTCTTCCACTCATCTCCGTCACGGATTCGGATTAGGTTGTATGCCCCTTTTAGGTCCAATTTGGAAAAGTAGGTAGCCCCACGCACTTGTTCAATGAGTTCAGGGATGAGCGGTAAAGGATAGCGATCCTTTATCGTAATGGTATTTAATTGCCTATAATCGATAATAGGCCTAAGACTTGAATCCTTATTGCGGACAAAGAAAAGTCCTGCAGCTGTGGAAGAAGTAGAGGGTCTGATGAACCCTTTTGTCAAATTCTCATCCAAGTATTCCTTGAGATGAGAGAGTTCATCCTGTGAAAGAGGATAAACATGACCGAAAGGCAATTTGCTGTTAGGGAGTAGATCGATAGTGCAATCATAATCCCTATGGGGAGGCAACACTTGAGCATTTTTCTCAAGGAAAACTTTGGACAGATCTTGATAGCATAGTGGTGCAATCTCATCTGACACCACAGACAGGATCTTCCCATAAGATGGGAGGTTACACGTAATCTCGCAATAGTGAGAAGGGAAAGTTAGAGTCTGTGTTTTCCAATCTATGGTTGGTTGATGTGTGTGTAACCAGGGAAGTCCCAAAATAATGGGAAAATGGGGTGAAGATAGTACATCAAAAGTGGTGGTCTCCATATGAGACTCGTTAGCAGTGACAAGGAGTGCTTGTGTCTGATTGGTGATTGGACCAGAAGATAACGGAATACCGTTAATGAAACTGACAGAGACAGGTTTAGGTTTTGAAATAATAGGTATTTTATTTAAAGTAACAAAACCTGTATCGATATAGTTCCCACAAGATCCTGTGTCGATCATAGCCTTGGTGGTAATCCTAGTCTGGTCCCACTGTAATGTTAAATGAACAAAGAGATAGGGATTAGAAAAGGAAGTCGTTAATCCCCCTAGCAAGACATGTGGACACTCACCCTCTTTTTTGCGGACAAGGGGACAGACGCTTATCAAATGATCCGGGGATGCGCAGTACATGCAGAGGTTTCTGGATCTTCTCCTGGCTCGTTCAGTAGTTGATAAAGGTGGGCGTATGGTTCCTACCTCCATAGGAGTAGGGTCAACGTCCGAAATCCGAGAAGGACTAGACAATGGCATTCCCATTTTCTCAGCCCTTCTTTCTCGCAGTCGCCTGTCAATGTTGATACTGAGTTGTATTAAGGCATCCAAAGTGCCAGGTAAATCCGCTCGGGCGAGCTCGTCTTTAACGGCTTCTGACAACCCGAGTCTGAACTGAGTTCGCAGAGATGTATCATTCCACCCTGAATCAAGGGTCCATCTTTTGAACTTTGCTACAAAGTCTTCAACAGGTCTCCTTCCTTGTTTTAAAGCCCTCAGCTGATATCAGCAGTACTCTGCCTATTGGGGTCTTCATATAAGCTAGCGAGTTCTGCTAGGAATAAAGGATAGGAGTTGAGAAGATGATCATCTTTCTCAAAGAGAGAGTCTGCCCAGGCTCGTGGATCACCCGTTAAGTATGAAATAACGGTACAAACTTTAATTTGATCAGTAGGGTTAGTACGAGGTTTTAGCAAAAAAAGCAATTGACATGCGTTTTTGAATTCACAAAATTTTTTCCGATCACCTGTAAACACTAGAGGAGGGTTTATTTTAGGTTCAGGGGGCTGAGCAGCAATAAGCTGTGAAAGACGGGTTACCTGCTGTCTCAGAGTCTGATTTTCATCTTTTACTTCAGTAAGAGCAAGTATTAATGCATTTACTTGTTGTGTTAATTGTGTCAATTGAGTGGGTAATTCTGCTGAATCCATTTTTTGGGTTCGTTCAATCTGTAACGCTCCTGCGTTTTTATAGTAAGCTGGATTTGCAGTTGCAGAATCTCCACTCAGTAGTCATGTAGAGATGTGTTGAAATACCAGATCCAACTCTCCAGACTCATCACTGTGGGCCTGTCTGCTTCAGCATACAGATATACACACACTCAATAAGATGTTCCTGGAGTGATGGGATGTATATGACAGTATAGAGGTGATGTGCTGAAGGGACAGGTGTGAGCAGTGACAGCAATGATAAGCACTTGATAGTAATGTTCAGGAGAGTAGTAGATGGTAATAGGTAGAATGCAGATAGGTTAGTAATCATGTATGGTAACAGGTGGTGAGGACAGCAGATGACATATACAGGATAGACTAACCCAGTGCAAGGATAGATGGTAGTAGACTCAAGAGCTAGCAATCTATGTAACAGTGCAGATGATAGAATTAGTATGCATAGATAGTAACAGTCCTTAATGTGCAGAGGTAGATAGTGTAAGTTAGTTATGGAGGAATCCCCTGTGGGGTACTTATCACTAGTAAGGTTAGTAAGTAGAGGGGTCCGGTAGTGAGGGAGTGATCCGGTAGCGAGATACGGGATCAGTAGCGAGGTTCCGGTCTGTTCCAGGTAAAGAGAATAGCTGGAGGCTCCGGCAGCATAAGACAAGGCTTGTGAGCATGTGGTAACATTGAACGAACAATGTGAGAGAGAAAGCCGGCGATTGAAATAGCCGCTCAGAGCGGCGCTCAGCGATGATGTCATCCGGCTTAAAGGTATATGCGTTCCACCTAACTAAAAAGGTGGGACGCAATATGAAAAGAAAAATGGGCAATAAGGGTACCAAAGGTACCAGAATCTTACACCCCCCCCCCATTAAAAAAAAAGTGAATCAAAAAACACTTTATTCAAATAAATGCTTCAGAAAAAAGGGCATCAATTGAATTTTTTTTTTTTAATTAAGGCAATTACTAATGGTAATAGATCTTCAATGTGGAAAGACGTGCCACGCTCGCTGATTCAGGAGCTTAGAAAAAGACACAAAACATTTGCCAAATATGGCCACCAACAACACCCATGGGGTCACTGGAGGACCATAGGGAAATAAAACAAGAAGAACACCAGCTTTCAGGTAAAGAAAGATAGTGTCTAATGGAAGATGTGGTAGAAATGACAGGAGCCCCACTGCCCACGAAAGTTTTAGAGACACACTATACAAGTAAATAACCTCAAAAGAAACATAAGCACGATGATACCAAAAGAAGCTGGCCCAGGCCTGTCTTGAGCAAAGACCCAAACTGTTAATCTCCTCTAGAGATAAATTAATTCAAACTAAAATTTTACACTGAGTATATTTTACCCCTGTGAGATTACAAAAAATGTACCCTGATAAGGAACCCTCAATGTCCTCACTGCCAGACTCAGTTGGGTACTTACTTTCATATGCTCTGGGCATGCCCTAGGACTTACACCTTCTGGTCTGACATTTTTTAGCCAATTAGCCACTATGTGTTTGCTGAGTCCAGTCCCAGGAGATAGTAGCTAATTTTCTTTAACTCGTTGTAATGCTTCCGGATGTTTTTTTTTTTTTTGGACTTTGTGTATTTATGCTTCATCTGTTGTATACACCTATGTTACGCCACGTCATACCGTTTTTGCTTTTTTTTTTTGCTTTGATGTGAGGCTTTATTTTCTCCTTCAATAAAGCACTCCTGATTGTTAAAAAAAAAAAAAAAAAGAGAAGCTGGCCCAAAGTAACAGCTAAATGGCTAAATGTCATATCTCCACATCCACTGGCTCCAACTACTCCAACTACACCTGGCACCAACTATTACCATCTAACTTTGGCTTACTGATAATAAAGACCCTAGCTCAGCATAATACAATATCTCTAATGCTTTATACAGTGGTCTATATACTATTTCTATTACACAGGTAAAAAAAATTAAACAAAATAGGGGGGCGTGTCCTGGCCGCAGAGTGTGTTGGCTACTTGAACCAGCTCCTCTGCATTACCAAGGGTGTCAGTCGCAGCTGGCAACAACTATATCACTCGTGATTACCTCCTGGAAGGAGGTGGAAACAGTGGGCATCTAGCTAGCTATGTCCCACAGGAACACTTGGGCACAAGCGCCGCGCCGACTCACCCACAGCTTCATGCAACTGGCGGAAGGAAGAAACATAGATGGCACAGAGGAAAACGGCTGTTCTCTCTCACCATCACACGCACCATCAGACCCTGAGCAGGAAAGCCTGGAAGCTATAGGATGCCTCTACATTTCCCACCCTTGACAGAGGGTAAGAGGGTGGCTATCTCACCTGCACACTCACCCCACAAATCTCCTCAATCCAAGAAGTATCACTGGGCAGCCCCCTCACAATTACAAGCTGATATGGCTGCTGAGTACTCAGCACCACCCGCTGCATTCCCGGTCTCTGATGCCCCAGCCTATGAATCCTCACTTAAAGCAATGATGCTATCCTTACAAGCAGGATTACAGCAGGAATTGACAAATCGCATAGATTCCATTGAAGATCGCACTGATATATTAGAATTTCAATTGGGGGAAGTTGTCAAAGTGCATGATAAGGTAGTAGATGCACATGAGGAACAAATGGAAACTATCCCAAAACTTGAACTTAAAGTGGCGGACCTTGAGGCTTGTTCCCACCGCAACTTAGGAGAATCTCTGAGGCGGTTAAGCAAAACGATCTAGTCGCATATGTACATCAGCTCTTTCTCAAGCTCATCCCTGATCTGACTCCATTGGATATGTTGCTGGACAGAGCCCACAGAATTCCAAAACTGTCCCACCTCCCGGACACGGTTCCCAGACATGTGTTAGTCAGGGTGCATTTTTATCACATTAAAGAGTGCTTACTGTGGGCAGTCAGTTCCAATCACTCCCTACCTGCCCCGTGCATTACTGCACTATACCAAGATCTCTCAGCAGTGAAATTTGAAAGGAGGAAAGAATTTGCTCCAATAACTGCATCTCTGAGGGAGCATAACATAAATTATTGGGGGGGGGGTTCGCGACTAAGCTCTTAATTACATATGAAAACCAGCACTCATGGCTGCAAGAGAGAACCACCCACACAAAGGCCAGAGACACTCTGGATCATAGATCCTCTGAATTTTTTTGCAGCAGACATTTTCTATATCCTATCTGCCAACTCATGACTCAGTTTTTTAATATATGACACCCTGGTAATGTAGTTCATTGCACTGTTACTGTATTTTTTATCTCACGCATGTACCCCCTGTTACGTTGTGTGCTGAGCACACCATATGACCTGTTTTTTTGTTTTTTTTTTGTTTTTTCTTCTCTGCTACTCAACATGCCTGACTAAGTTGTCATTGCTGTACCTTATAGATATATCTGTACCTCACCCAATAATAGGTCTGGACATCTCTTGACTTAATGCTTAGTAGGTTTCTCACCTAGCGCTCTGTTTCTTAGCCATTTATTGACTACTCCAGTCTCTCTTCCTCATAATGACTCTCCGCATAACTACCATTAACTACCATTAACTTCCATTAACGCCAAAGGACTTAATAGTCCCTTTAAAAGATCTCATCTATGGAAAGAAGCCCTATGCCCAAAGACTGATATCCTGTGTGTGCAGGAGACTCATTTTGCACGAGGTAAAAACCCTTCCTGCCACCATCGGTTCTTCCCACATACATTTTTTGCTAGTACCACCATGATAGCTATACAGGGACCTTTATCTTTTCAACTTCAACATGTAGAAAATGATGCAATGGGCCGATATCTCATCCTATCCACCCTCTTCAACAATGTACCTTATGTGATAAGTAATATATACACCCCTAACACACATAAAAAGCGGTTTTAACAAATGAATAAAAATAAACTCTTGTTTGATGCATGGCAGTGCTTGCATGGTTCGGAAAGAGACTATTCCTTCTATTTAGCAGCTCAACATTCTTATTCTAGGATTGATCTGTTTCTGTTGCACAAATCTACCTTACAAACCGTAACACAAGCTAACATAGGCCTAATAACATGGTCAGGTCAGACCATGCTCCAATAACTATAACACTCTCTAACAATGAGGGCATGACACAGTACAAGAAATGGCGAATGAATACATCCTTGCTTTCCCACCTGGTGTACCAGGAACATTACAAATCAGAATTGGAATCCTTCTTTAGTATAAACAGCGGTTCTGTATCCAATGCGTCACTCCTATGGAATGCTCACAAGGATGTAGTTAGAGGTTTATAAAGCTGGGTGCCCATGAGAAGAGAAAGAGAGCTGAGAAAATTGACACCACTGTCAATCAAATACGTAACACAGAGCACAGCAACAAAGCCCATCCCAACAAAACTGATTCAGCTCTCCTCAGTACCCTCAGGGAGGAACTACGCAATGTATTACATTCTTCTTTCGATTTTCATATTGAAAAACTCTGCTTACAGTGGTATGCCTATGGCAACAAGCCGGGAGTTCTATTAGCTAAACAAATTAAAAAGAAAGCAGCACTCTCTAAAATCCCCTATATGGGCACATCACAGGGCCATAGAATCAGCAATCCTAAAGATGTTGCTGATTGCATTACTGATTTCTACTACAAACTACAGTATATAACCTACATTCCTCCAGTACAGAGCCCATCCAAGATCCTACCCAGATTGACCAGTTTCTGAGCTCAATACAACTCCCTACTCTCAGGCCTGACCAACTACAAATACTTATTCAACCAATTTCTGAAGCCGAACTTTTGAAAACCATTAAATCACTTCCCCTACATAAAGCACCTGGACCTGATGGGTTCTGCAGCAAATGTTTCAAAGCCTGTAAAAGGGAATAACTCTCTTTAAACTAAGGGTATTTTGGCCATCATCCCATAAACATAATCAACACATTTGTTTATCCTCTATTTTGTGGGATTTTAAAGGCAACTATTAATTACAATAAAGAAATGTATATACTATAATTGTTTAAAAGACCATAATTCTTTATTTGTGCATATAAAATGACCCCTCCAGGTCTTATTTCAAAAGAGCCGACATGTCAATTGTTTAACAACAATAAGTGAACATTTTAAAACAGTTGAACAATTTCAATAAGTAAAATTTGTATAAAGCCATGTTTCATTATATGTAAGATGACTTATCCCAGTGTGGTAATTACAGATATTGTAGGGGGTATTCATCCATGTTGCATTAGGTACAGTGTATGTTACGGTGGTACTGAAAACATAGTAGCAGGCTTCATAGAAAGGAAAACAGCTGTCAACACTTTGTTGCATGCCAGAAGCTTCCATCCACACCGTTAAAAAATTCAATCCCCTATAGCCAATTTTTACGTTTTAGACGGAATTGTACTACATATGAGGACTTCCAAATGGAAGTCGATGAACTCACTAGAAGGCTTTTACTGAGGGGATACACAAAATCTTGCCTAAAAAAAGCGTTTAATCGGGTCAGAGTCAAGGATAGATAGGACATTATTTTTAAGAAATATCCAAAATCCAAAATGTTTGAAACAGGTTATGTGACCAGAATGATTTTGACATTCTCAAATGAACATGCGGAAATCCGGAAGGTCTTGAAAAAACACTAGTCAATTTGAAAAAATACGATCCAATAATAGGTAATCTGGTCACTCCTGCTCCTTCGATAACCATTAAGAAAGCAGGGTCAATACAAGAGTCCCTAGTACACAATGAAAATAAAGGAGAATTGAGCAAAGACCCTTGTAGGGACACAGGAACATTCCCCTGTGGAGGATGTGCCCAATGTTCGGTCATAAGAAATGCAAAGAAACAACGTTACCGAATAGATAAAAATTCACGGCCAGACATTTCGTAAATTGCAAAACAAAGGGTATTGTATACCTAATGAATTGCAAGTGTGGTTCCTTTTATGTAGGAAAAACATGACAAGAGTTTGGAAAATGGGTAAATAAACACATGCAGAGTATGAAAATAGGAAATTTATTTTTACCTTTGGCTAGACATGTAGGGAGAGTACATAAATAAAGGATGCCAGGGGTCACCTTCATGGCCCTTGACAGACTTCATATTCCGACAAGGGGAGGAGACTGGAATAAGACTCTTCTCCAGTGCGAAATGTGCCACGTCCCCCACGGGATTAAATGAATCAGAAAGGGATGGTTTTGCCTCTGGGAAGACAGATTAAAAAACATCCCTGTATGAAATGGATGGGGAGACTCTATGTCCCTGGTTGTAACATTACTGACTAATTGGTACAAGTAGGTCTTTAACAACCCCCCCCCCCCCCCCCTTAGAGAATTCCTTCCCCTTGTGAAAACTATAGTTGAATTGGTTTGCTGGGTTGTTGTTGTTTTTTATAAAAATTAATCAAGTATTGTATGCAGAATAGATGAAGAATAGTATAATTTTCATGGATATATATTTCTCTTGTTGTTGTGCTTTTCTTATTCCTATTTCTTTTTTCTGTAGTTAAGAAGTGATGGAAAAGTGTCGCTTCATTGTTTGAAATGAAATATATGGTATGAAATATATAAGGTATGCTGTCACAGCCCTCTATATATTGCACACCCAGCACAGAAAGGACCCAGACTTAGTACTGGGGCATATAAGAGGCCATCAAAGAAGCCTAGTACAATCTGTGGCCTCCTCCTATCCCCGATCCTGTATCGGGCCAGCGGCCTCAAAACTTTGTGTGTCGGCGGTGGCTCCTGTTATGTCACCTGGGTCCCCTGGGTTACGGCTCCCTGGCTTGGCATACGCAATTGCGGTTATGATCAGGGCCTGCGTGATGGGTCCGGGGGAGGATCCGGAGAATTGCAGTGATGCAATCGCACAGTGCAGGTTGGCGCATGCTCGAATGCTACAAGAGAATGCCGGGAGCCAATGGAGACGCCATTCCTCTCCGCTCCATGCAGAGAATAGGAAGTGGAGCTGATCTAGAAGTCTGGTGTCCCTGTGCTTCCTACAAGAGGGGATTTGCAATAGCTTCCCACTGGGACCACCAGGAAAGAATGCACACAAACAAAGCTTTTAAAGTGAGTATATATTATCATCCAGCAAAGGATTTTGCACATATATATAGCTGATGAGTGTAAGGATACAGCCACTATTTTTTGGTATCTATCTATTCCCAGTGCTTTAATATTGACGAGCATACGATCATTGCTGAGAGGGATAATTTGGAGGACAACACTGCCTAAAAGGTCCCTGTGTGCACAAGAGGGTATGTAGTGGATAGCATGTGATTAACGTGTATCATTGAATATGCAATAGATATGTATTTAATGATGGCCATTTTTATCTACAGAGTGGTAAATAAAATCACTGAAGAAGACAATATATTGAACGTTGAAATGCGTTGAAATTTCCAGTACCACTGTAACATACACTGTACCTAATACGACATGGATAAATACCCCCTACAATAACTGGAATTGCCACACTGGGATAAGTCATCTTACATACAAAGAAACAGGTTTCTATACAAATTTTACTTATTGAAATGGTGCAACTGTTGTAAAATGTTCACTTATTGTTGTTATACAATTGACATGTCAGATCTTTTGAAATTAGACCCGGAGGGGTCATTTTATATGCATAAATAAAGAATTATTGTCTTTTAAACAATTATAGTATATCAACGTCTTTATTGTAATTAATAGTTGCCTTTAAACAATTTCAAAACCTTTTCTTCTACAGGTCCCTCTCAAACAATTAGCATATTGTGATAAAGTTCATTAATTTCTGTAATGTACTGATAAACATTAAACTTTCATATATTTTAGATTCATTACACACAACTGAAGTAGTGCAAGCCTTTTATTGTTTTAATATTGATGATTTTGGCATACAGCTCATGAAAAACCAAAATTCCTATCTCAAAAAATTAGCATATTTCATCCGACCAATAAAAAAAAGTGTTTTTAATACAAAAAAAGTCAACCTTCAAATAATTATGTTCAGTTATGCACTCAATACTTGGTCGGGAATCCTTTTGCAGAAATGACTGCTTCAATGCAGCGTGGCATGGAGGCAATCAGCCTGTGTCACTGCTGAGGTGTTATGGAGGCCCAGGATGCTTCGATAGCAGCCTTGAGCTCATCCAGAGTGTTGGGTCTTGCGTCTCTCAACTTTCTCTTCACAACATCCCACAGATTCTCTATGGGGTTCAGGTCAGGAGAGTTGGCAGGCCAATTGAGCACAGTAATACCATTGTCAGTAAACCATTTACCAGTGGTTTTGGCACTGTGAGCAGGTGCCAGGTCGTGCTGAAAAATGAAATCTTCATCTCCATAAAGGTTTTCAGCAGATGGAAGCATGAAGTGCTCCAAAATCTCCTGATAGCTAGCTGCATTGACCCTGCCCTTGATAAAACACAGTGGGCCAACACCAGCAGCTGACATGGCACCCCAGACCATCACTGACTGTGGGTACTTGACACTGGACTTCAGGCATTTTGGCATTTCCCTCTCCCCAGTCTTCCTCCAGACTCTGGCACCTTGATTTCCGAATGACATGCAAAATTTGCTTTCATCCAAAAAAAGTACTTTGGACCACAGAGCAACAGTCCAGTGCTGCTTCTCTGTAGCCCAGGTCAGGCGCTTCTGCCGCTGTTTCTGGTTCAAAAGTGGCTTGACCTGGGGAATGCGGCACCTGTAGCCCATTTCCTGCACACGCCTGTACACGGTGGCTCTAGATGTTTCTACTCCAGACTCAGTCCACTGCTTCCGCAGGTCCTCCAAGGTCTGGAATCGGTCCTTCTCCACAATCTTCCTCAGGGTCCGGTCACCTCTTCTCGTTGTGCAGCGTTTTCTGCCACACTTTTTCCTTCCCACAGACTTCCCACTGAGGTGCCTTGATACAGCACTCTGGGAACAGCCTATTCGTTCAGAAATTTCTTTCTGTGTCTTACCCTCTTGCTTGAGGGTGTCAATGATGGCCTTCTGGACAGCAGTCAGGTCGGCCGTCTTACCCATGATTGCGGTTTTGAGTAATGAACCAGGCTGGGAGTTTTTAAAAGCCTCAGGAATCTTTTGCAGGTGTTTAGAGTTAATTCGTTGATTCAGATGATTAGGTTAATAGCTCGTTTAGAGAACCTTTTCATGATATGCTAATTTTTTGAGATAGGAATTTTGGTTTTTCATGAGCTGTATGCCAAAATCATCAATATTAAAACAATAAAAGGCTTGCACTACTTCAGTTGTGTGTAATGTACATTACAGAAAATAATGAACTTTATCACAATGTGCTAATTTTTTTGAAAGAGACCTATATACTGGCCCCACACTTATGTCAGTCCTTTAACCATTTCATGTCTTCTAAGGAAGTACCCAAAGTATCACTTGAGGCGTTAATCATCACTATCCCTAAACCTGGCAAACCGTTCGATGAACCAGCAAACTATAGACCTATTTCATTATTAAAGAGCGCCATCTGAGTGTAGCACATCAAGTAATTTATTGACAAAGGTATACAGGTACTCACAATCAAATATGAGTTGAAGCAAGTGTAGCACTCTGAAACATATCCCCCTGTGGGAAGGGATGAACAGGGGGATATGCTTCACAGTGCTACACTTGCTTCAACTCATATTTAATTGTGAGTACCTGTTTACATTTGTCAATAAATTACTTCATGTGCTACACTTGGATGGCACTTGTTTTTCCTCTCCAGTAACCCACCAGCCCCTTCTTGCTTGAACACTGACCAGCCACTTAAAGGAGCCAGCACAGGAACATCATCAAGGACTAATTTTGGAACTTCCGGTTCCAGCGCCAGATGGGAAGGAGCAGGAAGTGGCGGCTCTGTGTGCATCGGCATACAAATTCTGCTACATCACCCGATCGGTGTGTCAGCGGCACCCCTCACCACTCCTACACCTCGGGGGACTAGCCGATGGACAAATTCCTGGTTCACGGACCGGCCACCGTCCTCCCCTCTGTCCGCACAGACAGTTCTCCCGCCGGCACCCACTCAGGCAAGATGGCGGAGGGTGCGGCCCAGCCACCCAGCCAGCATCCCCCTGTGCCCAGATACGCTGCTATGGCGACCACCCCTGATTCCCCCAGCGCGGTGTCACCCGAACATTATGTGGGAATCGCCCAAGCAGTCGCAGCCCTGCGGTCTCTGCAAATTACAGCAGCAGTGGACAAGGCAATGGCTGCTGGGATAGCACAGATTGGGAAGGACCTTAGTGAGCACGCACTCCGGCTCACTGAACTTGAGAGCAGAGTGGCCAAAATTGAGGAAGAGGCACAAGCCTCTTTTCACCAGGAGAAACAATTCAAACAGACACAACAGTATCTCCTTGATAAAGTGGATGACCTAGAAAATAGGTCGCGCAAAAACAATCTGCGTATAATAGGCCTTCCGGAATCCTATGGTGCGGACTCACTGATGTGTGCTCAGCGTATCCCCCAGGCCCTGGGACTTACACATCTGTGTGTTGCTGAATGTGCGCACCAAGTGGGTCCCCCATCTAATGAAAGGCGCCCGGTGATAGTGAAATACTTGAATTTTGCTGACAAACGATCTGATGAAATCCTATCGCAACTCCAAAAACCTGCAAATAGACGGCCACAAACTGTTGATTTTTGCGGACTACTCGCAAGAGGTTTCCCGACGCCGCAAAGCCCTGCAACCCATCTGCAACGCCCTTTATCAACAGGGCATAAAATTCACTCTGGGGTATTCTGCAACACTGCAGTTCACGGATCCCTCGGGCCACTCAAAATCACTCACCCGGATGAGGCATGGGACTACCTCAACTCCCACCTGCGTTTACCGATGGACACATCCACACCATCCACGCAGCCCTCCATCAGACATCAACACCCCAGGGATCAACCCAGCCCTCGTAGAGAACCAGCAAAAAAGCTGAGACTCAGGGACCTTTCTGGGAAATCCAAACCTGCGTGACCGCCACTCTTCATGCAATTTAGACCAAGGATCTGCTAATGATCCCCTGAACATCGCTGGCACATTCCTCCTACTTTCAAACTGCTATGGGAGCCCGCAATAGCACTACCCATGTGCACGTAGGCTTGTTAATAACTGTTTTGCCTTTATCTGTTATCCACCTCCTTACAGTGTGCTACCGTGGATTGTCTGCCCACCTACCATGGGGTTGGGTCGCTATGACGACTGGGACGTGTATGCTGGACCCATCTTACCATCTTCATCTAACCGTAAGTGGGGTTGCGGGCGCACCGCTAGGGTTCTGGTCTGACATTCCCCGGTAGCGCTGCTGTAGGCGGTTGTTCACATGTGGGAAGAAGTGAAGTTCATGCTTCCACAGACATGCAAGAGTCATGTTACTGACCTGTATTGTTTTGTTGTTATTGTGCACATTTTGCCATTCTACCTTCCACCCCCCTCTACCTTCTCATTCCAACACTCGAAACAACTCTTCACCTCCATGCTGTCCATGCCCTGTCTACACGACGTATCAACAGTAATCGCATTTAGAAATATGACCTCTGCCACCCTATCTCCCACTAGCTCACACCAATGGTTAGGATAGTTTCTTGGAACATGAAGGGCCTGCGTTCCCCACATAAACGCATGGTGATTCTTCACCATCTGAAACGGCTTAAATCCAACATAGTGGTCCTCCAGGAGACTCACCTCCCTGAGCAAGACTTTACACGTATGCGTAAACTTTGGGTGGGTCAAGTCCTGGGATCACCTGCAATTAAGGGTAAGGCCTGAGTTCTAATCATAATAAATAAATACTACCCATGCACGGTCATATCGTCCCATCCAGACTCAGACGGTAGGTTCATAGCAGTCAATTTATCCTCAGGTCAGAGAGAATGGGTTCTCGCTACAACGTATGCCCCTACTTCCCCTTCGAAACAATTCTTCCAAGATTTAGCTTCGCAACTTGCCCCACATCTCCACACACCTCTAATTCTTGCAGGAGACTTGAACGCGGGTCATGGACGCCAGGGAGGACAGATCTCGCCCCACACCTTCCTTGCCCCCTAGCAGACCTTCCAACCTCAACCAACCATTTGACTTTGCAGAACACATCCAACTAACGGACATATGGCGTCTTTTATACCCTGATGGCAGGGAATTTACATTTTTCTCCAATCCACACAATTCCCTTTCCCGCATTAATTATTTCTTTGCCAATTCCTTAATATAGCCCCCACTGACTCTACCATACACGACCTGGCGATCTCTGACCACACCCCAGTCTCAGTAGACCTTTTGGACGCATTCCCTAAACCACAGACGACTGGCTGGAGGTTCCCCTCCTTTCTGGCCCACGATGCCCAATTAGCAAAAATAATTAGTGATACATGGCAAGAGTTCACAATTACCAACGCGGCTTACGCTTAAAATCCTACCCTGTTTTGGGAAACCGGGAAAGCTGTATTGATGGGTCGCATTCTCTCCTACACCGCTGGTCGGAAAAGGGCCATTAGAAAAGCCTTCCCTGAAGCTAGTGCCCGGCTGCGTAATGCCCAATAGGAACTGTCACAGTCAAATACCCAGTTTACTAGAAAACAATGGCAGGAAGCAAAAACGGCTTTTGACACTTGGGCAGCGGCACAGGAGAAAATGTTCTCATCCATCCAAGATCTCCAATATCATAGGTATGGCAACAAACCGGGCAAACTGCTGTCCAAACTGTGGAAAGGCCCATTCCCCCCCCCCACGCACATCACAGCACTAAAATCTGGCAAGGGATCACTGACCACCTCTCCCACAGAAATTGCCGAGATCCTTTCGCAATTCTTTTCTGACCTGTACAGTTTGGAACACCATGACGCCCAGGCAGCCGAGTCCTGGTTGGCCACAGTTAACCTTCCTACCATAGAGGAAGATTTGCTTTCCTCCCTGAACACTTCAATCTCGCAAGAGGAAATTAAGTCTACCATAGCACAATTGCCCCCAGGCAAAGCGCCGAGCCCTGATGGCTTCACCTCTGATTCCTATAAATCATCGGTAGAGGTCATAGCGCCTACCCTTAGATCCCTTTACCAACACATCCTAGAGGGCCACTCCTACTTTCCGACTGGTCTCCAGGCTCACGTTAAGCCGATACCAAAACCTGGGAAAGACCCAACTGAACCTTGCCCTATCACCCCATATCTCTTCTGAATCTAGACGGTAAAATTCTATCAAAAATGATAGCAACCAGGCTAGCTCCCATCATGCCCACCCTGATTCACCCTGCCCAAGCGGGTTTCACTTCTGGCAGGTCGGCTACAGCCAATATTAGAAAAGTTCTAACAGCCCTGGAGGCTTCTCAAGCCATTCCATCATCTGACATGGCAATTATCTACCTGGACGCAGAAAAAGTCTTTGATAGGGTGGACATCGATTGGCTTCATGTGGTCTTACAACGTTTTGGGTTCTAAGGCCCCTTTGTCCACCTTATCAAAGCTATGTACACGGACCCTTCGGCCAACGTGGTAGCTAATGGTCATATTTCAGCCCCATTCTCGCTGCCTAGGGGTATAAGGCAGGGATGCCCACTGTCCCCCCTCCTGTTCAATTTAGCACTCAAACCACTAGCTAGATTCATTCTTCACCACCCTGATCTACATGGTATCCCCATAGGCAGTTCTGACCTTCGCATAGCCCTATTCGCAGACGACATACTTATCTTTACATCTGACCCGATCAGGGACTCCAAGCTGGTACATGAAATCTTTGAGGATTTCCGTCTGAGTTCGGGACTCAAAATTAATTTCTCCAAAAGCGAAATCCTACCTCTCCGCCACACCAAACCTAACCCATGGCCCTTCACACCAATTTTCTCAATAGCAAAGACTTCTATCTATCTACCATCTCAATATCCCTCCCATTATCTCTAAGATTGCCTCAACATTAGACACGTGAATGGGCCTTCCCCTCTCCCTCTTTGGCAGATGCCATCTTTACAAGATGGTGGGTTTTCCCAAGTTACTATACCCTCTTCAAACGATACCTCTGTTGGTGAAGCACAAAGATATGCAGAGGCTGACTAGAGCTGTTACCAGCTTTATATGGCATGGTAAGAGGCCTCGCATTGCCCTCCAGAAACTAAATCTGCTGAGGAGGGAGGGTGGAGTGGCGCTCCCTAACACTCGCCTTTATAATCTTGCATGTCTGTTCAGAGTGGGGTTGGACTGGATTGGCAAAACTTCCAGGTACTCTAACTTCCAACTTGAATCCCATTTGTCATCACCCTATGACCTGGCTGCCCTCTTACACTGTAAGCACAGTGACCTACCGATCCAACTGAAGAATAATGTCCTTATCAGAGACACCAACATTGCATAGAGGGAAATACTCCGCAAGACTCAAGCATCTCCTACTATGTCACTCCATTTGCCCATACGGGGTCACCCTCTTTTCCCACAGGCGACTCTTTACCTCCCATTCCAAGACTGGCAAGCCCAGGATCTCCTCCACTTCGCCCAACTGTTTGACCCAGACTTGTGCACTCCCCTACCTACACCAGTAATTGTGGATCGCTTTCAACTACCCAAGGGTCACACACTGGGCATCCTGCAGGCTGTTAGTTTTGTGATCAAAACCTGCCCTAACCAACTGCTCCGGTTCAAGCGTACCATAGCTGACAAGTGTCTGGAGCAGGAACTCCACAAAATTTCAGACATCTACAAAACCCTACTGTCCTCCCCCTCAATCAGCAAATCGGCATTCCACTCTACTGCCTGGGACACGGACTTTCCCGACCGAAACGCCTTGCAACATATATTGGCAGGATACCTGGCCACTCACAAGGCCATCACCAACAAATTTTGGAGGGAACAACAATTTAAAATAATGCATCTCAGCTATGTACCATACTCACAGACCAACCTGAGCCTCCACTCGAATTGGTGCTCATTTTGCTCAACTCCCAAGCCTACTCTCGCACATAGACTCTGGTCTTGCCCCCACATCTCGGCCTTCTGGTCCTCAGTTGAATCATATGTCACCGCTATCACGGGCCTGGCACCTCTTGGCAACCCTTACCCACTCCTGTTCGGAAACTTGGACATGCTCCTCACTAAGCTACCTAAGAGTCAATGTCTCCTCATCCATTCACATAAAACTTGGCTGACAACCTGCTATATGATAGCCAGGAGGGCTATCCTGGCCAAATGGATACAAACAGTACCCCCTACTCTGGCTGAGGTGATCATAGGCCTGCAGCAACTATACGCCAGGGAAGCCCTTGAAAACAAAACTACCACCTCTCCCAATCTTACCAAGTTTAATTGCAAGTGGGCTGCATTTTTACGCCCATTATCAACTGTGAGCCATTAATGGATGACTAGTGTACTTCCACCGTTTGCCACAGACCTTCTAGCCATTGAGCCATCGCCTAGCTGAAATTATGGAAAGTCACGATGGCAATTCCTTTATCACTTATACCTATACTGCAGCTTCTGGCAATAGCTGGTCGCTCACTCATCCAAAACGCTGGGAATCTTACAACCCTGTACCTATACAGCCTGTAACACCTCAACCTACCATACTGAATCGCTCAGTACCTCTCTCTCATGCTATTTCACCATCGGACTACCTCAAGCTCGGCATTACCCGCAGTTATGTGACTCATGGAACACAGGCCACGACACAGGTCTTCCTGACTCCCTTCTCTAACCTCATGAGCTAGGATTACTGTTGTTTAGTTTACTATTGTCCAGCATACTGGTCTTTAACTCTTGTGTTGGTACCTTTTCCTTCACTCCCCTCCACCCCATCCCCCCACCCTCGTCTCACACCTTTCTACTCCCCTCCTCCCCCTCTCCCCTCCAGCACGATGTTGTTCGCAATGCATTATTCTATGATTTTATGTCTCACCTCGTGACTTACCTGCTGATACACTGCTCCAAGCCACTGAGACTTGTTTGGCTTATCATTATTGCCCAGCATATTGTTATACGGGTTGTCCCTCTTGAATTACCTTATGCATTTTAACACCTGTTATTATACCTGTTCATGTGCTGAAAACCTCAATAAAATATGTTTAAAAAAAAAAGGACTAATTTTGAACTTTTTTTATATAACCCTCATTGTAACTTCCATTTCCCAATAACACCACAAAATCCATGGGATGCAACCTATTCCATGTTCTTTGCACCAGTATGATTTCCCATATATCTCATCATTAAATACTGATATTAACTGATATGCAAAAATTTTAGCTTCCCGTATCTCTCTTTACATCTCCTGACTAATTCACCCCAACCAGGTAGGGTTTGTCCCATGCAGACAATCGGCTGATGGAACGTGAAGGTTCATTGACCTCATACAAATCAGCTGAGCACCACCGTACGCCTTCTCTGCTCCTATCTTTGGAAGCAGAGAAGGCATTCAATAGGGTGCCCTGGACCTATTTAAAAGCAGTCTATTGAAAATTCGGACTGGAAGGTAACATATCAACAGCCACCCTTGTCCTTTCTTTCTCACCGTCTGCTAGGGTGTGGACATCGGGTATGGTCTCAAAGACCTTTCATATTTCAAATGGCACGAGGCAAGGCTGTCCAATCTTCTTGTCCCTTATTTTTGATTTTGTGATGGAACTGCTTGCAGAAGTGATTAGAAAAAATCCATTGATTACTGGCCTCCAGATAGATAGAACAACCCACAAAATAGGTTTTTATGAAGACAAGGTTGTCATTTGTTTGACTGACCCTGTAAAATCTCTCCCGGTTCTCTATGATCTGCTTCTATGATTCATGCAAATTTTACTTTACAAAATTAACTGCTCTAAATCTACCATGCTAGGCATACACCTAGACAACTCTGTGATACAATCTCATGCTCGTCCCCTTTGCCATGGCCCCAGCTGCAACCTGAGCCAAACTATGTAAAGTAAGAGCATCGTGGCCCGGCAAAATTGCTCTCATGAAAATGTTTTTGATGCCCCACATTCTATACATTTTTCAGGCTGTCCCAATCACTTTCCTGTCATCCCAACTGGCCTCAATACAGTGGGTCCTCAACAACTTTATGTGAGACAGCAAACACCCAAAAAAGTGATTTGACACCTTCTGTACTTCTCCAACCAAAGCAGGCATTGGGGTGCCAGATATTAAGGCCTATTATAAAGCTATATTGCTCAACCAGGCCAAACAATGGTGGATATCTGCAAACACATCATCCTTGGTGCAGAATGAAGAAGTGGCGTTGCGATCTTCGAGCTCTCAGCTTCTGGCTGCACCTTTACTACATTACCGACCACCCCGCTCCTTCCTTAACCGGTTGCCGACCGCCGCACGACTATATACTGCGGCGGTCAGCCCCGGCCAGGCAGAGTGACGTATCGGTACGTCACTCGCCTGTCACTGACTTGCGAGCCTATCGCGGGCGGGCGCGCGCCCGCCGAGGCGCGCGCCCGCCGCGGCTCGTTCACAGGCAAGTCAGTGCGTGTGACCGGCGGACTCGATGTCCGCCAGTCACACTGCGATCGCTCCTGTGAAGGGAGAAAGACAGAGCAGCTTGTGTAAACAAGCTGCCTGTCAGTTCTCCCTGTGTAAAAGTAAAGATCTGACCGTTCTACTATGTAGAACGGTTGATCTTTGCTTTTACACCAATAGGAATGTCCCTACACAGTAGAAAGCACGCCCCTAGGACACACTTAACCCCTCCCTGTCCAATAAAGTTAACCCCTTCCCTGCCAGTGTCATTTTTGCAGTAACAGTGAATATGTATAGCACTGATTACTGCAGTAATGTCACTGGTAACCCCAAAAGTGTCAAAAATGTCAGTCAAGGGTCCGATCTGTCCGCCGCAATGTCGCAGTACCGAAAAAAAAATCGCAGATCGCCGCCATTACGCGTTAAAAAAAAAAACACCAAAAATGACAAAAATCTTTCTCTTTGTTAGTAAACGCGATAACTTTTGCGCAAACCAATCAAAATACGCTTTTTGCGATTTTTTTTACCAAACATAGGTAGCATAAAACAAATTGGCCGAAAAATGTTAAAAAATTTTGATTTTTACTTTTTTTTTTGGGGAATTTCATATAAAAAAATGTGAAAAATATTGTTATTTTTGCAAAATTTACGCTCTTTTTTTGTTTATAGCGCGTGATCAAAAAATCGCACAGGTGATCAAATACCACCAAAAGAAAGCTCTGTTTGTGGGAAAAAAAGGACGTCAAATTCGTTTAGGTACAGCGTCGCACGACCGCGCAATTGTCCGTTAAAGTCACGCAGTAAAAAATCGCAAAAAAACCCCTGGTCCTTTAGCAGCCAAATCCTCCGGGGCTTAAGTGGTTAAGACAGTTACCGCAACCGTTAAAGCCTGGGAAACCACGCTCCAACTAACCCAAGCCCCCCCCCCCCAGGTGTTGAATCTCATTCCGATCGCCGCTCTCTAACTCATCTGTACAGATCTCTCACTCTTTTCCTGGGTTTCTAAAAATTGGGGACCTTTACAATGCTGAGACCCTGTATTCGTTCCAAGAACTGCATAACAAATACTCTATACGTCAACAAGAATTTTATAAATATCTACAAGTGCGTCATACACTGGGTATCCTACGATTCTACAACCAACCTAGCCCTTCCCATAAAGGGATATCATACCTCTACAAGATTCTGACCTACCCTACACAGGTTCAGAAACTTCCTTCAAAGGAAAAATGGGAACAATCCCTCAACTTCTCAGCTACCATCACATTCTGGCACCAGTATTCCTGGACAATGCTACGATTCTCCAAGTGCCTTACTCACTGGGAATCGACTCAGAAGCTGCTTCACTTTTGGTAGTACACACCTGGAAAGCTCTACAAACTCTTCCCGACACTCCCCCCCCCCCCACCTGCTGGAGAAACTGTGGAAACATAGGGTCATCGCTGCACATATGGTGGACTTGTTTAACAAGAAGTGCGTAGTTTACTCAAATTACTCAGGGGTGTATCTCATGATATCACACCACAGATGGCCTTGCTAAGACTAGAGGACTGGCCTCATCAATTTCACTCTATCCCCACTCACATCCTCATAGCAGCTTGTCTCTCCATTGCTCGGAACTGGAAATCCGACACTCCCCCAACCATCTCTCAACTATTTGCAACCTTGAACCAACACTTCCATATGGAATATATGTTTGCCAAGGCTTACCTTACCATGGCTAAATTTCTTAAAAACTGGGAACCCTGAATTGCAGAGTCTAGTAGCTCACCATTTAACAGAATAATACCTGCCTTTATAGGCTCTGTGTTACGAGAAGGAATGGGCCTACATTCACAGTCTGAATGCCAATTAGAAAAACTAGGATCTCTCCTCTAAACAGCCTCTCTTGCTTTGCCTCTTCATATTCTTTAAGAATATGAAGAAGCATTTACTCATTTAATCACCGCATATTGACTTTGATCTCTATCCGGGCTTGCAGTATATCTACATATAGAGAATTGATTCAATATGTTTAACCATAGTATACAGTGTTACACTGTTTATTTTTTTTTAACAGAAACGTTTTTATTAATTTCAAAAACAAGTTACAAACAAAAAATACAAAGCTGTATTCACATTGGACAAAATCACATTCAAATAAAAGGGCAAGGTACAACATACGCAAACAGTAGCAGAGGATCTCCCGCACAGGCAATAAAGGCACAATATAACTGGGAGAACTCACAACACCCCCCCACCCAAGCAGCCATGCCCCCCCAGCCAGGGTCAGGCACCCCAGCAGGCTCTGCAGCCAGAAGCAACATCAGATATAGGGACATCAAGCGAAGGACGACGCGCCCCCCCCGGAAAAGGACCACAAATCCAGAAAGAGAGGGGGAAGGTGGGGGAAAGAGAGAGAGAGAGGGGGAGAGGGAGAAGGGGGGGAGGGGAGGAAAGGGCCCCCAGGGGGAGCCGAGCACAGCAGAGCAGAAGAAAGGAGGCCCAGAGAGAACAGACAGAGAAGAGAGCAGAGGAGGGGAGGGGTCTATCCCAGCCCTCCCCTGGTCACCCATAAACCCCACACCTTGTCAAACTTCTGAGGACAACCCCTGCTCATGTAGGTGAGTTTATAGAGCGGCAAAACAGAGTCAACCAGGGTCCGCCACCTGGAAAGTAGCGGAGGGTCAGCCGATTTACAAAGTAACAATATCCGGGGATAGAACATAAGGTAAAATATAAAAAGCTGCATGTGCCTCCTGCGAGAGACCAAATCGCAAAACCCCAGTAGTGAGACTCTGGGATCAAGGACCACGCCCCGAATGCCCAAACCCTCAAGCTCACCAACCACCTCCCTCCAAAACTGCTGGGCAACAGGGCAGGACCACACCATATGGAAAAAGGTACCAATTTGACCACAGCCCTGGGGGCATGCATCCGAACTACCAGGGTATATTTTGGCCACTCGCTGAGGGGTATAATAGGCCCTATGGAGGAATTTGAGTTGAATGAAGCGATCCCTGGCCGAGATCATCCCAGAGATATAACCACCCAGCCCCCCCTCCCAGGCCTCCTCATCGAGGGACGGGATGTCCTCTTTCCAAAGGACATAAAGTCGGGGGCTCGCCCCGTCCATCTTACAAGTAATCCTAAGGTACACAGAAGACAGGATACAGTCAGCGCGTTGAGTTGACAGGAACCGCTCCAACGTGTTAGGAGCTAAGGTGACAGCACGCGGGTATTGGGTCTGCAAGGCATGCTTCAGCTGGAGGTAGCGAAACAGCATAGAGGAGGGGAGATCATAGGACGATCGAAGCGTCGGGAACGGGAGGATCACACCCTCAGGCATCACCTGTTGTAATCGAATAATCCCGAACCGGTGCCACAGACCCGGATCCGGGATGGACTGGAGGTGCCGTAGCCTGGGGTTACCCCACAGCGGAGTATGCGGGGAGACAGTGTCGGGGTCACCGACCACAGCCGACACCTGCCCTCACACCTTGACCGTTGTCCGCATAGGGACAGTCAGCCGTTGGTGCACCCCAGGGCCACGGTAGACCAAGTGACCAAGAGCAGTGTAAGAGCCCATGATTGCCGCCTCCAGACTCACCGCCGGATTGTTCCGGGGCTGCGTGAACCACCACCTCACCGTGACCAACACCGCCGCCCAGTAATAGTAGCGAAAGTTGGGTAATGCCAACCCACCCAGGGACAACGGGAGTTGCAGGGTAGCCTTCGCAACCCTGGGGACAGCCCCCGCCCAAACAAACTCTATCACCACTTTGTCCAGCTGTCGGAAAAAGGTGCACGGAATAGGCACCGGGGTATTACGGAAGGCATAAAGAAATTTAGGGAGAAAAATAATTTTAAGTAAATTAATCCTTCCCACTGGCGTCAAAGGCAACGACCGCCAAGTCTGGCAGCGGAGCTGCAATTGCTGCAAAATAGGAGTGACATTGTCATCCAAATATTTGGCGGCATCCCGCTGTATGTCGATACCCAAATAGCGAAATTTCGTAACCCATCGCAGAGGCAGACCAGGGGAGGAGGGAGGGGGAACCGCCGATAAGGAAAATAGTAGGGATTTATCCCAGTTAATGCGTATCCCAGAGAACGAGCCAAACAGCTCAAAGATTTGTAACGCCAAATCCAGGGATCCCGCCGCATCCGGGAGATAGAGAAGGGCATCGTCAGCGTACAGTGAAATCCGTTCAACTAAGGGGCCCACCCGCAGCCCCCCCAGAGCAGGGGTCGACCGCAGGAGGATAGCCAGGGGCTCCATCGCCAGGGCAAAGAGACCCGGGGACAGCGGACAACCCTGCCTAGTCCCCCTATGTAGTGAAAATGGAGGGGAGAAAGAACTATTAGTGCGAACCCTAGCGCGTGGGGCTGCATAGAGCAGTCTCAACCAGGAGATGAATTTCGGGCCAATACCAAAGCGACGTAGGACTTCCCAAAGATACACTGTTTATTTTTTAACTCTGTATACTTTTGGAACCAATGTTTTTATGCTTGTAACCTTTTACTTATGTAAGTCTTACATAATTTTCAAAAAAAATTCAAGTTTGAAAAAAAATAAAAAATAGCTTTCACTTCACCTGCTGAACTACAATAAGTATTGCAAGCGTACACTCTGTATACCTGCAATGCATTTAGTCCTTTGTAGCTACCTGCCTGAAGAAGAAAGGAAATCTGGGAGAATGTTTTTACAGTACCAATCAATTCTACATGTTTGCAACACATCATTTTAGCACAGACATCTGTTGGCACTCTCCCTAGATCACAATAGCTACACATGTCTGGCTTTTTGGCTGTTGATACCAATATCCATCTGTTAAAATGGCATTTGGCCCACTAACAAGCTACTATAGTCCCTGCCCAAGTGTACAGGTGTCAAAGAGTGATTGCCTTAGGAAAATATTGTGCAGGACATTGAACAATTTCATTTTATTCAGATGAAACAGTATCTTAACCTGTCTCCTGTGATAAACCAGGCAGGACACAACCAGAGTGAAAGTGAATCCAAGAAACAGCTGGTGATAGAAAACAGAGATCTGCAGCAATGGAATGAAGCGCTAAATGCTAGAGAACTTTTAAATGGAAAATTCTCCCCAGTAAGGTACGACATGGCAATATGTGAATTTGGAAAAATGTGAAAGTAGAATGAAAGTGGAATGAAATTGTATCTGAACAGCATAAACTGAAAATGCTAATAAACTCATTTTTAATATTCAAAACAAACTTGCCCATACATCCATGTCTCCGTTCTTTTTTTTTTTTTTTTTGAGAAATCACTTTGAAAACTCTAGCTGTGACAATCTTGAATAAGAGCATGGGGGGCTATGCTTGCCTGAGAAAGCCCCTCCTCCCTTCCTCCAGATAAAAGAAAAAAAATGCACTAAAGACTCCTGGGATGTATGCCATCATTCTAGCCTAGGCCATTAACCAGGAAGCAACTGAAGAAATGTAAAAAAAAAGAAAAAGAAAAAAGTTTGACAAGTATATTATACAGTTCCTTCCTATCTATTTACTGGGTTAATGCTGATTGGGAAAGTTTAGTTCTGCTTTAAAGTGATATTAAAGTCTTGTTTTGTTTTTGTTTTTTGTTGAAAAATAACAAACATGGTATACTTGCCTGCTCTGTGTAGTGGTTTCGCACAGAGCAGCCCAGGTCCTCTTCTTTTTGGGTCCCTTGTTGGTGCTCCTGGCCCCTCCCTCCTGCTGAGTGCCCCCACAGCAAGCAGCTTGCTATGGAGGCCCCCGAGCCGAGCCGCAGCTATGTGTGTCCATTCAAACACAGAGCCATGGCTTAGCCCCGCCCCCTCTATCTCCACATTGCCTCACTGACTTTGATTGACAGCTGTGGGAGTCGATGGCTCAGCCAATGAGAAGGGAGATTCCCGGACAGCCGTGGCTCTCATGCAACATCGCTGGTTCGAGATAGGGCTCAGGTAAGTATTAGGGGGGCTGCTGCACACGGAAGGTTTTTTATCTTAATGCAAAGAATGCATTGAGATAAAAAAAACTTCTGCCTTTAGAACCCCTTTAGGTCTTTCCCTAGATCTTTTTAACTAGCTGACAAACTGCTGTCCTAATGAGGCACAGAGAATAACATTATTAGAAATTGTGATACATTAGACATTATTATATACTGTAAACCTTGACATTGTAGTAGCATAGACACAAATCTAGATTATTAGTTTATACAGATGTGTGAAAGGAATATTCTATTTACCCAGCTAGCAGCCAGTTTAGCTGTCATTGCATACAGGAATTGTCTCCGTCAACTTAGCAATTAGTAAACTATTATAATCTAACCATTTGTTAAAGCACATGTTTCATCACAGTGAAATATTAGGAGGCTATAAAAAACAATTCAAAAGCCCATTGAACACTTATGCAATCAAAAGGCATAGCTGTGATTACAGTGCAATGGAAAAAACAAGCTTAACGTGTACCTAAATCCAAGAACAAAAATGTAATATATTGCAGCTTATCTGTCCATAGATGTGGGGGATGAACTTGTTTTCTATTTTTTTTTAGGCTTCTTTCCTTATTCTAAACTGGTTATCCAGCCAGTAACACACTTCCTGTTCTACGGAGACACTAACTTGCTGTTTCTATGGAGAAACAGGGATGTCACCCTAGGACAGAAAGTATGTTAGGAATAGAGAACATCTCTGAGACTACAAGAGCCGTGCCTGTGCTGGGAAGCTGTCATGTATGTGACAGTTCTATCCCTGTCCCCATTCAGCAGCTGGGAGATTCCCCAGCCATAAACGAAATGTAGATGATGATACAGGTGATGTTATTACAGGTGATATAGGTAAGAGTGAACCTGTGCGCTACCAAGAGAGAAACGGGGACGGATAACCAGGAGGAGGAGTTAATAGAAGAATGGAGCACCAGAGACCTAACAGCCAATAATGTAGTGTCACCACACAAAGTAAAAGCAATAATAAAAGCAATAAAATCAGCGCAGGTACTCTAAGCTTGGTGAACCATCAACATATAAAATAATCACTTAATAATGTATAAAAATCACTTGATATTATAAAATATAAAATCTTTATAGTGCTAAAAGTGCCAAAATGATAATAAATAAATATAAAGTGCAGAGATGCTTGTAAAGATCTGAAATCCGTGAACCCAAAATCAAGGGTGGAAAAAATGTGGAGGTAACAATAGCGTATTACCAGAAGATGAATAATAAATTCTTCAAATAATTGGTGCAAAAAGTGTGAATATCCTAAAAGGGTGCTCAAATGGTAATCAATAAAATGACTGGATAGACACAAACAGTGTCTAACATAAACAAAAAGTATTGAAAAAAAAACAATATTTTCCCCAAAAATTGGGTCGGAAAATTAAGTTGACTAATGTGCCCTATGAAGAGTGAACTGCTGTCGCTCTTTGTGATGAAGTGAAAAGAACACTAAACCAGTGACACAAGTGATAGTAATGACCAAAATATAAAGCCTAATCGAAAGATGAGGGAAAATATGAAGAAATGTGAAAAAAGTGAAAAAAAAAAGCCCTCTGAAGGGCGAACCGCTGTCAACTCTTCAGCAAGATAAAATTTCCAAATCAAAAATGTGACGTGGTGAATAATATCATAAAGTGAATCATGCACTGAAATAACTCTGACGCAGATAAATAATCAATCAAAAAAGTCCTCAATCCAGATAAAAAATCAGTGCAAAATAGAAAAAAGTTCATAGCAAGTGAAGAAATCAAGCAATTCCGGTGATTCCCAGTGCGACCTTTAGTGAGCTATAATTCCAAACAAATAGGTGTAATGGCCGCTCACCTCCATTAACACTCACAAGAGCGTTTCAGCTATCACTTGTCAACCGATGGACTTAAGTGGATGTCTCCTCTGGGTACTGTATATCTCGTAGTCAAACTCCTCTATATAGACATCAGGAAGGAGGTGGCTGCTATAAGGGCTGGTTATAGCTGCCCTTATAGCAGCCACCTCCTTCCTGATGTCATTTTTGGTGATATACAAAATGTCATTTTTGGTGATATACACCCAATAGGAACACATCAAAAGGGATGTAGGCCCAGCAGCTTTTCTCATTAGAGCCCTGCAGCTGCCACAGCTGATAGATCATTACAAAACCACTCCCATTTGACTCAGTTAGCATAGAGGCAGAGAAAAACAAACATGGATTTCTTCAGAATAACAAAAGGTAGGAATCTGCAACAAAGTTTGTTAAAATTCTTGTAAGTTACAGAGATCACCCAGAGGGGAATGTTTTTTTCTCAACAAAAGTGGAGTTAAGCTTTAAGTTTCAAGCTTTCTGGATGCTTTAGATCCCTTCTTCAAAGTTAATATAATACTCTACTACTACTGAAAGAAAAAAAAAAAAACTAAATGTATTTGTAAAGAGCATATTGTTATCACATAGAAAACACTAATTACATAACATGTCTTTTATGGCTAGAATGGTTTCCTATCAGAAAAGAAAACACGGGGCGTGGCCTGCGGTGCTGCAAGATGGACGCTTAGACCAGCAGCTCCGCTCGGCCATCCGGGACTTTAGCCTTCTACAGCCCACACAGCGGGTGTTCTTGCCTCTTCGATGACTCCGTAGCTTCCTGGCAGGATGAAGGGGAACAAGGGCTCGGCTCAGGCGAATCGGCTGGATGGTTTCCTCATCTCGTCCGCCGCCGGCCTCCGCCGGGCGGGCCACATCAGCACGCCTCTCACTACTCTGGAGGGAGGGAGCATCGCGGCCAGCCTGTGCGACAGATAGCTAATCCGGACAGTGGAAACTCGTCCGGATCCTCCACTCCTCCCTCTCCCTCAGCCAGGAGCCCCGCAAAGCAGAAGCCACGTTGGAGCTCCCTGCCACCGGACCCTGACCAGGCATGCGGGATGGAGCAATCAGCAGCCTCTCCACAACATGGCGCTGCGCAACCATCCATGGATCCCTTCGCTGCCTTCCCTGCAGGAGACCAGCCAGTGTCTGCCTCTCTTCTAAAGGACATGATGCGATCCCTGTGGTCTTCTCTTCACTCAGACCTCTTCCAGGGGATCACACAGACCAAAAAGGAGGTGAAGCATCTGGAAACTAGGGTGGAGAGGGTGGAAACCTCCATGGAAAAATGCTCTCTATCGCTCAACACTATGGTGGCCGCTCACAATGGCCACGCTGAGGACATCGCGTGGCTGAGGGACAAGGTGGCTGACCTCGAGGACAGATCCCGTCGGAACAATTTGAAGTTGAGGGGGATCCCCGAGACGGTTCAGCCTCAGCATCTCAGGCAAGTGGCTACTGATCTCTTCTCTGCCTTGATCCCTTCCCTTTCAGCCTCTGACTTGGAGATCGACCGGATCCACAGAATCCCCAAGCCGGGCTTCATAGCCCCTGAACTGCCCAGGGATGTCCTCCTTCGGGTGCACTTTTTTCAGGCGAAGGATAGGATCCTCCAGGCTGCCCATCAACTTCAAGTTATGCCTGGTGACTACCCTAACATCCAAGTCTTACCGGATTTCTCACGGCATACACTGCAGAAGCGTAGAAACCTGGCCACAATTACCAAGGCCCTGCGCAACCACCGCATTCCTCACAAGTGGAAGCACCCTGCCCTGCTCACCATCACCCACCAGAATTCCACGGTGACCATCTCCTCCCTGGAAGAGGGTATGTCTCTACTGACCAAATGGGGAATCCTTGTGGACCATGCTGCCTCTCCTGGGACTCTCTTGCCCGCCACGGCGCCTTCTGGAGATTGGCAAGTCGTTTCCCGCAAGAGAGCCAAAGATAGAAGCTTTCCTCCTGGGGCTGGGAAGGACATCCCGCTGACACTGCCTGTGTCCCTGGCCTAGATAGTGTCCCTGACCTATATGGCCCCTGTGTTTCTGTTGCAGGCATTGCCTGCCCTTGGACTGTTTCTTATGGTTTACCCTGCGCTTGGCGCACCCTGTACCTTGACTTTCTCCCTGTTTTGCTGTTCCAGAGTTCCCCCTTTGTTCCAGTTTTCTTGGGCTACTGATCTCCTTCTCATGGCATCTCTGTCTACTGGCTCACAGCTTCGACAGCCTCTAGATTTTTCCAGATACCCACCATGACCATCAAGTTCTTATCCCTAAATGTCAACGGCCTCAACCACCCGGCCAAGAGGTTCTCATTGTGGACTGAACTGTGCAACAGCAAGGCGGACGTTGTCTCTATCCAAGAGACCCACTTCAAAACTGACAGTCATCCGACCTTCTCCCACAGGAACTTCCCAGCTCTGTTTTTCGCTGATGCTCCTGAAAAAAAGAGAGGGGTTATGATCGCTATAAGGGACACTGTGGCGTTCCGGCTTCACTCGCTTACCCCGGATCATAATGGACGGTTCCTTATTCTTCAAGGTGACTTTAACTCCACTCCCCTGACCCTTGTGGCGGTTTACGCTCCAAACAGCCACCAGAAGCGCTTTCTCCACAGGCTTTTGAAACAGGTTACTTCTAATGTCTATGGTAATTTGGTTGTGTGTGGGGACTTGAACATGGTTGTCGACCCCGGGCTTGATGCTTCGGCGCCAGCCCGCAGCCGCCAACTCTCCCTCCAGTCCCTTTTATTGAGGGAACAGTTATTTGATGTTTGGCGTTGCCTTCATGGCTCTGAAAGGGACTATTCCTATTACTCCCACAGACATGGTTCGTACTCGCGAATTGACATGTTCTTGACAGATCTCCCTTTGTTGGGTAAGGTCTCCTCCTCCGTCATTCGGAATATCACCTGGTCCGATCATGCGGCAGTTGAAATGGTGCTGGAGGAGTCCGGACCCAGGGAACGGACATCAATTTGGAGATGTGATGCTAGGGTCTTGCAGGACTCCTCTTCGGGTAAATTCATTAGGGATCAATTGTCCTCTTACTTTGAACTTAATGCCCCCTCTGTTTCAGACCCTTGGATTCTGTGGGGTGCACACAAGGCATTTATTCGCGGCGTCTGCATCCAGCAGTCTGCAAGGATGAGGAAACTCTACAATAAGACGTTGACTACCCTTCTAGCAAACATCAAGGACTTTGAAGCTTTGCACAAGGCCTCGCCCTCACAGACTGTGCTCTTGCAACTATCCCAAAAACGGGAATCCCTGAAATCCCATCTAATGTCACGTTACGATCGCCACCTCAAAAAGCTTAAGCTTAAGTTTTACGCCCATGCTAACAGAGCCGGTAAGGCCCTGGCCCTTCGCATTAAACAACGTAGAGTCAATTCCCGCATCTCCTACCTTTCCCACAAAATTACAGGCGCACGTTTGTCACACCCTCGCGATATAGCCAAAGAGTTCGCGGATTTTTATAGCTCCCTATACAATCTGGCCCAGGACCCCAGCACGTTGCACCCCACCCCGGAGCTTGTCCGAGCTTTCTTGGACAAGCTACGTCTGCCTGTTTTGTCCGAATCCCACATATCTTCTTTATCCTCCCCCTTTACGCCGGAGGACATCTCCAAGGCCATTAGATCACTCCCCTCTGGGAAGTCCCCTGGACCCGATGGTCTCTGTAACGACTATTACAAATTGTTTGCCCCCCTCCTTAGCCCTACCCTAGCGGACGTTTTTAACAAAGCGGCGTCGACGTTGCGGTTTCCCCCTGACATGTTGTCTGCATACATAACCACCATTCCCAAGCCAGGAAAGGACCCCAGTTCACCTGCTAACTATCGGCCTATATCCCTCCTTAATAGTGACGTCAAGATCTATGCTAGAATATTGGCGGCCTGCCTCCAGCCTATTCTTTCCCACCTCATCAACAAGGACCAGATGGGCTTCATGCCTGGCCACCAGACGTCCGACGCCACCAGGAGGATCATTAATCTTGTTCACTTGGCAGAGGCCTCCCGAACGCCTTCTCTGCTCCTCTCTTTGGATGCGGAGAAGGCGTTCGATAGAGTCAACTGGCTGTTCATGAGGATGACGCTGGAGAAGTTCGGCTTCTCTGGCTCGTCTCTCTCCTCGATCCTCGCCTTGTATTCCTGTCCTTCTGCTCAGGTTCTCACGTCGGGCACGACCTCGGTTCCATTTCACATTTCCAATGGCACCCGCCAGGGGTGTCCCCTTTCCCCCTCGATCTTCAATTTGATGATTGAACCCCTGGCGGAGGCCATTAGGTCACATAGCGGGGTGGAGGGTTTCCGAGTTGGCGACGTGATGCACACAGTGAATCTCTTTGCGGACGACATTGTGGTGATCCTCACCAAACCCTTGCAGTCCCTCCCAGTAGTACACCGTATTCTGGTTGAATATGGGATGGTCTCCTATCACAAGGTTAATACAACTAAGTCCCTGGCGCTCAACTTAGGAATAGATGCCCGCACGCTTGCGCATCTCCAGTCCTCTTTCCCTTACCCATGGACGAACGAATACATCCCGTACCTGGGAATCAACATTACCCCTCGGATAACGTCGCTCCTCTCGGTAAATGTCGATGTTCTCCTTAAGAAAACTACCAAGGAGATGGCTTCCATTGCCAAGGTTGAACTGTCTTGGAGTGGAAGGATGGCGGCGTATAAGATGTCAATACTCCCCCAAATCCTGTACATCTTTAGGGCGGTGCCCCTGATTTTTCCTTAGAAATACCTGGACGCCTTAACTAGGGAAATGCGCCAGTTTATCTGGTGCAGAAAGAGGGCTCGGGAAGCCACCTCTGTCTTGACACAACCTAAGTGTCTGGGTGGAGCGAAGTTGCCCGACATCTCTCTCTACTATTGGTCGACCAGACTCGACCAGCTCAGGCCCTGGTTTCACGACTCTACTGACTTCCCCTGGACGCAGGTAGAGAGGCATCTATCGCCGACTGGGAACCTCCGCCTCCTCCTTCTGGGGGACCTCTGGACTCCCTGGAGTCTCTCTGAACTCTCCCCTCCTATGCGGGCCTCCCTTATGGCATGGCGTAGGCTGGGAGCGTCTCAGGGAGACAGGGTGGGACTTGTTCCCTATGAGTCCACTTCCCTTCCGTTGGATATCCTGAAGGCTCACCTACCTTCCCTCACACTGTCGCAATTGAAACTGAAAGGACTGACGATGCTATAACACTTCTTCCAGTCGGGCTCCCTCCGCTCCCCATCCTCCTTGATGCGGTCCTACCAGATTCCTGACACAGAGACGTTCACGATTATCCGGGTCCACAGCTTCCTGTCCAAGCACCCCATGACGACAAGACTTCTTCCCCAGGGTGTATGGGACTATCTGCTCAATGAGATCAAACGAGGCAAGGGCATATCACTCTTTTACGAATACCTTTTGGGAGGGCCCACTCCCCCCAAAACGTCATCTATGCTACGCTGGGAGAGGGATCTGGACTGCACGTTTACTCCTGAGCAGTGGTCCCGAGCGTTTCTGGCATCCTACAGATACTCTCACTGTACCTCGCACTGGGAACAGTCGCTCAAGATTGCTAATAGGTGGTACTATACCCCTATTAGGCTCTCGAGGATATTTCCTGGGGTCTCTGATCAGTGCTGGCGAGAGTGTGGTGGTACAGGCACGCTGACCCACATACTTTGGGAATGCCCCTCACTCACAAGTTACTGGTCCAGGGTGTTTCGTTGTATAGCGGACTGTACGGGCATCCTCCACCCACCCAGGAAAGCTATAGCCCTGCTGAGCATTCACATTGACGATTATCCCAAGTGTTATCGTAGCATGGTCACGCACATTTTGCCTGCTTCCAGGACGCTGCTGCTCAGGAATTGGAGATCCCTGGTGATCCCGTGCTTCACAGATCTGATTAAACTAGTTAACGAGAACTACCTGTGTGAACGGGCGTTGGCAGTCAACGCTCTGACCCTCTCCAAATTTGACGACGATTGGAAATATTGGAAATATGCTCCTAGATAGGTTCGAAACAGTCCTTTACTTGTAGATTTGGGGGTTCGGGGGTGGACCGGTGCTCCTCCCCGTGGCATATATGTTCCCACTGGGGGCCACTTTGGGGGGGGGCGCCGTCCATTCTCGCCTCCCCTTTCTTTCTTTGATACCGCTGCTCTTTGCACCTCTTGACCA
The DNA here is from genome assembly GCF_965119305.1 of Pelophylax lessonae. NCBI lineage: Eukaryota > Metazoa > Chordata > Amphibia > Anura > Ranidae > Pelophylax > Pelophylax lessonae. Next base: position 94,350,270 of record NC_138771.1, on the reverse strand, counting down.
CAGTAGTACATACTTACTCAACTGGTTATTTACTTATGACTTACTAATGAGTTTGGTGATTCAGTAGTCCAGCCTTTTGAACTTGGTTATTTGTTTATACAGTAGTTGTACGATGAGTGTATACTATTTTAGTTCTGGAACAGCTCCCTCCTCCCCCCCCTCCTCCTTTCCCCCCCCTCCTCCCTCCCTCCTCCCTCCTCCCTCCTCCCTCCCTCTACTCCCCCTGATTGGGCGCTAATGTATCCTGTTATGCTGTAACTTGTCTTTTTGATTCTACTGTTGCACATTATTGCCCCTTGTACCTTGTTGAAAATTCAATAAAAAATACTATTAAAAAAAAAAAAAAATAAGAAAAGAAAAACACAATTGTAACAGGTTATTGCTGTATTGATCATTTTCTTATTGATATTTTTTCTTACCTAAATTACATTCTCAAGAATTTATAAGCATGATGTAACCTTTAATACAGGCTTATTTTAATGCATATAATTATTAGAGCTATCAGTGACACAGCACCTCAGGGGGATTTATGAGGGAATAACAGGCTTCTGATTCTTTGACTTCTGGCCGTATTTAGCTTTTGACCCTTAATGACTTCCAGGGATCATAAATAGGAAATCAATCACAACAGAATAATTAGGTCAAAGATAGTATACTATTAACATTAATTACCCAAGAAATGGAAAACATGGTACATCTACATGTAATATCGGTATTTACTGCAAGTAGCAAAGACAATTTCCAAACCTTTCTTTCATTTGTACTAGTAGTTAAAGTTGGATTAAACCCTAAATAAAACATTTATTGGGGTTGATTTACTAAAACTGGAAGAGTGCAAAACTTGGTGCAGCTGTGCATGGTAGGCAATCAGCTTCTGATTTAAGTTTATTCAATTAAGCTTAGAAGATGATGAATTTCTATGCAGAGCTGCACCAAATTTTGCACTCTCCAGTTTTAGTAAATGAACCCCATTATATTGCAGTTTACCAATTAGATGTGATGGCTGCATTTGTTTTCTTTTTTAGGCTTTCTTACTTCTATTTTCATCTAGTGATCCATCCAGTAAGTCTGTTTTTCAAAAGAGCAAGCTCTCTTGCAGATTTATCAATTTACATGAATGGGACAAAGCATTTAACACTGGCAGGAGTGCTTACAGTGATCAGTTTTATTTCTTTATGTAAAACCTTTATCCCAAAGGGGAAAAAAGGGGTTTGCTGTGACTGATTATAAAGTATTAGCTGGAGTTTGGCCTAAATGTGTATAGTGGATCTAAATCTGCTAGAACCTAAAACACTCTCCTCCCCCCAGACTGACAATGCTGCTGTCCACAGGTACATACATACACTTACCTTTGCCTGCAGGGCCTAGATAAGAGTGATCTAAAGCCGCGTACACACGATCAGATTATCGAACGATCTTTCATCTGTTTTTTTGTTGCATGCTGATGTAGCACCCTCCTAGGTAGGTGCTAGGTAAAGCATAGTTATGGCCTTGTTCTATTTATCCAAGTGTAATTCACTGGGTCTGAGGGATCGTCCCCACTGCAGCCAATGAGGGAGCTCATTGGACAATGGAGGAAACCTAGCCAGTGACGCACTCTGTTTTATGTCAGTTTCAGTGGGAGGCCATTCCTGCAGTGCATCCTGGGATTGCACATAAATAGGAGGGGAGCATGTGACAGGGTGTCTTTGGGCAGGAAGCCAGGTCCCAGGAGGAGGGTGACGGTTGTCTCTCCTCCTGTTGCAGAGGAAGGTGGTCCAGACAGTCGGCCTAGGGACCAGGGGATGAGCTGTGCTGTGGAGCAAGTGGAGCTGTGGGGCAGGATTCTTCTGAAAAACCAGCGGTTGTGAGTACTCAAGATCTGCCCAGGGGTCTGCTTAAGAGAGGAGACCACTCCAGAGAGGTCAAGGGGATCAGAGTAACGGGGGTGCCAAGTTGTGAAACCCTGAAGAATAGGGAATAAATAGGGCGGCCAGGAAAGGCCCTGAAGTGTCTCAGCAGTACAGTCTGCACTAAAAGTCAGCTATCTCAGGAAAGAGTACCTTAGGGAGCTTAAAGGACTTTTCACAGTCAAAGGTGAAGCTACAGTAAGCGGCATAGCTGTGACCAGCGTCAGTCAGCATTAATCAGCATCAGTCAGCGCTAACCAGCGTCATTCAGCAATTCTGTACAGTCCCTGCCTATTTTGTGCAAAGTTCAGTTGTTGGAGTATCCCACTCATCCCTTCTCCTATCCAAGTTCTCAATAAACCCTAAAAACCAAAGAAACTGGACTGGTTCTTGTCTGAGGTAATCACACTTGGAAACATGCTTAAAAGTCCTACTGTTGCTAATGGTAACCCAGGGGAACCCACACTCAGCAGCTCCCATGGGAATAATGCTATACTAGTCTCATATGGAAAGTGTAGAGGTTACTTTCATATGAACATTTTTGTACGGTAGAATTCAACTCCAGAAGTGATGTCATGTGTTGAAATGTTTTGTATGTGTCCTTTAGTTTCTGAGCATGCCTAGTCTTGCTCTTATGATTTTTTTCGGGTGAAAACTGTACTAATTAAATGAAAATCGGACATTGTGTTCAAGTGCGATAAAAATTTAATAGCCTGCACATCCAGTTTTTGTCGTACAAAAATTCGTAATTGGCTGTTGAAAGCACTATACTAACAATCAGAAAATCGGCAGATAGTTCGTCGGACAAAACTTTACTTCCGATTTTTGTATCGTGTGCATGGGCCTTAACAGTCCTTTTGAGAAGATCCTGGGAAAGCCAAGAACCCAAAAATGCACTACGCCAGAGCAGCTTTTCGTGAGATTTGAGATTCTCAGCTTTCCAGGATCTTTCCAGAAGACTGATGACATCACACTTTTGAAACCAAATGTAGGCATAAGTAGGTGTGTAAAGTGTAATAATAAGAAAGTGTTCTCCTATTGCATGCATTGTTTGTTTACAATGTGCCATTATACAGGTTGGAGGGTAGGGGTCTAACTAAAAAGCAGGCCTTGCTTTAATTTCAAATTATAATGTAGGCCAGTATTGTTCTCTCATTAAAACTTCAAAGTAGGCCAGTGCTGTATGGAGTAAACAAATACTTGTATTGCCCAATTTGAAATCCATATGATCAATTTTTCATGTAAAAAGTTGAATATTTAAAGGATTCATCCAAACAGAGAACACTGGGATCCTGACTAGGAGGTGTTGTTTGGATCAGCCCACCTGCATCACATTTTATCATTTTTTTGGGGTATTACTAAAGAGCATGTCAACTTTGAACAGATTCCTCTTATTTAACCCCTTTTGGTCTATTAAATATACAATTAAAATATTTTGTTATATGACATGCAACAAATACCTGTTTATTCTGCTAGAAATTCAGTGTGATTGTTACTTCATGTGAGCTGACAATACAGTACCTCTGCTGCACTCTAATCCCAAGGAATGTTATCAGTCCTGCCAAACTCACCTCTGTAAACTACAGAACATCTACTATATGTTACAAAGATGGGGGTGGTTTGTAGTTCAATTCAAGAGTAAGCACCCAAGGGTGAAACTCCTGCTGCTCCAAACAGTAGAGTATGCATTGTCATTCTGGGACAGGAATTGTATTGCTGGAAGGATCACCATTTAAAAATACAACAAAAAAAAATCCTACAAAAAGAAAACGAATGCAGCCACTGAATCTAAGGGCAGGCAAGCTGAAATATAATACATAGTCCTGTAGGTATTGTGTATAGGGCAGCAACAATTTTAAGACTGGCCCATCAATGTATCTCAAAGGATTTTGATATTAATGTTTAATCAAAGGATCTAGAGGAACTAAAGGATTGTAGATTTGCATGTGTAGTTTAATGCCCCGTACACACGTGCAGATTATCTGAAGACTTTTGTCTTCAGATTTACCTTTTCTATGTAGTGCAAGGGCCTGCCGGATTGCATACAAATTGAAAGTGTTTAGGTTTGACCTCATATTATATGGTTTTGGTAAGTCTACAGACAAAAGTCTTCAGATAATCTGCACGTGTGTACGGGGCATTAATCTTTCAAGATGACAGGTCTAGGAGTTTTTCTATAAGGCTGTGGAGCCCCAAGCCTGTGCTCATGTTCCATCACACAGGGGTCAGGAGACCTGAAGCTTTGTGGATGGCTGTAGTGGAGGTATGCATGTGGGCTTGTGGCTTTTAGACTCCAGCAGTAAGCCAATACACCGGTTGCTCTGTCAGGAGTTATACCTGTTATAACTTTTAGGAATACATTTGGGAAATACAAATGTAAATATAATTTTGCCAGGTGAAGTTCCAAAGCTGTAATCACAGTGTTTATAAGAGACTTACAACTCTCGCAAAAATTCAACAAATGCATGAGCCAACATGGGAGGGAAAGTTCTGCATGTCAGGCCTTCCTGAAACCTAAGTTCACCTGTCCATAAACTATGGATTGTGTTTGTATATGATTGATTGTATTGATTTTTTTACATATTCTTAAACAAAAAATAAAACAAGCCCTTACTGACCTCTGTAGCTGCAGGCAATGTGGGAAAATTAATTAATTTTCAAAACAGACCACAAAACTGCAGGTCCTCTCACCTTATTTTCTTTGGCAGCTGAGGTTTTGCAGTTGCCAATCTTCAAATGTAAACACACAGTATGACCTGTGAGCTGCTTAAAACGTACCTAAACCCAACCTTAGAGTCCCCGTTGGGATCTTGAAATTATTCTAAAGCACCTGCAGCTACAAGCCAGTGTGAAATAAGAATGTATAATAGAAGAACAGAATAACTTTATTAACTTTATTCACTTAAAGGGATTATAAACCCCAATGCAAACATTTATTATATTGCAGCTTACGGATTCTTAGATGTGGTGACAGCATTAGTTTCCTTTGTTAGGTTTTATTTCTTTTATTTTCATCTAGTGATCCTGCTAGTAAGCCTGTTTTTCAAAAGAACGAGCTGTCTTGGAGACTGTTGTCCAAAGGTGTCTTTGTTGCTCCTTCATCCAGAGTGAAGGCACTCTAATACCGGAGGTGTGCTACTGATCAAATCACCAGTGGAAAATAGAAAATAAAAACCCGAATGCAGCCACCACATCTAAGTATTGGTAAGCTGCAAATTGTATCCCCCTCCATTCACACCGGATTTGGTGGGACGGCCAGTGGGCGGATCCTGGGGAATGTTGGTGGTCAGGCCTGGAGGGCCCAGTCCTAAAGCTGTGTAAGGGGCTCCAATGTTTCTGATGGCTGCCCAGCCTTGTGCACCTTGATTGATTGTGAGATATTTCCTATATATATATAAATATATATATATATATATATATATATATATATATATATATATATATATATATAAAATCAGATGGAAAGCGCTCTGATGGTTTCTATATGGTTTTTTTTCCTGAACCTTTTTATGAAAGATCTGGAGATGTGTTTTCCTTGGTCGGTCTATTAAAAAGATCTTTCATTTAATCAAATTCACTGGGAAATTTCTCTTAAAGGGACAAGTGCACATGTTTATAGGTCAAGGTATAAGGTGAGCGGTTAATGTTGTTGGTATTTGGCACAGTGTGTGAAGCACAGAATAATTCTAGAAATCTTTGGAAATGATAAACCTTATTTCACACATGTAGAATTGTATATGATCATAAACTTATGCTGACTTCCAGCTTGTAATTATGATGATGATGGTGTTTGTTTGGTGTGTGGCACACTAGCCGATTCCACCAGCAGCACATTTTTTCAATAATTTATGATTTTGCATATATTTTATTTTTATATTGATTAAAACATTAGTGTGGTTTGCGCAGGGGCATTTTTGGTTATTTTTACAAGCCAGTGTGGACTTGTTTTAAAGAGTTTGCTAATTGTTAAGAGTTTGTAAATACTTTAATGGCCCTAATCTGGACACAGGCGCAGCTTAAAAAAAAATGGACATTCTTATAAGAACTGTAAGGAGCACATCTGGTTTGCAAGAGATCTGGAAGAGGCAAACAACATCATACTGAAGCAACTATTCCTAAACAGGAAGTGGGAACTTCAACATCATCCAAAATCCATATATAATGCCATTGTAACATTTTTACCCCGCCGATCTGACAAACAATTTTCAGCTTCAGCTATGTAACTCTAACAATTAGCACTTGTGCCAGACTTGCTGGCACCAAGGTAACTGAGCCCACATTGGTAAAAATGCTGGGGTATATTCCTGACACTCCCTAGAACTAATGAAGACACCTGGATCAGTGAGGAAATGTCTTCAACTTCACAAAACAAGTCCAGTTAATTGTGAGTAACTACTGCTATCTATACCATGATCAAGACCTAAATTAATGAAAACGGTCAAAGACAGGCACAAAAGCACAAAGCAATGTGCTTGAAAGTCTCCACAATAAAACCCCAAAACAATAAACTACTGAAGTTTTTCTCAGCTTTAAATTATGGCCTTAAATAAATCTTTCATATATGTTTTTGTTGTAAGAGAAAACAAATTGCAGCTATGATGGCACATGCCCAAGCACTTTCATGTAAAAAAGATTAAGTGGTCACAAATCTAAAGCATATATAAATAGGAAATATTGTTTTATCCATTCAATAAGTGCCAAAATGCTTTATCGACAGAAAGTATGTGAGTAATATACTCCCATACTCAAGTCAAGAAGTTATATTCAACAGATTTTCTCATTATGCTTAAATCAGAAAGCAAATCTGGTAGGAATCTGTACATCAATAGCTAAGTGTGCTGCAATTACTTATATTTTGCAAAGCAGAACTTTCATTTTACAGTGAACATACCTTGATTCATTTTTGAAGGCGTTGAGAATAAATTTTTGTGATGAAGGATAAACCTCTAAACTGTCTGAAGAGGCATAATGTTCAGTTTCTTGATTTGTGTCCTGAACTTCAATTGTACCATCTGTTTTAATATCCACAAAAATAAAACACGTTACTTGGTGGAATAGTGATTAGCATTGCGCTAGATAAGGATAACATACCATTTTCCTGAATGGATCTTAACATGGAAAGAAGCTTTAATGAGTTTAAACAATCACAGCTGTTTTTTGGCTCTAGTTCACAGCCACCGGAGGCTCCACACATCTCCCATTAGGCAACATACTCTGCAGCCATTCTCTAACAAGGAACATGGAAAACCAAAATAGGTATTTAGCAGTTACCATTAATGCAGACAAGCTGGCACTCCTTCTGGCTACTAATTATGAAACAATATTAGAGCTGGTAACAAATATTTCAAATAGTTTTTATAAGTGATTCTCTAGATACAAATGGCCAAAGAAATGCTAAGCAAGCTAAAAGCATATCAATAATAATAATAATGTATGTATTTATTTATTTTCTTTTGCAGTCAGCATTTTAAAAAGATACAGTACAGGCTCTCCTAACTTAACGACCAGGTTCCGTTCCAGCGACCAGGTTGTTAAACGAATTGGTTGTTAAAAAAGAAGCCACAAGTAATTAATATTTTAAGCATTCCTAACTACTGTACTGTACTGTACAAAACTCCAACTTAATAACATTGTTTTAATTTTCATAAGTACAGAACACAAAAATAGAAATATCAGAAATCCTGTACTGTACAATACAATGATGTACAGTGCCCAAGAGCTGGTCGTAAGTCTGAGCGGTCGTTAAACAGGTAAGTCGTTAAACGAGGAGTGTCTGTATATATAAAATATATGATGATTATTAATATTATTAACGACTTCATACAAGCAAAAGATTAGTGCATTTAGAACTAATATTTCACTTTTGAAAGATGCTGGAGAGTTAAAGATATATCATATTTTTTTATATTACTTTTCTGTCAACTATGGGACAAAGTACATATTGTACTTTGTCCTGTATTTTCTAAGCGCTGTTGATCTCAAGTTATGAGGTTTGACTTGCCCCCTTGTAATACAATGGCAGGGGAAATGCAGAGGATAACACATCCCCCTTCCCTGAACATTCCTCCTGCTGTTGATTGTCTTGGGAAAGTGTTCACAGCCAGGGTAAGCTGTAGATATGAATCAAATTACTGTAATTAATATCTACTGTATCTGTATGCAGCAAACACCTGCAACTTTATGTTGAAAAAGTAGCAGTGACATCATCATTGTGCTGCACATGTCTCTGCAGAGCCCAGAGGCTGTGTGATGTGTCTGTGGCTCACTTCCTTAACATACCATGATAAATGGGGTCATTTTATGCTTTCAGCAACATACACGTTGTGTACCATTCCACTGAGGCACACACCAGGGCTTCTGTGCAAAAATAGTAATTTAATATGTGTAGGTCTGTTTCTTACCCTTTCTGTGCTTTAGTCTTGAAGTCTTGAGGACCTGCCCACTATATATATATATATATATATATATATATATATATATATATATATATACAGTGCCTTGTGAAAGTATTCGGCCCCCTTGAACTTTTCGACCTTTTGCCATATTTCAGGCTTCAAACATAAAGATATAAAACTGTAATTTTTTTGAAGAATCAACAACAAGTGGGACACAATCATGAAGTGGAATGAAATTTATTGGATATTTCAAACTTTTTTAACAAATAAAAAAATGAAAAATTGGGCGTGCAAAATTATTCAGCCCCTTTACTTTCAGTGCAGCAAACTCTCTCCACAAGTTCAGTGAGGATCTCTGAATGATCCAATGTTGACCCAAATGAGTAATGATGATAAATAGAATTCACCTGTATGTAATCAAGTCTCCGTATAAATGCACCTGCACTGTGATAGTTTCAGAGGACCGTTTAAAGCGCAGAGAGCATCATGAAGAACAAGGAACACACCAGGCAGGTCCAAGATACTGTTGTGGAGAAGTTTAAAGCCGGATTTGGATACAAAAAGATTTCCCAAGCTTTAAACATCCCAAGGAGCACTTTTACAAGCGATAATATTGAAATGGAAGGAGTATCAGACCACTGCAAATCTACTAAGACCTGGCCGTCCCTCTAAACTTTCAGCTCATACAAGGAGAAGACTGATCAGAGATGCAGCCAAGAGGCCCATGATCACTCTGGATGAACTGCAGAGATCTACAGCTGAGGTGGGAGACTCTGTCCATAGGACAACAATCAGTCGTATACAACACAAATCTGGCCTTTAAGAGTGGCAAGAAGAAATCCATTTCTTAAAGATATCCATAAAAAGTGTTGTTTAAAGTTTGCCACTAGACACCTGGGAGACACACCAAACATGTGGGAAAAGGTGCTCTGGTCAGATGAAACCAAAATCGAACTTTTTGGCAACAATGCAAAACGTGATGTTTGGCGTAAAAGCAACACAGCTCATCACCCTGAACACACCATGCCCACTGTCAAGCATGGAGGTGGCAGCATCATGGTTTGGGCCTGATGAAGGAACAATATTTTGTTCCTTCCTGCTGACACCCCCTATTCATAAACCCCAACTGATTGTTCTATTTTCTCCTGCTGCTTACCTGTGCTATTCTTTTGATAACGCTACTGATGTTATGTATACATGCTGTTCCGACGTTGCATATTGTGTACACAAAGTAGTATGTATTCTGTTTCTTTTTTCTTGTTTTGTTCCTTGAAAATCTCAATAAAAATCATTGAAAGTAAATCAGTATTTTTTGCTAGAAAACTACTTAAAACCTCCAAACATTACATATATTTTTTTAGCAAAGACTCTGGAGAATAAAATGGCGGTCATTGTAATATTTTTTGTCAGGCGGTATTTGTGCAGCAGTCTTTCAAACGCCATTTTTTTAAAAAATTACTAAAATCACATTTCACTGCATTTAAAAAAATCTAAGCAGTAAAGTTAGCCCATTTTTTTGTATATTGTGAAAGATGATGTCACACCGAGTAAATAGATACCCAACATGTTACGGTTTAAAATTGCGCACACCTTCGGAATGGCGACAAACTACGGTCAATAAAAATCTCAATAGGCGACACTTTAAAAAATTTTAACGGTTACCAGTTTAGAGTTAGAGTGTAGCTCTTTTTTTTAAAATTATTTTTCACGCTCTGCCAATTGCGGCGATACCTCACATGTGTGGTTTGAACAGCGATTTCATTTGTGGTGCGACTTCCATATACGTTTTTCATATTTATTTTATTTTTTTTTTTAATTTTAACACAGGTTTTTTTTAAAAAAAAAAAATAAATCTGATCACTTTTATTGCTGTCACAAGTAGGGTTGAGAGAACCTGGACTGTATTGTTCGGGTTCGTACCGGACTTTTGGGTATTCGGTACCCGGACACGGACCCGAACATTTCACTGTATGTTCGGGTACTGTCCGTTGTTCGGTAATGTTGTTTGATGTTTTGGCGCGGTTTTAATGGCGCAGTTTCAACAGGTGCAAGCAGCCAGTCAGCAAGCGTTTAACTAGTGTGCCCTTAGAAGCCATCACAGCCATGCCTACTAATGGCATGGCTGTGATTGGCCAGTGCAGCATGCGACCCAGAGTCTATATAAGCTGGAGTCACATAGCGCCACGCGTCACTCTGCTCAAACTATACTAGGGAGAGATTCCTGATACTTTTGCTGAGGGAGAGATAGGAGATTACTGTAGGGTCAGGCTGGAGATTGCTTTGAGGGAAAGAATAGGAAGAATCTTCTTTAATCAGACAGCGATCTACATTGATTGTATTGTATTGTGTGGGGGTGCAGTGCACAATCTTTATGCCCTGACCTGAGCACAGTGAGGAGGAGAAAGGAGAAAAAAAAACTTTTATCAGTCTGTTAGGTGGGCGGCGTGTGGTGCTGCACATTTAATGCAAGCTCAGTGCATATGTGTCTGCTTAATCTGCATTAAAAAAAGGAAAAAACTTTTTTCCTTAATATTTTACTTTGACATACAGTGTTTAGACAGACACTGCTTTTCTAACCCGCTCTTCAAAAAGCACCAATGTAAGGGGAAAATAATAATTTTTCAGTATTTAGGGGAAAAAAATATTTTTCAGTTTTTTATTCAAATGGGTTTTTTATTTATTCAATAGCGGACTAGAACAACAACAGTATCCAACCTGTTAGGCGTGCGGTGTTTAGCGGCCATTTCATGCAAGCTGAGTGCATATGTGTCTGCTTAATCTGCATTTAAAAAAGAAAAAAATGTTTTTCCTTCATATTTTACTGTGACTTACAGCATTTAGACACTGCATTTCAAATCTGCTATTTAACAAGCACCAATTAAGGGGACAATTATTTTTCAGATTTTCATTCATACGTTACAGTGAGATACACCCATTGCATACTGTTGTTGTATTCCGCTTTGCAATAAAAACCCATTTAGGGGAAAAAAAAGTTAATTGCGGCCTAGCCTGCATATGTTACAGTGAGATACACCCATTGCATACTGTTGTAATGCGCATTGCAATAAAAACCCATTTAGGGGGAAAAAAAGTTAATTGCGGCCTAGTCTGCATATGTTACAGTGAGATACACCCATTGCATACTGTTGTATTGCGCATTGCAATATAAACCCATTTAGGGGAAAAAAAAAAAATTGCGGGGTAGTGTGCATATTTTACTGTGAGATACACCCTTTATATGCTGTTGTTCTATTCCGCTATTCAATAAACACCCATTTAGGGGAAAAATATTAAATTGCGGTCTAGTCTGTATCTGTACGTGTGAGATACACTCTTTAGATACTGTTGTTCTATTCTGCTATTCAATAAACACCCATTTAGGGAAAAAAATATAAAATTGCTGCCTAGTCTGTATCTGTACGTGTGAGATACACCCTTTAAATACTGTTGTTCTATTCTGCTATTCAATAAACACCCATTTAGGGAAAAAATATTACATTGAGGCCTAGTCTGCATATTTTACTGTGAGATACACCCGTTGGATACTGTTTTTCTATTCCGCTATTCAATAAACACCCATTTAGGGAAAAAATATTACATTGCGGCCTAGTCTGCATCTGTACGTGTGAGATACACCCTTTTAGATACTGTTGTTGTATTCTGCTATTCAATAAACACCCATTTAGGGGACAGAAAGATATTAAATTACGGCTTAGTCTGTATCTGTACGTGTGAGATACACCCTTTGGATACTGTTGTTGTATTCTGCTATTCAATAAACACCCATTTAGGGGACAGAAAGATATTAAATTGCGGCTTAGTCTGTATCTGTACGTGTGAGATACACCCTTTGAATACTGTTTTTCTATTCTGCTATTCAATAAACACCCATTTAGGGGAAAATTTATAATTTTGCAGCGTTTGCTAATTATGTTACTGTGAGATACACCCTTTAAATTTGTTTAGAGCATCTACTTTCACCACCGAGGATTGCAGGGCGCTTCAGTTTGCCTCCTGTTGCTAACTCCTCCTACACCGCTTCCTCATCCTCATCCTCTACCGCCTCTGCATCCGGAGCAGTGATCATTTCCAAGGCTTTCAGGGCAGTCATTCACAAGTGGCTCCGAGGGTGGGTTCCTGCACCCACAAACGCCAGGTACACAATTGTCCAGCAAGGGCACAGTTCTGGAGGATGACGAGGTGGAGGAAGAGGAGATGGAGGAGGAGGAGGAACCATGTTCACAGCAGGGTGGCACCCAGATAACTGATAACAACAGATACTACACTTGATCTCCGAGGGTGGGTTCCTGCACCCACAAACGGCAGGTACACAATTGTGAAGCAAGGGCACAGTTCTGGAGGATGACGAGGTGGAGGATGAGGAGGAGGAGGAGGAGGAACCATGTTCACAGCAGGGTGGCACCCAGATAACTGATAAAAGATACTGCACTTGATCTCCGAGGGTGGGTTCCTGCACCCACAAACGCCAGGTACACAAATGTCCAGCAAGGGCACAGTTCTGGAGGATGATGAGGTGGATGAGGAGAAGATGGAGGAGGAGGAACCATGTTTACAGCAGGGTGGCACCCAGGTGGCTGATAACAGATACTACACTTGATCTTAGGCAAAAGGTCGAGAAGCAATGCTGGTGGCATTCCCACCTGACAGCGGGGGCACAGTGGAAGCACAAGGCAAAGGCAGAGGAGGAGGTCGCCAACGCAGCCAGGGCTGAAAACAGCATTTTTGAATACATTCACTTTTTGAATCTGCCGCCTTTAGCAGCAGAGTAACCCGGACGTGATGTCATGGACTCCGGGTTACGCCATCGGAGACCCGATCAAAGCTGCTTCCGGCTTTGATCGGGACTCCATCCAGCTGGTGGGACAGGAGACCCGGGAAAAGCCGCGGAAGGCAGCGGGAGGGGGGTACGTCCCCTCCCTCTCGCCGGGGTAACGATCAAGCGGCTCATGAGCCGCATCAGTCATTACCGCCGGAAAGCCGACCGCAAGCTTTAAAAAACGGTACCGGGATGATGCCTCTAGCATCACCCCAGTACAACCACGCAAAGTCAGCCGACGTAGGTCTTAAGTGGTTAAATAAAAGTTGGCTACCATTCCCTTAAAAATGAAGTCTGGACTGGCATGATTTCTTGGAAACACATGTACCACTAGAGTTTAATCACCCTTGATCTTTTAGATAGATAGATGGATGGATGGATGGATGTGCTGTTTAAGTTGATGAGTAATGCTACTGGCAAGTTGGCTAATATGTACTAATGGCATGATTCATTTTTACAACTCACAGACCTTGCAGTCTAAAGTTCCTACCCATTCCAAAACAAATATAAAGAAGTATAAAGTAATTGGACTCATGATTATTACATGAACACAATATATATATATATATATTTTTTTTTTTTACAAAGCCATATGCATATGTCTTTCATATGGCTTAGGGCAGCATTGATCTACAAAAGAAATAAATTCTTTCAAGTAAGAAAAATAATTTAGGACCTTTTGGGGAGGATTTTATATCAATATTACATTGTTTCTGCTCAATATATTGATTGTGAATACAAAAGAGCTTATTATTTGGAAAGTACATTTTTCAAACAGACGGACTGATTTACGTCTCCCATACCTCCGAGGCACACAACACTAATCACCAGTAAGACCTCTTTGGTGGCTTTGAACAATAATACATCTATAAAGTTATTTTCCTATTATCCATGTATAGTGAGTGGCACATAAATTCAACAAAAATGGAAAACACTGCATTTGCATACTAACAAGATTCAAAAGGAGTAATGGTGATTACTGCATAAGCATTTTGGTAATATAATGAGAAAAAACATGACAATACTACACAGAATACAAGAATGTTCTTTGTGCACTTTATGCCAAGTATGTGTAAATTTGCGTAATTAATGTAGTCACATCAACATTGATGGTTAGGTCTTTTCATCTAAATAATAACCAAGCTGCTTTTTGTAAACCATTGTTAACAGAGAATTATATATTAACCAATGTAGCATTATCAAACATTACTGCATGGTTATGCTTCAAATCTATACGTAAACTCTAAATCTATTTTTTGTCTGGTATCATACCTTACCGTATACAGTTTTCTTAAGCAAATAATTTCATGTGACTCTGTTGCAAAGTTTCTTTACTTTGAGATTCACCGGTAGCAGTACTTCTTGCTGCATGCTGACAGTACTAAGCTACTGCCTCATTGCAGCATTGTCAGCCTTCAGTTGGCCATTGGGCTGCCTATCTGATAAACCTGATAGGCAGCCCTATGGCCAACGAAATGAGGACACATTGTCAGGTCTCCAAGTAAGAGATTTTGCAACAGATTTATAAAAAATATTTTCTTAAAAACTGTATATAGTGAGGCATGTAGGTGGGGCCTAAGCCTGGGTTACCCAAACTGAGAGAAACCATACACATGCTTTGGATCGGAACAATGCCGATAGAGTTATATCCGCCCCTGGCCTAATTTTTAAGAATAATGCATGTGTGCACACAGAGAAATGCTGACACTAACACAGTCAGGGTGAAACAGTTCTGCTTTATTGCTTCCGCCTTTTAAGCTTATAAAGCCCATACAGAACATCTCCAGGAAATGTCCTGTAGGCATGGCATTAAGTTAGACAGTTAAATTATAATCTTATTTGATTGGATGTATCTATGCACATATAACTTTCTTCCAGGATATGACCATCTTCTGTCCTGGGTGTGTCCCTCACTGGAGGCGCCAGTTCTTGATTTTGTAGTGTATCTTGTATATTGGATAAAGGTTAGCACTAAAGAATAGAGGAAAGTTTCTGATATTAGGCAAAATAACATCAGGCTTTGGCACGTACTACTGGAGGACTGCATCTGCTAGAGGGGTAATGCTTTGTGGTATCATGGGAGGAACTCTGCTGCTCCTAAAAGAGCCCTCTAAACAGGCATTGTCCCTAAGCTGATCCAACTCATCAGGAACCTCTTCCTGCACTTTTCACTCTCCCTACAAGCAGACATCTGTCCCTGGCCTACTCCTCACTCCAGGCATGCCTGAAAGACACAGTTTTATAGGGTCCTATGCCAATTGGTTTTCCAGGAGTAACAAGAAGTTGCAGATTCCAATCAGACAGCTACTACCCCTGAGAGACAAATGGAGTCCAGGAGGGTACAATTCCGTCTACAGACTCCTCTCCGGCGTTACAATGGCACAGTGCCACCTATTTAATGGAGGAAATGCTGCACCTGGCTGCAGAAAAAAAATGATCGTACTGAAAAATAAATTAAGGCTAAATGTGCACTCAAACAAACCTAATAATAATGGTGGATGAAATTTACAAGTACATGCCTAATTTTGTATTTGGATAGAGGGATAGGCTCTCTAATAGGGTTCTATTGCTGTCTGTGTTGTGAGAGTTTTCCCCTCTTTGTATGTCCTAGTGACAGGTGGCTGCCAAAACCACTATGGGGAAAAAAACTTATCCCCAGTGAAGGCACCAACAGAAATAAAAAAAAAAAAATGAAAGATAAAGATAATATCAGTATATTTAAAGTTTATATATAATCTAAAAATGTACAGTCACCTGGGCTAGAAACCACAAACTTCCCTAGGTAAAGACTGTTACCCTAACCACTACACTGTTGCCTCAAGACTGCTACAGTCTTGGCACGTTGATAGATCTAAGTCTCTGTAACAGAGCTGTATTAGTCTGGACAAGTAACTGTTATGATTGATTCATTATGACCATAGACACACACGTTTTCAGCATGGCTCCTTATGACGGAGCAAATGGCAGAGCAGGAGGATGACAGCAAAATGAGGAGCTTTTAATACAGTAGAGGAACCACAGAACCCAGCACTGCCCTGCTTCCCTATATATATATATACTGTGTGAGGTAACTAGGATAGATTTACAAATCTTGCAGAGCAGATATGTATTTCTGCAGAAAGATGGTCTGTGGATGTTTTATTCCTTATTGGTTCTAAAATCATCCTAATAGAGGCTGCTGTATTAATAAACTCAGAATTCCGACTTTTAATTTCAGAATTATGTTTAATAAATGTTAGCATTGTCCAAACTTGTAATCTCAAAATTCTGAATTGCAAAGTCAGAATTCTGACTTTTAATCTACAGAATTCTGTAAAAAAAAATTTTTTTTTCAAACTCAGAAATCTTTGAAATTGTTTTTTTTATGATGGCCCCAGGGTTCTTCCATAATTCAGGGATACGCATTGATGACTATAATTGGACCATAATATTTTTGTTTTTCTTTTTTGTTTTCCTGGATTAGTGGTGTGGGAGATTAAAGATAACTTCATTTCAAGCTATGCTTCAATATATGTCTTTACCTGTATGTACATTACTCAAATATATTATAGTATTAGAGTGCACATTTGTAGGGAGTCCATTTATCCCAGTTTAGGTGTTGTATTTAAGCTTGTTGATAATTAATGCAAGTTTTTAAATGACTTTCTTTGAATTCATAATCTATTTTTATTTCCTTTTTTCTTTTATTTATTTTTTTATTATTTTGAGCTGCTTTAGTGGCTTATTTCCTTTTGGATGGATATTCATTTTAATTATTTTTTCATTGTTTGCAATCACTGGTTTTTTAGTGCCCATATTTATACTCTCTATACTTTGGCATTTTTTGAACATTCTATATTTTCTTTTTGCATTTGTAAAAATGGATTTTTGTAAAATCTTACCGTAAAATCCTTTTCTCTTAGCTCATCGACAGACGTAGTCCTCGGTGATACACCACCTTCGGGTTATGTTACCTCCGCAGGAGCAGGACTAGACAGGAAATTAAAAAGCTCTGGCCACACCCTAGGGGCAGTCCCAGAGGGTATATCCTCTCTCTCTCTGCCTCAGCAAATCAGTTATGTCACAAAGCAGTGCTTAGAGAATTTAACCCAACCCAACTCCAAAACAGAGGGGCGGGGACTACGTCTGTCGATGAGCTAAGAGAAAAGGATTTTACGGTAAGATTTTACAAAAATCCATTTTTCTCTAGCGCTCATCGACAGACGTAGTCCTCGGTGATACACCACCTTCGGGACGTCCCAGAGCAGTATCACAACTGAGGGGTGGGAAAATGGAAATCAAATCCCAATCTAGAAGGCCCAACCGGTGCCAACTAGAAGTTTACAATGCTCATCCTTAATGATGAGACTCAACCAAAAAAAAAAGAGAAAACAATTTTTTTTTTTTTCAAACAGAAAAAAACCCTCGAGGTAGACCACCGGTCTCCTCAAATTGCGGCCTGCAAAACCTTGCGGCCAAATGAGGCATCCGCCGAATTTTGTAAAGGTATGTACCGACGACCAGGTGGCCGCCTTACATACCTGGACCACTGACGCCTGATGGCGAAAGGCCCAGGAAGTACTGAGCGCTCGAGTGGAGTGCGCCCTAACAGGGAACGGAGGACTCTGACCCTTAATAGAATAAGCCTGTACCACCGTTTGTCTAATCCATTTGGCAATGGTCGCGGCAGATGCAGGCAAACCCTTTCTGGGGCCATCCGTGATCACAAAAAGTGAATCCGTCTTACGGAATGATTCCGTAGCTTTCAGGTATACCCTGATTGCCCGAACCACATCTAAGGAATGCAACGCATGTTCCCGATGATGCTTGGGCTGAGGACACAAGGAAGGTAGTACAATATCTTCATTCAGATGAAAATCTGAAACCACCTTGGGAAGAAAAGATGGCTTAGGATGAAGTACTACCTTATCCCTATGAATCACTAGGTATGGTGACTGGCATGATAATGCAGCCAGTTCTGACACCCTGCGAGCAGAAGTAATAGCCACCAAGAAGGCCACCTTCTGGGATAGAGTAAGCAAGGGAATCTCCCTGATGTTTTCAAAGGGAGGTTTCTGTAGAACCGACAAAACCAAATTAAGATCCCAGGGCGGTAAGGGCGCGCGGACTGGAGGAGCCAGGTGCCGCACCCCCTGGATGAAATTCC
Organism: Pelophylax lessonae; assembly: GCF_965119305.1. Classification (NCBI taxonomy): domain Eukaryota; kingdom Metazoa; phylum Chordata; class Amphibia; order Anura; family Ranidae; genus Pelophylax; species Pelophylax lessonae. Next base: position 94,332,003 of record NC_138771.1, on the reverse strand, counting down.
GCACCAAGGATTTGGTAGCTAAAGGCTTCTGAAAGAAGATTGCTAATGCTGAAACTTGACCCTTGATGGTGCTCAAGGCTAGCTTCTGCTCAACCCCTTGTTGCAAAAAGGCCAATATTCGAGTCACCGAATAGGTACGTGGAGGAAATCCTAAAGATTCGCACCACGCAATATAAGTCTTCCATGTGTGATAATAGACTTTGCTGGAAGTCGCTTTCCTTGCTTTAATAAGGGTAGGAATGACTGAAGTAGACAAACCTCTGTCCTTAGTACTTGGGTCTCAATGGCCAGGCCATTAAAACCAGCGACTGTAAAGCACGAAGGTAAATTGGTCCTTGAGACCACAGACACTCCCTGAGACGAAGTTCCCACGGAACGTCTGCGACTAACATGTCCAAGTCGGCCAGGCCGGCTTGAGGAGGCCAGCCTAGAATTTCTAGGACCACTGGCGCTGATTGGATCTGAACCAGGCGTCCCTAGAGCTATCTGGCCCCGACCATCCGAGAAAGTCTGGTCGTTTTCTGTTCCCACACATTTATCAGATACCTGATAGTTATCAGGAAAGGTGATCTTTTCTGGTTGAACCTCAGGGACCGAAGTCACCCGACTAGAGGCTACTTGGCCTATCTGGTCAACCAGATCCGATTCCTGTGAGGTATCGGGACTAATCTTAGGAAAAGGTAAAGGAAAAGATCTTTTCAGGGAACGGTAACTACCGCTTCCTGTGGTACTTAAATGTTGGAAGGGAAGAATCGCACCGGTAGTAGTGGTTGATGCTCGATCTAATGTCCTGAATACCGGTGAAAACGTCCCCCCCACCCTGAAACCGGGTGGGGGCGCACCTTCAGGCTGTGTACTCCTTTGCTTCGGGTTTGGCTGGGTTGGTCCCCTTCTTGAACCCTCCTGGAGGAGTCTTGCCTTTCCCGCTAGTACCAGCCGGGCGCCCTTTATGGGCGGTAAAGAAAGGTCCTCGCTTGTTGCGAGGTCCCTTAGCTTTTGCAGCCTGTGGCAAAAAAGTGCTCTTGCCCCCAGTGGCATCCTTAATGATTTCATCTAGGTTGGCTCCAAATAGACGATTCCCCTGAAAGGGGAGATTGGTCAAGGTCTTTTTGGAACCTAGGTCAGCTGACCAGCATTTTAACCACAGCACACGTCTGAGGATCACTGCTAACTTAGATGCATGCCCTAATAGGGGAGTAGTGTCCAAGGCTGCGTCACAGATAAACCGTAGCCCTTGTATGATCTGTTCCATCAAATCAGATGTCTCCTGGGGAATATCTTTTCCCCTAAGATCTTGGCGTACCATTTTCGCCCATTCCGTAAGTGTCTGGGAAACTAGACCAATAACGATTACTGGTCTAAATGCTGACCCTATCAGAGAAAAGATAGTGCGGGACTCTGCTTCTATCTTTCGATCCACCGGATCCTTAAAGAACGAAGTGTCCTCCACTGGAATAACCGTGGCTTTATTCAGCCTGGAAATAGGCGGATCCACGACTGGTGGTACCGTCCATTTCTTAATGATGGATTCCTCAAACGGATAGCGTCTAGCAATACGCTTGGAAATAGTAAAGGTACGTTTAGAATGCTCCCATTCTCCTTTAATCTGATTACCAAAACATTTAGGTACAGGAAAAGCCTTCGCCGTCTTGATGGGCTTATTAGTCCCAAAAGGCCTCTCTGTTTCAGTTGCCTCTGCCGGTAAAGCCTCAAGTTTTAAGGTTTCTTGCACTGCCACAACTAGTGCGTCCACCAATGCTTCTTCCTGAATTATAGCAAGAGAAGAAGCGTCCCCCTTACTGTCTGAGGGGGCTTTACCTGGGATAACAGCCCTTGCAGAGGAACCTGCAACTGCCGTGACCATCTCTGAATCTGAGTCAGAGGTGTCAGATGGTATAGGGGTAGGCGGGGGTCGCTTCCTTGACCCCCGTCCCTGACAGGCCGCCTCCACCCGAGCCACCATAGACTCCAAAATTGCTGTAAATGACTCTATACTCTGTGCACCGGCGGGTCCCGAGGCCCCCTCGAGGGAAACAGGTGGGGGAATATGTGTGGCAGGGTCCATAATAACTCCAGTTACTTCCTGGATAATATAATTCAAAAGTAAAGAAAAAAACTTTTTTTTTTTTTTTTTTCTGACCCCAGCGCCACAAAAAAGCCCCTTAGTGTTACCTGCTTAGGGATCCCTATCGATCGAGAGAGAGAGAGATAGACCCCCAGGCTCACCACTTGATGCTCAGAGTTAAACTGCAACAGCTTACAGCGCTGTCTTGACAAACAGGAAGTCTTTTGGCTGGCTGCCCAGGAAGAAAGGAGGCGGCTCCGCCCCTCTGTACGCCTTCCGGCGCCTCCCCCAAGCTCCACGAGGTGTAGGATCACCTCAAACATGGCCGCCCCCATGCTGGAGACACGAGGCTACGCCAAAATGGCGGCTCTTGCGATCCAGCAAAAAAAATGGCGGCGGCCTAAACTGAATAGCGGTGTGCTGCAGGGCACACAACACTCTCTCTGCATGGGGATATGGCGTGGTTGGCGGTACCGGCCCTGGCGGACCGCGTGGCCGTTCGGGAGGCCTGCTAATAGCTGGAGATCTGATTTGGAAGGCAGTCTACATGTCCGTGGCTTCTGACTGGTAGGTAGCTTATACTTAACCCATAAGATTCCCAGAATGCCACAGATTACATCTTTAAAACATGTATACAATAGATTGTTAGCTCCCAAGCCAAGCCTCCTGGCTTTTGCACACATAAATCACACTCAAAGTAGGAGGATTTGTGACATGTTATAGGATAGAAAGGACTCTTTCTTACCATACAGAGAGGGGCCCGCGTTCACCACAAAACCCGTCAGGGAAAAAGGGGGAACATACTACTCCTTTAAGAAAAAATTCTTGCCAGGACCTAAGATCCCAGCAAGGTGTCTAGGTCCTTACTCCTAACTAGACAGAAAATAACTGATTTGCTGAGGCAGAGAGAGAGAGGATATACCCTCTGGGACTGCCCCTAGGGTGTGGCCAGAGCTTTTTAATTTCCTGTCTAGTCCTGCTCCTGCGGAGGTAACATAACCCGAAGGTGGTGTATCACCGAGGACTACGTCTGTCGATGAGCGCTAGAGAAATCAGTTTATTCATGCTGTGTCATCCCTGTATATAACTAATAGTTACCTGATACCGATTTTTCTTAAAGTGGAACTATAGGGTATTTTTTTTTTTCATTATGAACAGAGTAAGGTAGAGTTATAATCTCTGTCAGATTTTTTTTCACCATCTCTAACCCATTGCAGAGATTTATCTTCACTTCCTGTCTCATTTACATAAGTGAGAGGAAATCCCTGCAAATTAAGGGAATTCCTTGGGGAGCCACAGGTCACCAGGAATAGTGTCCCTAAAGGAAGATATCCCCTCTATTACTTTTCTGGGGACAACCCGAAAATGTGCAATTTTCTTTACTTTTACTTTCAATGATAATGGCAAGTAGCACGATTAAAGAGGTTGCATCTCCTTATAGGAGCACACACCACAATGAAAATTGACAGGAGTTCTAATCTATCTCTACTCTATCCAAAACTAAAAAAAAAAAAGTTTTTCTTTTAGTTATACTTTAATTTAATGGAAGCTGATGATGCATTCATTTTCTCGTTAGGCATGGGATCCTTATCCTCATGACTAAGCTCCATGGGAGAAATGAAACATGTTGGGAAAGTGGCCTGGTCGGAGGCTGTTGCTCCACAAGAGAACTTGATGGAGCCTTGAGTGGCACCTATAAATTTAGTTTGAGACACACTAAGCACACACTAAGCAGGAGAACACACTGTGGTCAGTTCTCTCGCTGTGCTGGGAACTCAGCCTGTTCTCCTGCAATGATCAGTCTTGTCCTGACACACCTACCCTGCACATCCTTTCACTGGGAAGATCAGTGCCCTGATGCTTCTTCTCCTCCCAACTCTTATACAGCTGATAAGGTGAAAAAGGTATTCATAATGTTATATATATATATATATATATATATATATATATATATATATATATATATATATTTATATATGTGTATATATATATATATGACACACACAGTATCTTGCAAAAGTGAGAACACCTCTCACGTTTAAAAGTAAAAAACGAAAGTGACCAGCGCTATGGAGTATCTTAAATGTAAGAAGTATATAAATACAGGTGTAAGCAGCCACAAACCCACTCCTGAAAAAACAGGGGTGCAGTATATGTAAGGAGAGAGGAGTTTGTATAGGCGCTACCTGTTTCAGCAGTTTTTCCAAAAGGGGATAGTGACCCCCACATAAATTGTATATGCACTAAAAAGGGTTATCACAGTGATGAGTGAAGTGCTAAAAAGGCTGGTGAAGGGAGTGGATTGACGTGCACCCCCTAGAAAATAAAGTGCACAGTGCAAAATAAATAGTATAAATAACTGCTCATACTGTATAGATAAAATCATTGAATAAAGAAAGTGCACAAAGTGTCATAAATATTTATTGCCTGATGGCGGTGCCAGTGAAAAGCGTACAAATATACAGTTGTAGTGAACAGTGGTGTTTAAAATATATCACTGACAATAAGCAAAATAATGTAAAAAAACACCCTACAAGTGCTATAAAAACGTGAATGGGTGATTTAAAAAGGTGAGGTAATGAGGTGCCTGAATCAGTGAGACCAATAGGTAACACTCTATTTCTCTCTTCTGGGCCAGGTGTCTATGGTAGATAGCCACAGAGGAGGAGATTGTGGGTCCGGGGTTCCTTCAGCCTAAAGCGGGCCACGCTGGGAGCTGCCTCCCTCCGATGTAACAGATCTGTGGTGCTTAAGCAGATAAACAGGGACCCCAATGGCGTAGTATACAATCAAAATGCAATTGCAAGCATAGATAAACTCACATTCGGACCGATCACATCCGCTACACAAAAAGGACGCCGGTAGCTGATGTGATCGGTCCGAATGTGAGTGCCACCACCCTTTTTAGCACTTCACTAATCACTGTGATAACCCTTTTTAATGCATACACAATTTGTGTGGGGGTCACTATCCCCTTTTGGAAAAACCTCTCACGTTTGTGTAAATATTTTAATATATCTTTTCATGTGACAACACTGAAGAAATGACACTTTGCTACAATGTAAAGTAGTGAGTGTACAGCTTGTATAACAGTGTAAATTTGCTGTCCCCTCAAAATAAATCAACACGCAGCCATTAAAGTCTAAACTGCTGGCAACGAAAGTGAGTACATCCCTAAGTTGAAATGTCCAAATTGGGCCCAATTTGCCATTTTCCCACCCCCTTTTGACTCGTTAGTGTTACAAGGTCTCAGTTGTGAATGGGGAGCAGGTGTGTTAAATTTGATGTTATCGCTCTCACTCTCTCATACTGGTCACTGGAACTTCAACATGGCACCTCATGGCAAAGAACTCTCTGAGGATCTGGAAAAAAAAATGATTGCTCTACATAAAGATGGCCCCGGCTATAAGAAGATTGCCAAGACCCTGAAACTGAGCTGCAGCACGGTGGCCAAGACCATACAGCCGTTTAAAAGGACAGGTTCCAATCAGAACAGGCCTCGCCATGGTCCACCAAAGAAGTTGAGTGCACATGCTCAGCGTCATATCCAGAGGTTGTTTTTTGGAAACAGACATATGAGTGCTGCCAGAATTGCTGCAGAGGTTGAAGGGGTGGGGGGTCAGCCTGTCAGTGCTCAGACCATTGGCCATACTGTAGCAGTCTTGTGAATTTTATCAGTGTTTGGTTGAAGCTAGGAGGCGTTTTTATTTTACCCTGATTATCATTAAGCTGCAGGACCCCTGACTCTCTCACCCTCTGTCGGGACAGTGCTGATCACATGAACCCTCCCAAGAAAAACAACTCTCTAGCAATACACACCAAACTGTGCAGAGTGACTCCAAGGCTCTGTACTATCAGCAGATAGATTGGGGACAGTGGAAGAAGGGGAGGATCAGAGAAGATAGGATCACACAGTCTTTACACAATGCAGAGGACTCCTTATGTTCCACAGTGAGTATAACAAGCATGCTTTACTGCATATACAGAATGATTTCACTGTTGTGGGTTTAGTAGCACTTTAATGCTGAGAATTATTCTACGTGGAAGAAGAACAGCACTGAACCACATAGCAGGTAAGACTGCGGGGTACAGTGCAGAAAAGGAGGTAAGTATTATGCCAAAGTGCAGGGGCAGGGGCAATCTTGAAAAAAGAGAAACTAGAATTGGGCTTTATTGCCAATGCGTTGTTATTACAGACAGCCATCCTTTTCATTGCCAAGCTACATATTTCTTCATGACAAATACAATTTCAGACATAAAAGATTTCCACAAGAACCCATCCAAGTCAAGAAGTCATCCACTTGACCCAGAATCGCAAGATTTGTTTAAAAGAAGCAAATCAGCAAAGTGGCTGAGGTTTGTCATGTCCTGAGAATAGTTTCTTAAAATGTAAGGAAACTCAAAAAATATTATTCATACATTGTGCAAATCTAACCTATCCTCACCTGTATGCTTACCAAGATAATGCATTGGTCCCCTAGGGCTCCACTGCAATGTTTACATACAACTAACCATCTACTTTGTGCCATTGTACATACACTAACACTAGAACCCCATTCAATTTTAAATGGCAGGGAGATGGATTTATATTTGCACAGTGGGGGAGAAATAAAACTGAAAAAAAATACATACAGATCAAATATTACTATTTTTACTACCACAAAACTATTTTAGGTTAATATTGTTGTCTGTATCACACATGGAGGAGCTGTGATCACTTTCCGTTCCAATGACAGTTGCCACCAATGCAGAGTAGGGGAAATTTCACAATTAACAGGAAGTCAAGGGCAATCTCCTGTTTCTGAGATGGATTTCCCTTTCTTTGGGCATGTTTCCACTGGTTTACTGTCATGTCTTCAAAATAGAAAATAATGAGAAATCTCTTCCAACAAGATCACAGACATTCCTTGCCCAACAAAGGATCTAACCCCCTTCACCAGGGATCCTCAAACTACGGCCCTCCAGCTGTTGTGGAACTACACATCCCATGAGGCATTGTAAAACTCACATTCCCAGACATGACTCGGCATGATGGGAATTGTAGTTCCTGAACAACTGGAGGGCCATAGTTTGAAGACCCCTGCCCTACACTTTTGGATACAAAAACGGAACTTACTGTAAATTCACTTTAATCACCGTAATGCATTTCATATTATTTTACTGCATGGTATTAATGTGTTTTTAACCACTTACCGCCCGCCCGCCGTCATATGACGGCGGGACGGTGCGGCTATTATCCTGGGCGGACGTCATATGACGTGACCCAGGAAATGCACGGCAGGCGCGCGATCGCGGGCGCGCCGCCGTGCACTGCCGGTGTCGGGGTGTCCCCGGGACACCCCCCGTCACCGGCAGGGGGGAAACAGCCACTGGGCGTGGCTGTTTCCCACGTGATCGGCTGTGTTCCAATGACACAGCCGATCACAATGGAGGCGGCCGGGAGATGACCGCGCATGCGCGATCGGGAGCGCGCAGCGCGGTCATGTCGGTGGCACTGTGTTCCGTAGGAACACAACTGTCACCGGCAGTAGTAAATAGTCACTGATAGTGACTGTTTACTATGTGATCGGCTGTGAATCCATTCACAGCCGATCAGAAAATGTAAACAAAGAGCAGTAACACACTGTTACTAGCTCTTCTCTCCTCATACAGTTTCCAGTATGAGGGGAGAAGAACTAGAAACAGTGAGTTACTGCTCTGTGTACCTGCAAAAGTAAAATCACACTAATAAAGGTCCCCACACAGTCCTCAGCCCCCCCCAATGTCACCTGTCACCCAACAGTCACCTCATCAGTGCCCAGAAATTGATACCCATAACGTTCACATGTGAGCGCAGCGATCGCGGGCAGAATCACCGCGATTCTGCCCGCAATCCAGAAATCATTGCAAATTGCGGGACGCCTGTGCGTTGCCCGTGATTTGCAATAGCACCCCAAACACTGTGCAATGTTGCCGCCATTTCCGCCTGCCGAATCGCGGTAACATCGCGCAAACATCGCATGACGCCCAAAAAAGGTACAAGAGCTTCTTTGGGGCGTCATGCGTTGTTTGCGCGATGTTACCGCGATTCGGCAGGCGGAAATCGCAGCAACATCGCACAGCGTTTGGGGTGCTATTGCAAATCACGGGCAACGCACAGGCGTCCCGCAATTTGCAATGATTTCTGGATCACGGGCAGAATCGCAGTGATTCTGCCCGTGATCGCTACGCTCACATGTGAACGTAGCCTAAAGTTCACCGGTCACCAGAGACTGCCATCAGTACCGCCGTGCACCATCGCCCGTCACCTGTCACCCATCAGTGACCATCGCCTGTCACCTGTCACCCCATCAATCACCGTCACCTGTCACCCCATCAGTCATTGTCACCTGTCACCCCATCAGTCATCGTCATCTGTCACCCTATCAATCATCGTCACTTGACACCCCATCAGTGATCGTCACTTGTCACCCCATCAATCATCGTCACCTGTCACCCCGTCAGTGATTGTCATCTGTCACCCCATCAATCATCGTCACTTGTCACCTCATCAATCATCGTCACCTGTCACCTCATCAGTCATCATCACCTGTCACCCCATCAGTCATCGTCACCTGTCACCCCATCAGTCATCGTCACCTGTCACCCCATAAGTCATTGTCACCTGTCACCCCATCAGTCATTGTCACCTGTCACCCCATCAGTCATTGTCACCTGTCACCCCATCAGTCATCGTCACCTGTCACCCCATCAGTCATCGTCACCTGTTTGCCATATGCATGCAATCACTTACTGACCGCCTAACGACTATATGCGTCGGCCATTAAAAGCTAAATACTGGGGTTATGGCAGCAGATAGCCCCCATAACCCCGGTATTTTTTGAAACGGCGGGCGGTCGGCTTTCAGATAAGGGTGGTCCCAGTGACGGATTCGCCGCGGAATTACCCTTACGGTGCAGGGGAAGAGGTGCCCCCCCCCCTCCTGCCGCGTCCCAGACGTTTTCCCAGCTTACCGGACCCGCCGGCAGCGGGGAAAACTATCCGGTCCCGGATCCTCAGAGACAGGAAGTCGAGTGAGGGCAAGATGGCCCTCACTCAACTCTATGGTCTTGGAGGACCGGAGCTACGTCAAAAGACGTTGCCTAGCAACCGGTTTAAAGGGCCGCTTTTTTTTTTTCTTTTTTTTTTTTCCTCTTTCAACAATTTTTTTTTTTTCTTTTCTTTTTCAGTGTAGTTGTGAGGTGTGAGGTCTTTTTGACCCCAGATCTCACAATAAAGAGGACCTGTCATGCCTATTTCTATTACAAGGGATGTTTACATTCCTTGTAATAGGAATAAAAATGATCAAAACATTTTTTTTTTTTTAAACTGTGTAAAAATAAAAAAATAATAAATAAAATAAATAGGAAAAAAAAAAAAAAAAAAATTAAAGCGCCCTGTCCCCGTTAGCTCGCGCGCAGAAGCAAACGCATACGCAAGTCCCGCCCACATATGTAAACGGTGTTCAAACCATACATGTGAGGTATCGCCGCGATCGTTAGAGCGAGAGCAATAATTTGAGCCCTAGACCTCCTCTGTAACTCTAAGCTAGTAACCTGCAGAAATTTTTAAAATGTTGCCTATGGGGATTTTTAATTACCAATGTTTGGCGCCATTCTGTGAGCATGCGCAATTTTGAAGCATGACATGTTGGGTATCTAATTACTCGGCGTAACATTATCTTTCACATTATGGAAAAAAATTGTGCTAAATTTACTGTTTTCTTATTTTTTAGTTCAAAAAAGTGAATTTTTTTCAAAAAAATCGCATCTGGAAGACTGCTGCGCAAATATGGTGTGATAAAAAATATTGCAACGATCTCCATTTTATTCTCTAGGGTCTCTGCTAAAAAAAAATATATAATGTTTGGGGGTTCCAAGTAATTTTCTAGCAAAAAAAATGATTTTAGCTTGTAAACACCAAGTGTCAAAAATAGGCCCAGTCTTAAAGTGGATAAATGGACAACTTTGTGTAAAGCGCTACTTGGATGTGAGGCCTATGTATGTGGCCAGGCTGTGAAAAAGTGTTACACATGTGGTATCGCCATACTCAGGAGGAATAGCAGAATGTATTTTGGGGTGCAAGTTTTGCTATGTACATGCTATGTGTTAGAAATATTGCATAAATGGACAGCTTTGTGTAAAAAAAAATGTGTTTTCATTTTCTTTCCACATTTTCCAAAAACTTGTGGAAAAAAATGACATATTCAAAAGACTCATTATGCCTCAAAAATTATACGTTGGGCTGTTTGCTTTCCAAAATGGGGTCATTTTATGGCGGTTTCCATTGTCCTGGTGCTCCAGGGCCTTCAAAAGTGCGATAGGTTGTCAGGAAATTATATGTGTAATTTGTGCTCCTAGAATGCCGGACGGGGCTACTTGAATGTTAGGCCTCTGTATGTGGCCAGGCTGTGAAAAAGTCTCACACATGTGGTATCGCCATACTCAGGAGGAATAGTAGAATGTGTTTTGGGGTGTAGTTGCAAGTATACATGTGCTGTGTGAGAGAAATAACCTGTTAATATGGCAATTTGTAAAAAAAAATAAAAAATAAAAAAAAAATCTTCATTTTGCAAAGAGTTGTGGGAAAAAATGACAACTTCAAAAAACTCACCATGCCCCTTATTAAATACCTTGGAATGTCTTCTTTCCAAAAAGGGGTCATTTGGGGGGTATTTGTACTTTCCTGACTTTTTAGTGTCTCAAGAAATGAGATAGGCCTTCAGTACATCAGGTGTGATCAAGTGTGATCAATTTTCAATGATTCGCACCATAGCTTGTGGACTCTATAACTTTCACAAAGACCAAATAATATACACTTACTTAGGTTATTTTTACCAAAGATAAGTAGCAGTATAAATTTTGGCCAAAATTTGTGAAGAAAAATGACTAATTTGAAAAATTTTATGACAGAAAAAAAGAAAAATGCGTTTTTTCACGATATTTTTAGTCTTTTTTTATTTATAGCACAAAAAATAAAAAACCCAGTATTGATCAAATACCATCAAAAGAAAGCTCTATTTGTGTGAAAAAAAGGACACAATTTTTGTATGGGTACAGTGTTGCATGACTGAGTAATTCTCAGTCAAAGTGTGAGAGCGCTGAAAGCTGAAAATCGGTCTGGGCAGGAAGGGGGTGAAAGTGCACTGTAGGCAAGTGGTTAATGACAGCTAATATCTATCTTGTGATGTAATTGAAGAAATATTTTGCTTTGCTAAACTATGCCTTAACACTTTCTATGCAGATTTCCATGTAATTCCTGTAACTGAGTAATGTTAGGCTCCATGTACACGGGACGCTGGAAATGGACGTTTAGGAGCAGTTGGGCGTTTTTTTTCAGAAGTCCCTGAACGCAGCTCCATGTTATCTTATCTGTCCATGTACACATGGTAGTTTACAGTCATTTGCAGGCAGTTGCGTTCAGGGACTTTTTTTAGAACGCAATTATATTGCGTTCGAACGTGTGTTTCCCGACGTTTCAAACGCAGAAACGCGGCCGAACGTGACTGAACGTGATGAACCTACGTTCAGCCACGTTATACGTTTTTTTTCTTCCATTCAAAATCAATGGTTCCCTATGGGAGCCTATTGATTTGAATGGAAGTCGCACCGCAAGTCGGATCCGACTTGCGGCGCGACCTGCACTGTGAGAATCTTGAGGGGGAACTCCACGCCAAAAATGGGAAAAAAAACTGCGTGGGGTTCCCCCCCAGGTTCCAAACCAGGCCCTTCGGGTCCGGCATGGAATTTGAGGGTAGCCCCACGCCGAAAAAACGGCGTGGGGTCCCCCCCAAAATCGATACCAGACCCTTATCCGAGCATGCAGCCCGGCAGGCCAGGAAAGGGGAGGGGACGAGCGAGCGGCCCCACCCCCCCTGGACCACACCAGGCCACATGCCCTCAACATGGGGGGGTGTTGGTGCTTTGGGGCAGGGGGAGCTCTGCACCCCCCACCTCAAAGCACCCTGCCCCCATGTTGATGAGGACAAGGGCCTCATCCCCACAACCCTGGCCGGTGGTTGTGGGGGTCTGCGGGCAGGGGGCTGATCGAAATCTGGAAGCCCCCTTTAACAAGAGGGCCCCCCAGATCCCGGACCCCCTCCCTGTGTGAATGGGTATTGGGGTACACTGTACCCCTACCCATTCACCCCATAAAAGATAGAGTATGTAAATAAGGACAGGAGACGTTTTGGAAAGTTTATTAAAAATCTTCATCCGGCTCTTCGGGGTCTTCTCCTCTCCGGGGGTCTTCTGCTCTTTTGCTGTCCGCCCTTCTGCTGTCCTCTCTTCTTGTCTTCTCCTCTCCGGGGGTCTTCTGCTGTCTTCTCTCCGTGGGGTCTTCTGCTCTTTTGCTGTCCGCCCTTCTGCTGTCCTCTCCGGGGGTCTTCTGCTGTCTTCTCTCCGTGGGGTCTCCTGCTCTTTTGCTGTCCTCCCTTCTGATGTCCTCTCTTCTTGTCTTCTCCTCTCCGGTCTTCTGCTCTTGTGCTGTCGGCTGTCGGCTCTCCTTCTTCCTCCGGTCCTCCTCCGACGACGTCTCCAGCGATTATGCCGGCCTCTGGTCTCTGCAGCTTATTATATAGCCATTAGGGGCGTGGCCGCCAGATGACGTCATCGGGAGACCACGCCCCTTGTGTCACATGTGACGTCACATGTGACACAAGGGGCGTGGTCTCCCGATGACGTCATCTGGCGGCCACGCCCCTAATGGCTATATAATAAGCTGCAGAGACCAGAGGCCGGCATAATCGCTGGAGACGTCGTCGGAGGAGGACCGGAGGAAGAAGGAGAGCCGACAGCCGACAGCACAAGAGCAGAAGACCGGAGAGGAGAAGACAAGAAGAGAGGACATCAGAAGGGCGGACAGCAAAAGAGCAGAAGACCCCATGGAGAGAAGACAGCAGAAGACCCCCGGAGAGGAGAAGACAAGAAGAGAGGACAGCAGAAGGGCGGACAGCAAAAGAGCAGAAGACCCCCGGAGAGGAGAAGACCCCGAAGAGCCGGATGAAGATTTTTAATAAACTTTCCAAAACGTCTCCTGTCATTATTTACATACACTATCTTTTATGGGGTGAATGGGTAGGGGTACAGTGTACCCCAATACCCATTCACACAGGGAGGGGGTCCGGGATCTGGGGGGCCCCCTTGTTAAAGGGGGCTTCCAGATTCCGATCAGCCCCCTGCCCGCAGACCCCCACAACCACCGGCCAGGGTTGTGGGGATGAGGCCCTTGTCCTCATCAACATGGGGGCAGGGTGCTTTGAGGTGGGGGGTGCAGAGCTCCCCCTGCCCCAAAGCACCAACACCCCCCCATGTTGAGGGCATGTGGACTGGTGTGGTCCAGGGGGGGTGGGGCCGCTCGCTCGTCCCCTCCCCTTTCCTGGCCTTCCGGGCTGCATGCTCGGATAAGGGTCTGGTATGGATTTTGGGGGGGACCCCACGCCGTTTTTTCGGCGTGGGGCTACCCTCAAATTCCATGCCGGACCCGAAGGGCCTGGTTTGGAACCTGGGGGGGGGAACCCCACGCAATTTTTTTCCCATTTTTGGGTGGAGTTCCCCCTCAAGATTCTCACAGTGCAGGTCACGCCGCAAGTCGGATCATCCTGATCTGACTTGCGGTGCGCCTTCCATTCAAATCAATAGGCTCCCATAGGGAACCATTGATTTTGAATGGAGGTAGAAAAACGCTGCTAAAAGCAACGTGGCCAAACGTGCAATAACGCAAATGGAAAAAGCTACTGAAAGCACGTTTAACAGCTGCTTTTTCCCGGCGTCAGAAATAGCTTTGCAGGACGTTTTTTCTAACGTCCCGTGTACATGGAGCCTTAATTGGTGCATTAGCTACTCAAAATAGGTTTGTTCATGCAATGAACAATAGATTGATGATTTTTAAATACAACAGGATGCTGACACCTTGATTAATTCAGAGCATAAATTGTGGGGAAAAAAAAGCTGGCATTTGTGTATTCCCGGAGGACTAAAACACTCTAGATGATGCATGTGTACTACACCGGTCATTAAATATGTGTCATACATCTTAAAAAGTGTTGTTAGAGGCCATAGTGTGGATGGAAAGGCCATAAGATAGAAGTCCATGTTATTTATTAATTGAAAATTAAAAATTAGAATGGGTAAGTGTAAGGGGAGTAACTGGATTCTAAACACAAGTTTGGACCGTACTTTGGCTTTTTGTGCATTCATGTGAATGCCGAACTTTTAGACCATTCGGCTGAAGATAAACATTATATAGTACCGTTATTTTTACATCTATCTATAACAACTTCCTATCTATCATTGGTTGTTATAAAAGTAGATGGTGCTGGCATCCACTGCACCCTTAGCAACCAGTGACATGACCCATCCACATTCATTTACTGGTCAGGATTTTTTGGGCTATGTAAACAAAGGATAGGGAATGACATAACATAATTCACCAAATATGGCCACATGACCATATTTGGGCAATGACATAGCCAGGGCTGTATCTTGGCTTAGGCCAACAAGGCCCAGGGCGGCCCTTTGCAGGGGGGGCAGCAAAAAAGCTGCAGAACGCAAGAAAAAAAAAAAAAAAACAGCCTTCTCCTACACTAAAAGGGTCCCCACCGGTTTGCGCTACACTTTTAGTATAGTGCCAGTCTTATGGGGCAAATTGGGCGGGAGGGCTGGTTCCAAGAGGCAAATCAGTCTGACTGCCCCATAAAGCGATCACACTGCTACCTGTGGGTATGATAATACCGGCCGGTGAGGACATTCAGACAGACTGCAAGCCACCGACCACACTTAATACAACTGGCCTGATGGCTGTCAATGCTAATAAATGTGGCACTGCAGCCTAATGCTCCACCTACCCTCCTACGCCCCCAGGTATGGCAGGCATCATGTCAATATAATTTAATTTCTTTAAACATCCTCGTCCTTGAGCGAGCATGAATTTCATCATATACAATTAAGACTTTTAATTGTATATAATTGCAATAATATTTTGGACCTGCTCACCTCATATGTGCTATCGCAATATGTCACTGGGTTAGTAAGATTACTCCAATCCTTAAAGATATTTGGACTTGTGTTTGCTGCCACTGATTATTTCACTTATTTGTATGACGACTATGGACTTCTTAGTCATTATACAAATAAGTGAAATAAATCCTAAGATTACAATCAGTGGCAGCAAACACAAATCCAAATATCTCCAAATATCTTAAAAGAAAGGAGTAATCTTACTAATCCAGGGACATAGGCTGTACTAATGGGCACTGATAAGGCTGCACTGATGGTCACTGATGAGGTGGCACTGATAAGTTGCACTGATGGGGCTGCACTGATAAGGCAGCACTGATATGCTGCAATGATATGCTGCACTGATGGGCACTGATATGCTCCACTGATGGGCGCTAATAGGCTGCACTGATGGGCACTAATATGCTGCTTTGAAGGCCACTGTTGAGGCGGCAATGGTGGGTATTGATAAATTGCACTGATGGGCACTAATGAGGCTGCACTGATAAGGCAGCACTGATATGCTGCACTGATGGAAACTAATATGCTGCCCAGATGGGCACTGATATGTTGCACTGATGGGCACTAATGAGGCTGCACTAATGGTCACTGATGAGGCTGCGCTGAAGCCCACTGATGAGGCGGCACTGATAAGCTGCACAGATGGGGGATGCACTGATGGGCACTGATATGACACACTGATAGGCTGCACTAATGGGTGCTAATAAGCGGCACTGGTAGCCAGTGATGAGGCTGTACTGATGCCCAGTAATGAGGCCACACTGATTTGCTGCACGGATGAGGCTGCACTGATGGGCAGTAATGAGGCTGCACTGATGGGCACTGATAAAGCTGCACTGATGTGCACTGCAGTGTTAATTTCGTCGACTAAATGAACACAATTTTAGTCTACTAAAATACGACTAAAACAATTCAGATGACTAAAATACGACTAAAACTAAAATGGCATTTTAGTCATAAGACTATAACTAAAACTAAATTGAAATTTGCTGCCAAAATTAACACTGGTGTAGTGCTGTGCTAGTGCATGCTCAAAGCTTAATACCATAAATAATAACATTCGATTTTTCACTTTAGGACCAGCAGTAGTATATAATGAGTTTGGAAATTGTAGAGAAATGCTTAAATAATGCATTACAAATTACAATTGAACTACACCCATTTGATTATAGATGACTAAAATGAGTTTTAGTCGACTTAAATGAGGGATATTTTAGTCGACTAAAATGTACTGGAGTTTTAGTCGACTAAATACGACTAAAACTAAAACACTTGCAGAAGACTAAAATGGGACTAAAACTAAAATGCCATTTTAGTCCTAAGACTAAGACTAAAACTAAATTGAAATTTGCTGCTAAAATTAACACTGGTGCACTGATGAGGCTGAACTTATGGGAACTTATGAGGCTGCACTGATGGGCACTGACAGTTTGTGGTTGTGGTCTGTGGTCTACAGATGACAGGTCAGGTCATAGACAGGAATGGGTGTGGCCTTTACATGAAGGGGTGGGCAATATTTAAATTAGGGGGTGCCCAAGTTTAGTCATGCCTTGGGCAGCACAAAACCTAAATTCACAACTGGACATAGCCCAAATATGGCTGTGGTTATATTTAGTCAATGACATCGCCTGGGAGACCTGAGAGAGTGTTTCTTTTAGTGGTGCGGCCCAAGATAGTTCTTTTTTTTTTTCAAATTTCTTTTTTAAACAAGTAACAAGTGTGCAGAGTATGAATAACGAGCATATAACTCCAGACTATTACATGAGAAACATCCGAGTCAGTTATCTGTACATCAAACCACATTACAGAAAAGGTCAAGTCAAATATCACAACAGTGGCACTGTAACAATGAGTGGTATAGAAATCCCCAGCCACTTTTAGCTTGGGGCGTGGCATTTGTCAAAAAACATAGATGATGTTAACAATGTCAACTGGAACAGCATCCTCATGAGATCCAAGGATAGGATGTGCAAAACAAATCAAAATAAAAACCTGGACCTTGACTGACAAAGATGAGGGATAACATGTGAGGGGGGGGGAAGACAAGTGTAAGGGAGACAAAAGCCGGGGAGGGAAGGGAAGGACAGGCCAGAGGGGAGAGAAAGTAAAGGGGAAAAGTGGTAAGGAGCAGCATGCCGGTCTTGAGACAAATGGCAAATATTAAATGATCGGCCATAGAAGAGAGATCAAGGAAAGTCCATCCCGTGCGCGTGGTCCGAGCGCCAGTCAAACAGTAGGCGAACCAGGTACTCCACTCAGAGCCAGTCCTTCAGCGGACAGGATGAAAGTGTTCCAGCATGCCCAGGTTTTGGTGTATTGCTCCCTCCGTCCCTGCGCCGTGAGCGCCAAGTCTTCCAGGTCATTGAGCCATTTGACTCTACTGAGCCACAGCGAGATCGTAGGTGGAGATGTGCTTTTCCAACAGAGGGCGACACAAGATTTAGCCACATCAGCGAGATGTCTGAGCACTGATCTTTTATATCGCTTAGGGGCAATGCCCGTGCAATGCAGTAAAAAGAAGGCCGGGTCATCCGGAATGACCCTTTCCGTCATCAGTTGGGAGACCCTTCGTACCTCCAACCACGACCCCCGAATCAGGGGGCAATAACAGAAAATGTGGGACAAGGTGCCTCTCTCCTGCAGACATCGACAGCACCTGTCCGATGAATCTGGGAAAACGTGACTCAGTTTCACCGGTGAATAGTACCAGTGCACGAGTATCTTGTAGTTGCATTCTTGAATGCGGGTGCAAATAGACGATTTAAGAGAAAACCGGATAATGTTGCTTCTCTCCGGAGCTGAAAATGTTTTCTGCAGCTCTCTCTCCCACTTGCAAATTCCCGGGAGGACAAAATTCTCGGGCGGGAAGGAAAGGAGAGAATACAGCTGTGAAAGAGTGTTGGCCATAACTCCACGCGTATCCAGCAATTGTTCCAGAGAGGTCTGGTCCCTCCCAAACTGCGACGGGGGTCCCAGGCCTCTGAGAAAGTGGAGGAGTTGCAACGCTTGCCATCGGGACAGACGAAAACTTCCCGTCTGGGAGGTCAGCTGTGAAAGAGATACCCAGTCATTACCCTCACGAAAGTACGAAGCTTGGAAGCAGCCTTCCCCGACAAGAGCAGCAAATCTATCCCCTGCACACCCCAGAGGGAACTTCGGGTTCCCCAAAATCGGAAGCAGCGGGGAGTGTCCGTCCGAAAGACCTTTGCTAGCCACTACCGAGGCACACGACCGTAGAGTCGGGCCAATGGTAGGATGGCGCCTGACTACTGCTGGCAGGTCCCTCAAAATCAAGGGGGCCCTAGATAGGCATATTGAAAAGAGGGATGCCTGTAAACTCACCCACTGTTTCAATTCGGCATGTCGCGCCCTGTCAATCCATCTCGTCATAAGGGCCGCCTGATGATAACGGCGGGCGTCAGGGAGAGCTACGCCACCGTGATGTTTAGGCAGGACGAGCAGTCAGCGGGCCAACCGCGGCCTCCCCCCGGCCCAGACAAATCGCGTGAAAACAGAATCGACTTGTCTGAAGAAGGAAGTAGGGATGCTCACTGGTAGGGTTTTGAACAAATATAGATGCTTCTGTAAGACCGACATCTTCAAGATGTTGCACCGGCCAAACCACGAGTGCAATCCCCTTGACCATTTGTCGAGCAGAGAGCGGATCGTCGAGAGAAGGGGCGGAAAGTTCAGTTTGTATAAATCCGCCGGGTCTGGAAATAGCCAGGGGCCTAGGTAACTAGGTAACGGAGGCCTGCCGTGGCCCAACGGAATGGAAAATCAATTGCAAGCAGTTCGCCTTTACTCTCGCCCCTGGGTTAGTATATACTCCCTGGATCCAAGCCAGCATCTGTCGACCGAGACCGAAACGCTGAAGCACCGCAAACATGTAGGGCCAACTGACCCTATCAAACGCCTTTTCTGCGTCGGTGCTCAGAAAAATAGATGGGATAGAACCGACCCACGCTTGATGGATTAAGTCAATGACCTTAGTCGTATTGTCCCTCGCCTCCCGGGTGGAGACAAAGCCCACCTGGTCCCAATGAACCAGGCCAGGAAGATGGATTTGGAGGCGGAGGGCCAAAAGTTTCGTAAAAAACTTTAGGTCAGTATTGAGTAGCGAGATCGGGCGGTAACTGCCGCACGCCGAAGGATCCTTTCCCTCCTTAGGGATGACCGAAATGTGGGCGCTCAGCGTTTTGTCGCGGAACGCGCAGGTTTTGCCAACTGCGTTAAAGAGTCGCAGTAAGGGGGGAGTTAGCAGGGTGTGCAGAGTCTGGTACTATGAGACCGTAAAGCCGTCTGGTCCCGGGGCCTTACCCTTTTTCGCCGAGGAGATCACCGCCGACAATTCCTCCCGGGTGAAGGGGGAGTCAAGGGCCTCCCGGTCCGGCGAGGAGAGTCGTGGCAGTGAGATCTCATCCAAGTAGGAGGAAAGGGGGAGAAGCTGCGATGCCGGTTGTGGAATGCTGTAGAGGCGGGCGTAAAAAGCCCCAAAGGACTGCGCGATTTCCTTAGGTAGATGCACCTTGGAGCCTTCAGCGTTAACCAGGTATGGAACGTAGGAAGCCTCTTGTCGCTCCAGGAGGGATCGAGCCAGGACCCTCCCGCATTTGTCTCCAGATTCGTAAAAGATCTTACCGCAGCGCTGGAGTGCCGCTTTGGCTCGATAGCGCAGAAGATCCGCTATCTGATCCCGGAGGCGCGTTAATGCCGCCCCATCATTCGGGTCGAGGCCCCATTTGTGTCGATCCTCCAGGAGTGCAACCTCCACGAGCAGCGAGTTGAGTTTTAAGGCGCGCCCCATGCCGAATGAGGACCCCCCGTATCACCGCCTTGTGGGCCTCCCAAATCACCCCCGGGTCACTATCCTGCTCCGAGTTTGTCTGAAAATATAGTCGCAGTTGGTGGGTGACGTCCTCCAAAACTTCCGGTACCTGGAGGAGACTCTCGTTCAACCTCCAGTGCCAGTCAGAGGCCCTGGTTGTGCCACTGAGGTTGACCGTCAGGGTCACCGGGGCATGATCCGACCAGGTGATACAGCCTACCTCCACCCCCACGACCGACTGAAGAAGCCTGTGGGGTAGAAGGAAGAGGTCAATGCGAGAATACCCCTGGTGTGGCGCCGAGAAGAATGTGTAATCTCGTTCACCTGCGTGCAGGATACGCCACACGTCCACCAACTGGAGATCATGCAACAGGGTATGGACCTGTCGCCGTGTGCCCCGGGGGACCGATGAGAGGCCCGCAGATGTATCCAAGGACGGATCCAGCGGGATATTGCAGTCTCCGCCCAAGATGAGTTTGCCCTCCGCAAAGTCCACCAAAGCAGACAGCGTCCTACGGAGGAAGACATCCTGATGAACATTCGGGGCATAGATCGTGGCCAGCGTGATTTTAACCTCTCCCAGAAGGCCCTTCAGAAACAAAAACCTGCCCCGCGGGTCAATCTTGCGGTCCTGCAGGGTCCAGGGAAGCCGATTGGAAATCAGAATAGAGACCCACCTGGATTTGGATTCCGCATTTGGAGCATGATACATGCAAGGAAAAAACCTGTTCTGGAGGAGGGGGAAAGCACCCTCCCTGAAATGAGTCTCCTGGATGAAGGCGACGTCTGCATGGAGCCGTTTCAGTTCACCCAGAAGGATACGTCGCTTCTCGGGTACATTAAGCCCTCTGGCATTAATCGAGGTCACCCGCACGGGATCCATGGGGAGGTAGTAGATTTGAAAAGTCTGACCGGCAGGAAAGGGGATAGGTCAAGGAGAGAGAGAATATAAAAGAAGGGGGGGGCCGGGTCAAGGGAAGGGGGGAAGAAAAGGAAGCAGGGGGGGGAGAGCAGGAGCAGGGGGGATGTAGCAGGAAGGAGGAGGGAGAGGCACAAAAGTGGGTAAGGGACAGACGACAAGGGGAGGTAGGAGAAGGTTGTTATGGAACAAAAAAAAAAAACGAGATTTAAGACACCCCGAGAGTCCCCCCGATTAGGGTAGGGACCGCAGTCTGGGGCGCAGGCCTAGTGGGGGCTAAGACCTGAAGATAAAAACAGAACCGGGAGAAAAGAGCTCATGGGCCTGAGCTTCCCCCGTCCAACTGTGAAAAAAACAGAAAAGGGGGAGGGATGAACAGGGGGTAGAGGGAGGAGCCCCCCCCCCGCAATCCCAGCCCCAACACATCATATGAGACTGCCATTTAACAAAATGCAAACAACATAACCTGACGGAAATGAGTACGTACAGCTTTGGCCACCATCTCCCCTGAGACTCCAGGAAGGGGCGAAGATGGGGACCGCCACCGCACTACCGGGCACCAGTCATAAGGAACTGCGCCCCCTGGACTCAGCCGTCCGTAAGAGCACGCCCTCACAGGGTCGCCTCGATATACTTCCCACCTCAAAGGTGGGCATCTGACGTCAACATAGCGGGCCCAGAGGCACAGGTCTGCTGACTGACCGCCCCTCCCAAGCAAACAAAATGAGGTAACCTGAGGCGAGATCCAACAAAATCCCCTATGTGCCCGGCACCCCCCACCCCACCATCCCCCAGAATCCCAGTCACACCCCAGGAAAGCTACCTCACGCCGCCCCCCCCCCCCGCCCATCCCACTGGTCGGCACAGGTACCTGGGCTAAGGCGGGCGGGCGCAGAGAGCAGGGATCGTCCCCCGCCCGAACACTTCAGTCACAGCCAGAAAAGAGCAAGGTCCCCAACATGTCCTAGCCACCACCACCACCCCCCCATCCCCCACCCTCCCGTTACAGCCACCAATTGTCCCGAGGGGGGTATCCGAGGAGCGGGAAAGCTAACTAAAAAGCAGATAAGAGTCCACATGAGCAGAGCAAATGTTATAGATAATGCTGAGGGTGAATGCAACTCCTAGGGCATGGAATCCCCTCGGGAGAGCCCCCCCCCCAGCCAGAGGAGCATATCCATCATGTACGGGCAGCAGCAGTGGGGGTAATCAGCATCACCTGAGGAAACCGGGGGGGGGGGTAGGAATCCATGTCAGTTTCGGCAGATCCACATGTGAGGGAATCAAGGTGTAGGGAACACACCAGTAATTGCCAACCGTGGTCGTGCCCACAACGTGCAGGGGCATAGGAGGAGGGATCGAGGGCAACCCCCCGGGGGGACCGTCACATATGATCAGGGTGCGGGACATAAGGGGAGACCGGGAGTCACGGAGCCACGGGACGCCACAGGGCCGCACAAACAGTCAGAAGCATCCCGTGACATGGAAGGGGGCAGGGGGGGGAGGCCAGATACAACAGAGCCATAGATCAACACGGTCTCACCTCAGGGAGAGGGCAATCAGCAGCAGCTATACAGTAGACATCAGTCCTCCCTCGCCGCCGTCGCCGGCTCCGGGACCAGTCTGCGACGACCTCTGGGGGTGCGCGGCGGGAGACCCCGCTCCCTCCCGGGCGTGGAAGGAGCCCTGCGCCCCGGGGCCTGAAGATGCTGTAGCCAGTTGGGGACATCAATCGGAGGGACCTCCAGGAAGGTGAAGAGTGCCGGTAAGTCATCCGGGTGTCGCACTGTCATCGAGGACGGCCCCTTCCGTACCGTCAAGGCGAAGGGGAAGCCCCAGCGGTACGTGCAGCCAAGGTGCCGAATCTTCTCCAGGAGGGGTCTCAGTAGGGCTCTGCGTTGGAGGGTGGTCCGGGACAGGTCAGGGAGAATCCGAACCTTGGCTCTGTCGAAGTCTACCTCTCCCGCCTCCCAGGCCTGGCGGATGATAGTGTCTTTATGTGTGTATCGGTGCAGGCAGCATATGACATCCCGCGGTCTTTCCGCATCGGAGGATCGGGGCCCCAAGGCTCTGTGCACCCGGTCAAACTCAAGGGAGGCAGGCGGGATGTCCGGTGCCAGGCGGTGACAGATGGCATGAACCGTGGGCAGCAGCGATTCCTGGTCCATGGCCTCAGGGATCCCACGCAACCGCAGGTTGTTCCTGCGGCTGCGGTCCTCCATCTCCTTCAGGCGCAGCTGCAGCTCAGTAACATGCAGCTCCTGGGCCGCATGAGCAGTCTCTAAAAGGGCAACCCGGGCCTCCAGCGATTGGACAGAGGATTCGCCAACAGTCACCCGATCGGCAAGAACTTGTACATCCGTGCGGACCACCTGTATATCCCTGGCGTGGGCCTCCTCCAGGCGCAGGGCCAAGGCCTCAAAGTCCCGCTTGGAAGGCAAGGCCTGTATCAGGGACCTAAGGTCGCTCGTGTCTCCAAGGGGCAGGTTTGCCGGGGTAGAGGTCGTGGAGGGAGCCACGGACAACGAGTGCGGTGACCCCAGATCCAAGAGAGAAGGTACAGGCGGGGAGGCCGGGGCCGACGCCATGAGGGCTGGGGGTGCCACACGTGTCTGGGCCTGTCCCGTGCGGGTTGAAGAGGAGCGGGTCCCAGGGAAGTAGCGGTGCAGCTCGGAGCCGGGTGTGGGTCCCCTCCAGCGGCTGGTGCTCATTCCGGGGTAGAGATAGGCAGTCAAAACGTAGTGGACAGGGGAAGGCAGCAGAAGCTCCAGAGATGTGCGACCTCACTCCGCCATGTTCAGGACACGCCCCTCGGCCCAAGATATTTCATTCAGTGCCAGTCAGAGATGGGATTGGATTTGTCTTTTGGTTGGTGGGATTTTTTTTTCTTTCATTTGGCATCATTAGTTGTGATGTGTATCACTGGATAACATGATTAATGATGGATGTACATTGTGGGACTTTTCATGGGTTTTTAATAAAAGACTTGTCGTTTACCATTAGACGTATTTATACATATACTTGTTTTCTTGACCTTTTTTAAAAAAAAATCTTATTGAACAAAAAAAAATGTATTTTTGTGGTGTCCTTTTTTACTGTTGTGGGGAGGAGGCCCTTGTCCTTATCAACATAGGGACAATGTATTTTGGCAGGGAGGTCCCCCTGGCATTGTACTTCCCATGTTGAAGGCATGTGGCTTGGTATGGTTTTGGGGATGCACATGCTCCCCCCTTCTTTGTGACCTGTCAGGCTGTATGCTTGGATAAAGGTCCTGTATGTTTTTGAATGGGGTTCCCCCTTCACATCCATGCCAGACCCTTATTATAGATAAAAGCCGGGTACGTATTTTTTAGGGGGACCATACATTTTTTTGTGTGTGTGGGGGGTCCCCTATTAACATCTGTATCAGACCCTGATCTATGATAGGAGTCTGGTATAGATGAAGGTAATCCTCAACTTTTTGTTTACAAGGTTGTATGAAGGTTGTAGACATCTTACAGATGTTCTACTTTACAGGCAGGTTAAGGGCAACCCCAGGCATGTTATTTAACCACTTCTGAACCGGAAGGTTTTAACCCCTTAACCCCTTAATGACAATCGCATTTTTTGCGATTTAGCACTGCGTTACTATACCTGACAATTGCGCGGTCATGCAACAATGTACCCAAATAAAATGAATGTACTTTTTTCCCCAGAAATAGAGATTTCTTTTGGTGGTATTTGATCACCTCTGCAATTTTTATTTTTTTATTGTTTGCGCTCTAAACAAAAAAATAGCAACAATTCTGAAAAAAAAAAAAAAAACAATATTTTTCACATTCTGCTATATAACATTCCCAATACAAAAAATTAAAAAAATCTAATTTTTTTTATAATTTTAGGTCAATTTGTATTCTGCTACATATTTTTGGTAAAAAAAAATCCCACTAAGCGTATTTTGATTGGTTTGCACAAAAGTCACCACGTCTACAAACTAGGGGAAAGATTTGTGTCTTTTTTTTTTACTAGTAATGGCGGTGATCAGTGATTTTTAGCGAGACTGCGACATTGCGGCGGACAGATCGGACCCCTGACTGATATTTTTGACACTTTTGGGGGGACCAGTGACATTACTACAGTAATCAGTGCTAAAAATATGTACTGTTACTGTAATAATGGCACTGGCAGGGAACGGGTTAACATTATGGGTGATTAAGGGGTTAAATGTGAGCCTAGGGGAGTGATTCTAACTGTGGGGGGCGTGGCTTCTGAAATTAACATAGAGACATGTGATCCTATATAGAAGGATGATCATTCCAGGTAGAAGAATGGTCAGCTGTGTTTACAACAGCTGACCGTTCTTCTCTCTCAGTGGGGAACAATCACAGGTGTCAGGCGGCAATCAGAGCTGCCTGCACGCTGCATCGGCTTCCCTGCTGATGAGCAGAGGCGTGAGCACACTGCCGGCGGCGTGCGCTCATCCCCCAGACTCCCAAGAGCGAGCGACGTACAGCTATGGCAATTCGCCTGGGTGCGGCTGCCTGCCGCCGTATAACAGTTATACGACGGGCAGTCGGCAACAGGTTAAGGAAGGGTTACAACCCCTGTTTGTTTTTTTTTGCCATATGTATCCCATTGGGGAGATTTCCCTTCACTTCCTGTCCCATAGCCACAACAGGAAGTGAAAGAAAATCCTACTAAAGTAAAGGAATCCCTGGTTGTCATCAGGGCCACCAAAACGAGTGCCTCCATTAGAAAATATCCCCATTATTTCTGTTTTGAGGGCAACCTAAAGTTTGGATTATCTTTTACTTTCACTTTTAGTGATAATGGTAAACAGGACAAATAGAGAGGGTGAATCTCCCTTACAAGGACACAGGCGGCAATAAAAAACCTGACAGGGGTTCTAATCCCGCTCTAATCTATCCAAAACTTTATAAAACGTTTTGTCTTTAGTTATGCTTTAAATCTCCTCAATTACATTTCCCCAAACATTGTGGCCATACTTTGTAATGTTTTAAACTTATCCTTAAAACTGAACTCCAGACAAACAGGTAAATATCTACATTGAAGTTCTTTACCTGTCAAAAGGATTTGATTTTTTGTACATAAAGTCCTGATTATTACAGTTTTATAAACAGGTGAGCAGAGCCCCTTCTGGCAAGACAGGGGATCTAATTATAATTTTATGCAGTTAAGTAAGGGTTCTTTCACACGGGCGGTCCGATCAGATCCACCTGGCAGTTTTTTAGGCGGATCTGATCGGATGCTCCATGCATCCCTATGGGGCAGCGGATGTCAGCGGTGACATGTCCGCTGACACCCGCTGCCATCCGCATCCGATCCTGTCTGTGAAATCCGGAAGGATGGAAACCCTATTTTCCATCCATCCAGGGGACCGCCTGTCTGCTCTCATCCGATTCCCCATAGAGAAGGGCTCTGGCACCTCCCTCTCTGCACACAGTGTGGAGACGGAGCTGTCATCCGCCGGCTCAGTGGGGATCGCGGATCGATCCCCGCTGAGCAGAGCATGGTCCGCAACAGAATGCGGACCATGTAAAAGGACCCTAAAGCCCCGTACACACGTACCGATCATCGGCGAACGATCGGCCGTCTTTTGTCCCCGGGCTGTCGTGTCTGTTGAAAAGTGCAAAGACAGCACAAGAATTTTGTCCGCCGACTACAGCCGACTGCAGAAGTGATGTCATGTAATGGTTAACTTTCCCTGTGTTTTTTCTTTTCTGAGCATGCCCAGTCTTGCAAATCTGCGGTCTGTCGGCCGAATTCTGTACTGACTGGCGAACAATCGGCCGCTCTGGTGTCGGCATACAAAAATTTTAATGCTTGCATGACAGATTCTTGTCGGCAGAATGTGCGCTGACGGCTGTCGGAGGCATCATACTAACAAGCCTACAATCGGCAGATTGTTCGTCGGCCGACGCTTGTCTGCCGACGATCGCTACGCTTTAAGCCCCGTACACACGATCAGATTATCAAACGATCTGTCGTCTGTTTTTTGTGGCATGCTAGTCTGATGTGGAAAGTGAAGAGGTTATTTCCATACGAATTTTCCCGTACGACAGAATTCTACTTCAGAAGTGAAGTCATGTGTTGGATTGTTTTGTGTGTGTTCTTTCGTCTCTGAGCATGCCTAGTCTTGCTCTTAAGATTTTTTTCCGTCGAAAACTGTACTAATGAGACGAAAATCGGACGTTGTATTACGGACAACAAAAATTTTATAGCCTGCACATCAGGATTTTGTCAGCCGAAAAGTTGGATTCAGCTGTCGAAAGCACCATACTAACAATCCGAAAATCGGCAGATCGGTCGTCGGACGAAATTTCTATTCAGATTGTCTTATCGTGTGTACGGGCCTTAACACTTGCAGATCTCATGACCAGCCTGTGACTTTACGGCTGGGTTCACATTCGTGTAATGGCTGACATCGCATGTGATTCACACCACATTGCTGTGCACATCACATGCAATGTCATTTAGCCATACAAACTGTCTTGCTAAAATCGCATCGCATTTGCCCCAAAATGGTGCAGGACCTTTTTTTTGGTCTGCAATGGAATCAGATCGCATGGGTGTGAACATCCATATGATCCTATTCTTGTTCCATTTCACAGTTCACACTGCGATTTGCAAGCGGATTTGGGGGTGTCATTAACTTTACATTGACACCCGCGGCGGTTCACAGATGTCAGAGTGAACGGCCCCTGATTCAGGTGTGATGCGGGAACCCGCACAGGAATCGCAGGGTTTCCCGCATCACACCAGTTTGAACCCAGCCTACAGTGAAAGAAGAAGCAGCAGACTAATGAGCTAAACTTTCTATCACTATGCTCTCTCCTCCTATCAGTATGTTAATTGCACTGTAGCACAACCAATTTCCTAAAGCCAGCCATATATGGATCAAAGTTTGTCTGGTTCAGCGGGGACCAGCTGGATTTAGATCCATCCACTGTATGTGCAGGCTGGTTGTACAGAAGTCGATTTTTTTGTATTGTATTTTTGGTACAATATGCAACAATTTGCTACTTTAACCTGATGTATGTGAAACATTAAGATTTTCAGTGAATGTGTTATTCTCTGGTTTATAAATATAGTGAATAGTTTGGTAAGCACTATGCCCTACTGTAGAACAGATGTAGGTGAATGCCGTAAAATATGTTAACTGTGCAAGTAATTATAGATTTATAAACAAGGGAGAAAAATTCAGATAGCCGAAGATGAACAAACATGTGTTGACCATCACATTCAGTATTTTGTAAAAGTTCCCCAAGTTGGCTATACTATTGTGAGTATAACCTACTTCACGGCAAGCTTTATAATAGCTCTTGGCTAGGAGTAACAAAAAAAAAAAAAAACATACTTTGAATTTAGATAGAGTTCAAATATTTTTTACTCTCAAGTAGGCATATGGCTAAGCAAAGCTCAGTACAGGATCTACACATTAAACTTTAAAGATATAGAAGCATTTAAATATTCTGTACTTTGAAAAGAATAAGTATTTTTTCTAAAGGGATAGGGTGACCTCTAGAGGTTGACTTTAGAACTGCATCTGAAAAACGTTCTCAAAGCTTTCATATTTACAATAATGTGTTTCTCAATGCCTAATACTGTATATTAACCAGTTCTGGACCGGAAGGATTTGCCCCCTTAATAACTAGGCCATTTTTTGCGATTCGGCACTGTGTTAATTTAATGGACAATTGCGTGGTCGTGCAACGCTGTACCTAAATAAAATTGATGTCCTTTTTTTCTCACTAATAGAGCTTTCTTTTGGTGGTATTTTATCACCTCTGCAATTTTTAGTTTTCTTGCACTATAAACAAAAAAAAAAAAAAAAGAGTGAGAATTCTGAAAAAAAAAAATGTTTTTCATTTTCTGCTATATAACATTTCCCCAAAAAAATGTAAAAATCAAATTTTTTCATCCTTTGAGGCCAATTTGAATTCTGCTACATATTTTTGGTAAAAAAAAAAATAGCAATAAGTGTATTTTGATTGGTTTGCTTAAAAGTTATCGTGTCTACAAACTAGGTGAATGATTTATATAATTTTTATTTATTAATTTTTTTACTAGTAATGGCGGCGATCTGCGATTTTTAGCGGGACAGACATTGCGGAGGACAAAGCGGACCCCTAACTGACATTTTTGACACTTTTGGGGGGACCAATGACATTACTACAGTAATCAGTGCTAAAAATATGCACTGTTACTGTAATAATGACACTGGCAGGGAAGGGGTTTACCTAGGAGTGATCAAAGGGTTAATTGTGAGCCTAGAGGAGTGTTTACTAACTGTGGAGGGAGGGACTTGTGAAATGAACACAGAGACCTGTGATACTATATAGAAGGATCACTGGTGCTCTGTGATCATTTCAGAGAGAACATTGGTCAGCTGTGTTTACAACAGCTGACCGGTGTTCTCTTTCAGCGGGTAGCGATCACTGGTGGACCGGCATCCCCACTACCTAGTTGGGGCGGGAGCGTGCTACCGGCAGTGCTTGCTCACCCCCAAGAGCGCTCCCGCAGATCGCTGTACAGGTACGGTGATTTGCGCAGCTGAGCCAGCCTGTCGCAGTATATATGCGGCGGGTTGTCGGCAAGTGGTTAAAACATATAACATTTTTAGTTAGGTAATCTACCTGTGTAATAACAAAATTAATTTGCAGAACTTAGGACTTAGAACTGTAGGTTTAGGACTGTGTATATAGGATTTTTTTTTTCCTTTTATTGGTAGAACTGGATGGACTTTTGTCTTTTTTTCCAACCAGACTAACTATGTAAAACTATGTAGTGGAATGTATTGCATTGTAGCGCACAGTAACATTCTATTGTCTGTTTTGGTGCGTTGAGTTACAAAAAATTGTGTCTGCAATGCAATACTCTAATGCGATGCTCATTGAAGTACAGCATAATGAATGATAAAGTAGTTGTAAACCTCTGACATGAAATATGAACAAAGCATATCCATCTATAGTGTGTACTTAGGAGCACTAGGTGTCACTTTTGTCTGCTGCTTCCTTCCTCTGCTAATAAGCATGAGTCATTTCTGACAAGTTTTCCTGACACCAAGAGAAAAAAGGTGACAGGGGAGGGATCTTGGTTCCTTTGTGTTATGTGAAGTGGAGGGCAGGGGGGTGTCTCTTCCCTCCAATCAGCTCTTAGAGTTCTCCTCACTTGGCTCTGCAGAGTGTACCTTCAGCTCCCTGCCCCTTTTTCTAAACAATCAGACAGGCTAATAAATTCAACACTTTGAACCTTTTAACAGATATAGAGAAGAAAGGGCTGCAAGTAGAACTTATGTAGAAGGATTTGCATCTTAATAAATTGGAATATCCTCAAATATGGGATTTTTGTACTTACTGTAAAATCCATGTCTCAGAGTTCATTGACGGACACAGATCTCAATTATTCAGACCCACAGGGTTATACTGCCCCCTACAGACATAGGACACTAGGCAGAAAAAAGACGTGGCTATGCTTATTGGCAGTCCTAGGTGGTACACACCGCCCTCCCTGCTATAGGCCTTCAGTTTAGTAACAAGCAGTGTCAGAAGTATTAAAACTCCATAGAGGGGTGGGTGCTGTGTCCATCAATAAACTCAGAGAAATAGATTTTATGGTAAGTACAAAAATCCCATTTTCTTTTTCGTTCATTGCCATTTTCTTTTTCGTTCATTGACGGACACAGCTCTCCATTATTCATAACCACTGGGACGTCCCCAAGCAGTGCCAAACATGAGGGGTGGGACAACAAAAAATCCCAAGGCTAAATACAAATGCCAACCAGGTAAACAGGAGCTCAACAAAAAACAACTGGAGCCTAATCTGAACAATTCACCCCCAAAGAGGGAATAGATCCTCTAAACTGCAGCCTGCAAAACTTTGCGGCCAAAGAAAGAATCCACAAATGCCAACACATCCACTTTGTAGAATTTAGTGAAAGCGTGCACCGGCGACCAAGTGGCCACTTTGCAAATCTGCGTCACTGACGCCTGATGACGAAAGGCCCAAGAAGCACTGAGCGCAGTTCCGATCCCATGGCAGTAAAGGAGACCGCACCGGTGGAGTCAGATGTCGAACCTCTTGAATTAAAGTATGCACCAGGGAGTGCGTGGCCAGGGGAAAAAATGCCATGTAAAAGGAAAAAAAAAATGCCAGGATCAGAGATCCAGGCAGGGTACTAGGTGCTTACTCCAGACTAGGCAGAAAAAAACTGAAAGCCTATAGCAGAGAGGGGGTGTATACCCCCTAGGACTGCCCATAGGTGTAGCCAAGTCTTTTTTCTGCCTAGTGTCCTACTCCTGTAGGGGCAGTATAACCCTGTGGTTTTGAATATTGGAGAGCTGTGTCTGTCAATGAACGAAAGAGAAAGTTAATTTAATTCAGTAATTCAATTAAAAAAGTAAAACTCAGATTTTATATAGATGCGATACATGCAGAGTGATATATTACTTATCGTTGCTTTCTTTTAATTTTGATGATTATGAATTAGAATTTCCTGGTAGAGGGCTGTGCTGACTTTGAACTTGATAAAACACAGCGGACCAACACCAGTAGATGACATGGCTCCCCAAATCTTCACTGACTGTGGAAACTTCACACTGGACCTCATGCAACTTGGATTCTGTGCCTCTCCACTCTTCCTCCATACTCTGGGACCCTAATTTCAAAATTAAATGCAAAACTTTCCACAGTCGGTGATGATTTGTGGAGCCACAATCTGCTGGTGTTGGTCCACTGTGTTTTATCAAGTCCAAAGTCAGCGTAGCCCTCTACCAGGAAATTCTAGAGCACTTCATGCTTCTCTCTGCTGACCAGCTTTATGGAGATGCTGATTTATTTTTCCAGCAGGACTCGACACCTGCCCACACTGCCAAAAGTACCAATACCTGGTTTAAATATCATGGTATTACTGTGCTTGATTGGCCAGCAAACTCGTCTGACCTAAACCCCTTAGAGAATTTGTGGGGTATTGTCAAGAGGAAGATGAGAAACACCAGACCAAACAATGCAGATGAGCTAAAGGCTGCTTTTAAAGTAACCCGGGCTCCCATAACGCCTCAGCAGTGCCACAGGCTGATTGCCTCCATGCCATGCCGCAGTGATGAAATATTTCCTGCAAAAGGAGCCCTGAAGTATTGAGTGCATACTATACTGACTGTACACGGACATACTTTTCAGAAAGCCAATATTTCTGTACTATAAATCCTTTTTCTTTAATTTGTAATTTCTATGTAATATTCTAACTTCCTGAGATACAGAATTTTTAGTTTTTACTAGCTGTAAGCCATATTCCTCACAATTAAAAGAAAGAAATTGGAGGAAAGCTAACCTGGAAAGGAGCTTGGACATTACCCATCAGGTGCTGGCAGGCGCCAGCATAGAGGAGGGAGGAGTAGAGGAGACGCAGGCATCAGAGGTAGGCAGTTGGGTGACCGTTAGGAAGGGAAGAGTGCTAGGGAGGCCAGTCCTGAGTTGGTACACCCTAACAAATTTGCCAAGTTGCATGTTGATGGGGAAATCAGCTCAGGGGTGGCAGTGCTGGAGCAGGCGCCCTCCCCCAGCTGCCAGGGGAGTGGCAGCTCCAGGAAGGAGGGGGGCCGAGACTCAGGAAAGGATTGACAGGTTGTGGTAGTGGGGGACTCAATTATCAAGAGGACAGAGAGGGCAATCTGAAACAATTGCGGTAGCAGGACAGTATGTTGTTTACCAGGCGCTCGAGTTCGGCACATCGTGGATCGGGTAGACAGATTATTGGGCGGGGCTGGGGATGAACCAATGGTCATGGTGCATGTGGGCACTAATGACCAAGTAAGAGGAAGGTGGAGGATCCTAAAGAACAATTTCAGGGACTTAGGGAATAGATTGAGGAAAAGGATCTCCAAGGTGGTTTTCTCTGAAATACTACCTGTACCTCGAGCCACACCAGAGAGGCAGAAGGAGATAAGGCAACTTAACAAGTGGCTGAGGAACTGGTGTAGGAAGGAGGGGTTTGGGTTCCTAGAGAACTGGGCTGACTTCTCAGTCGGCTACCGGATCTTTAGTAAGGATGGGCTGCATGTTAATGGGGATGGTACAGCTCTTTTGGGGAGAAAGATGGCCACCAAGTTGGAGGGGCTTTTAAACTAGGAGACGGGGGGAGGGCTCAGAAGTAGAGTCAGTCAGGAGGGAGCAAAAGACAGAAGGCAGTATTAGAGTCAGCAGCGACAGTAGTTCCATAACGTCAATTGGGGGGTTTGTGCAGGAAAACCTTAGACCAAACAGGAATAAAAATAATCACCATTCACTATCAACTTCCACAAAACTAAGAGGGGTACAGTGGGGATCAAAAGTTTGGGCACCCCAGGTAAGAATTTGTATTAATGTGCATAAAGAAGCCAAGGAAAATGGAAACATCTCCAAAAGGCATCAAATTACAGATTAGACATTCTTATAATATGTCAACAAAAGTTAGATTTTATTTCCATCATTGACACTTTCAAAATTACAGAAAACAAAAAAATGGTGTCTGCAAAAGTTTGGGCACCCTGCAGAATTTATAGAATGCACTGCCCCTTTGCAAGGCTGAGACCTGCCAGTGTCATGGATTGTTCTCAATCATCGTCTGGGAAGACCAGGTGATGTCAATCTCAAAGATTTTAAATGCCCAGACTCATCTGACCTTGCCCCAACAATCAGCACCATGGGATCTTCTAAGCAGTTGTCTAGAAAACTGAAACTGAAAATAGTTGACGCTCACAAAGCTGGAGAAGGCTATAAGAAGATAGCAAAGCGTTTTTCAGATGTCAATATCCTCTGTTCGGAATGTAATTAAGAAATGGTAGTCATCAGGAACAGTGGAAGTTAAAGCAAGATCTGGAAGACCAAGAAAAATATCAGACACAACAGCTCGCAGGATTGTGAGAAAAACAATTCAAAACCCACGTTTGACTGCACCATCCCTCCAGAAAGATCTGGCAGACACTGGAGTTGTGGTACACTATTCCACTATAAAATGATACTTGTACAAATATGGTCTTCATGGAAGAGTCATCAGAAGAAAACCTCTTCTACATCCTCACCACAAAAATCAGCGTTTGAACATTGCAAATGAACATATAGACAAGCCTGATGCATTTTGGAAACACGTTCTGTGGATCGATGAGGTTAAAATTTAACTTTTTGGCTGGAATGAGCAAAGGTACGTTTGGAGAAGAATGGGCACAGAATTGAATGAAAAGAACCTCTGTCCAACTGTTAAGCATGGGGGTGGACCAATCATGCTTTGGGGTTGTATTGCAGCCAGTGGCACAGGGAACATCTCATGAGTAGAAGGAAAAATGGATTCAATAAAATTTCAGCAAATTTTGAATGGTAACTTGATGCCATCTGTCAAAAAGCTGAAGTTAAAGAGAGGATGGCTTCTACAAATGGATAATGATCCTAAACACACCTCGAAATCCACAGAGGATTACATCAAGAGGCGTAAATGGAAGGTTTTGCCATGGCCTTCACAATCTCCTGACCTCAACATAATTGAAAATCTATGGATGGACCTTAAAAGAGCAGTGCGTGACAGACAGCCCAGAAATCTTAAAGAACTGGAAGACTTTTGTAAGGCAGAATGAGCAAAGATACCTCAAACAAGAATTGAAAGACTCTTGGCTGGCTACCAAAAGCGTTTACAAGCTGTGATACTTGCCAAAGGGGGCAGTACAAGATATTAACTCTGCAGGGTGCCCAAACTTTTGCAGATGCCATTTTTTTGTTTTCTGTTATTTTGAAAGTGTAAATGATGGAAATAAAATCTAACTTTTGTTGACACATTATAAGAATGTCTAATCTGTAATTTGATGCCTTTTGGAGATGTTTCCATCTTTCCTTGGCTTCTTTATGCACATTAATACCTGGGTGCCCAAACTTTCGATCCCCACTGTATATGCAAATGCCAGAAGCCTAGCTAATAAAATGGATGAGTTGGAAATGTTAGTACATGAGGAGGACATTGACCTCGTGGGAATAACGGAAACTTGGTTCGACCCCTCACATGACTGACTGGCTAATATCCAAGGGTATTCGGTGTACCGGAAGGACAGGGTAGGAAGAAGAGGGGGAGGGGTATGTCTCTATGTCAAGTATAATGCAAGGGTGATAGAGAGGAGTGATATTATGGAAGGGATGAGTATGGAGGGTAGAACTCCATAGGGAAGAAGTACAGGGAAAAGTAATTGTGGGTTTTTTTCTAAAAACCACCCAACCAACAGGAGGAGGTGGAGCTGGAATTTATATCACTGTTGGGTAAAGTGGCAAAACTGGGATCAGTCATCATATTGGGGGACTTCAATTATCCCGACATTGACTGGGAAGAGGGGACTACACGTTCACAGAAAGCCCGTCTCTTCATGGAAACCTTACAAGACAACTACATGTTTTAGTTGGTGGATTCTCCTACTAGAGAAAATGCAGTGCTGAATCTATTGATCACTAATGACCCAGACCTAATCTCGGAGGTAGGAGTCCAGGACAACCTGGGCTCTAGCGATCACAGGATGATCACATTTAGCGTAAATAACAATATAACAAGGCAAGAGGGTAACATAAGAACCCTAAACTTCAGAAGGGCAAACTTTCCCAAATTGTGCTCAATGTTGGAAAAGGTAAACTGGGACCAAACCTTAGGAACACTGACCACAGAGGAAAAATTGGAATGCTTAGGAGCATATTAAACAAATGCATCTCGAAGTGCATTCCTATGGAAAATACATTTAGAAGAGACAAAGCCAAACCTGGCTGGCTAAACTGTAATGTTAAAAAACTTATTAGGGGTAAAAAAAATGGCCTTCAAGAAATATAAATCAGAGGGCACAGTATCGGCTTTCGAGCAATACAAAGAGGTAAATAAGAAAAGTAAATACAAAATCAAAATGGCTAAAATCAACTTTGAGAGACAAATAGCGGAGGATAGTAAAAAGAACCCAAAAAAATTCTTTAAATATATCAACAGCAAAAAAACTAGGGCAGAGCATATTGCACACATAATTAACGATGATGGGAGGATGGATACAGAGGACACTGAAAAGGCAACCGTGCTGAACGCTTTTTTCTCCTCAGTCTTTACACAGGAAAAGGAGGGGTACACTGACCATGACTGTATGGTTAGTAGTAATACACAGGACTTGCCGCTATGGCTAACATAGGGTGAAATCAGGGAAAGGCTGGATAAAATTAACACAAATAAATCACTAGGCCCGGAAGGCGTACATCCGAGAGTACTCAAAGAACTTAGTAAGACTATATCTAAACCACTGTTCCTGATCTTTGCTGACAGTATTATGACAGGAAATGTACCAGGGGATTGGAGGAATGCTAACGTGATACCGATATTCAAAAAAGGGCACAGGCATGTCCCGGGAAATTATAGGCCTGTCAGTCTGAC
Source organism: Pelophylax lessonae (assembly GCF_965119305.1). NCBI lineage: Eukaryota > Metazoa > Chordata > Amphibia > Anura > Ranidae > Pelophylax > Pelophylax lessonae. Next base: position 94,295,745 of record NC_138771.1, on the reverse strand, counting down.
ATCGATAGTATGTAAACTTCTGGAGGGGATGATAAGGGACTATATCGTAGAGTTTGCTAAAGACAACAACATCATCAGCAGTAATCAGCATGGGTTTACAAATGGGCGTTCTTGTCAAACCAATCTCTTAACATTCTACGAGGAGGTGAGCTGTGAGCTAGATAGAGGGGGACCAATGGATGTGGTGTACCTGGATTTCGCAAAGGCGTTTGATACAGTTCCCCACAAGCGCTTAATTTATAAAATAATGTCTGCAGGCATCGACTGCAAGGTTTGCTCTTGGATACGGAACTGGCTAAAAGGGCGTGTCCAAAGGGTGGTAATAAATAGCGCATACTAAGACTGGTCTGAGGTGGTAAGTGGGGTCCCCCAAGGCTCAGTCCTCGGACCAACCCTGTTCAATTTATTCATAAACAGCATTGAGGACGGGATCAGTAGTTCTATATCAGTTTTTGCAGATGACACAAAATTGGGCAGGGCAATAACTGCACGGCATGAAGCAGATATCCTACAAAATGACCTGGACAAAATAACAGAGTGGGCAACGACATGGCAAATGAGGTTTAATGTGGAGAAGTGTAAGGTTTTGCACTTGGGGACTAAAAACATAAAAGCACAATACACTTTAGGGGGGGAACCTTTGGGGGAATCAAAAATGGAGAAAGATCTGGGAGTCTTGGTAGAGGATAGACTAAGCAATAGCATGCACTATCAAGGGGCAGCTGCCAAAGCCGGCAGGATATTAGCATGCATAAAGAAAGGGATGTATTCTAGAGATAAAACTATAATCCTACCACTTTATAAAACTCTGGTCTGACCACATCTGGAGTATTCTGTCCAGTTCTGGTCGCCAGTCCTCAGGAGGGATGTGTTGGAGCTGGAGAGAGTCCAGAGAAGGGCAACTAAACTAATTAGGGGATTGGAGGACCTTAATTATGAAGAGCATCTGCAATCGCTTGATTTATTCTCCCTGGAGAAGAGACGCCTGAGAGGGGACATGATAGCAATTTATAAATACCTCAATGGTGATTTCAGCATAGAAAAAAAGCTATACAGTCAAAAGGATTGCATGAGGACTCAAGGGCATACAATGCAATTAGAGGAGAAGCGTCCTAACCTCAGGCAACGCAGGGGGTTCTTTACTGTTAGGGCTACAAGATTGTGGAATTCTCTACCACAAGAGGTGGTTTCTGCAGGAAGTATGGTTGCTTTCAAAAGACTCTTGGATGTACAATGATTACGGCCACACACACCTACACAGGTTGAACTGGATGGATTATTGTCTTTATTCAACCTCAACTACTATGTAACTATGTAACTATGTAACTATGAAATGCTTGAAATACATCACTCTGTGTGTAACGCATCTGTATAAAATATATGAGTTTCACTTTTTGAATCGAATTACTGAAATAATTTAACTTTTTGATGATATTCTAATTTTATGAGATATAAAAGAAAATATAACTGCGCTAACTACTAAGAAACACAGCAGCAACTTAAATTGTGACAAGCAAAAATAGGTAAGTGTAAGGGCTAAGTTGCGCTAACGGGTACTAAATCCACAGATAAATGTCAGATGAAGCACACTAATGATAGTCCACAGTAATGACAAGTCCGTATCCAAAATGAAAAAGGCACAGTCCAAAAATGAATGATTCCAGTGGTGGATGGTTAAACCAACATTCAAATCTCCTTACCGGAAAGCAGAATGGAGTTCGCCCAAAAACTCAAGTCGGATTTAAAACCTCAGCCTTCAGTCAATATGATCAGAAGTCCTCACATCCACAGGTGGTGTTCATATGTAAAGATAAATAGACAATCCATAGCATAATACTGTTGAATGCTATTTCATCACCCAGAGGAGTGCACACCGTCACCAGATGGTTAATAGTAGAAAACACCAGTGACCTTAAGTCCCAAATGCTTACCAGATAGTATGTAATTAAAGGTAATGATTGGAAATGGAAGTGCCACACAGAGCCCTCTCCCGACACCACTGCCTCTTACCAGATATAAATTAGTGAGAGCCACACAAACTGTCATCCAATCCCCGGAGCCAGTAGCTCTAGTGGTCCTTCCAAATTATGCCAGGTTCTCCCAGATAACCATGGGTTAAACCACTCTCTCCAGAAGCCAATTCTTGGAGTAGATGTCACCAGGAGAAAATTCTATTGCCAAAGCCACATCTCCAGGCTGCTGTACTTGTATTATGGTCTCCTCCTCCTTCTCCCAATCTTCCTGGTGTAGATGATGGATGGGTCCTCCGGTAGCTAGGGTGTCTGTGATCTGGTTCCCTCCCCAGTGGTTGGTTTCCTGGCTTCCTGTTCCCCCTGGGGTTCCCCCTGGGGAACAGGAAGCCAGGAAACCAACCACTGGGGAGGGAACCAGATCACAGACACCCTAGCTACCGGAGGACCCATCCATGATCTACACCAGGAAGATTGGGAGAAGGAGGAGGAGACCATAATACAAGTACAGCAGCCTGGAGATGTGGCTTTGGCAATAGAATTTTCTCCTGGTGACATCTACTCCAAGGATTGGCTTCTGGAGAGAGTGGTTTAACCCATGGTTATCTAGGAGAACCTGGCATAATTTGGAAGGACCACTAGAGCTACTGGCTCCGGGGATTGGATGACAGTTTGTGTGGCTCTCACTAATTTATATCTGGTAAGAGGCAGTGGTGTCGGGAGAGGGCTCTGTGTGGCACTTCCATTTCCAATCATTACCTTTAATTACATACTATCTGGTAAGCATTTGGGACTTAAGGTCACTGGTGTTTTCTACTATTAACCATCTGGTGACGGTGTGCACTCCTCTGGGTGATGAAATAGCATTCAACAGTATTAAGCTATGGATTGTCTATTTATCTTTACATATGAACACCACCTGTGGATGTGAGGACTTCTGATCATATTGACTGAAGGCTGAGGTTTTAAATCCGACTTGAGTTTTTGGGCGAACTCCATTCTGCTTTCCGGTAAGGAGATTTGAATGTTGGTTTAACCATCCACCACTGGAATCATTCATTTTTGGACTGTGCCTTTTTCATTTTGGATACAGACTTGTCATTACTGTGGACTATCATGAGTGTGCTTCATCTGACATTTATCTGTGGATTTAGTACCCGTTAGCGCAACTTAGCCCTTACACTTACCTAATTTTATGAGATGTACCTGTATGTAAGGGTTTACAACCACTTTAATGCTCATGTGTTAACATAGCCCACCTTAACAACAACTGTGAGAATGGGTCCTAGGGGTCTGTTCAGACTGTTTGTCAGCACTAATGAGCGCACTGCGCAGTACTGAACATTATTTGCATTAAAAAGTTGGAGTGCTCTTCAGCACACAAAAGAAACACAATTTCGCTGTAGCGCACCACAACCGTTGCATTCCTAAACAGAGTAAAGAGTTATGCTGGGGTGGTAGCCTATTTAAAATGTGTGGACTGTGGGTGGGGCTTACCATGCATACACAGAAAGTGGGAGGATACATTACCACATGGTTGCATAATTGTAGATTTATGTTGTAAAAGGCAAATTACCACTGAAATACAGCAGGGTACACAAAAGCAAAGGTGGAATTTCACTGCTACATACAGAAGGCATTACTGTTAAAGGAAAAATCCAGGTCAAAGGTTGTGGGTTTCAGTCCCACCAGAGTCGCCAAAAAAAAAAAAATCAAGGAATGGCTGCAGACAGTCCGCTAGTGGTATGAGGCAGCTTAACACACTGACAGAAAGACTGCAGTTCCCTGTAAGTGAAATCTGTGTTCTCCCTAGTCACCAGGTACCTTGCCCCAACATTTTTCCTGCTCTCACCCTAAAAAGCAGAGCTCTGTCCCTAACCCACTTGAAAGCAGGTCCCTAACGTTCTCCAATTCTCAATACTCCACTAGGTGGCCCCCTACCGTATTAGGCTAGACAGGGGTCTAACACTTCAAACCACAACCATCCCACAGAATACACCCTATGCTGCTTTGTGTACTGATGCCAGGTTGAAAAACGTTCACTACATCATGCCCCTGTCAAACATAGCACTGACCATAAGTAGCCGAGAGTACTCACATTGCAGGGTCCTGCATTTCTCTGTGTGTGCCAGAGCAAAGTTCTGACAGTCTAGTTGAAAGCCCAGGGCTCTCTGTGGCATCTTTCCTGTATAGGGGTCTGCTCTTCATCGCCAGGAGGGTGATTACTTCCTCAGACCACCACCACTCACAACTGTGTACATTGCATCCAGGGCCCTGTAAACCAGCACTCATGTAGTGAATAATGAGCTGAATCTATTCAACCACCTGCGGCCTTACTGTGTAATGGCCTTACACACTTCCTTTCAGGTTTCAGGCATTCTCTTGAATAACAGCACTCCAGCCAGAAGCAAAGTCCAATTTCTTTACTTGCAATAAAAAGTAAAACTTGCAAACATTTATCAAAATGTTATAGGGACTTCAGGTTTCAATCCAAATAATCCATATCTTTTGGTATAAATTTTAGGTGCTCTTTTCCTTTGAAGTCAGTCTTGGTACTGTATTTCAAAGCCCATAGCTAGGGAAGCCCATATGAGTCAACCATCAGGATTCCACTTAACCCTCTGCTACATACTTCCTGCCCAAGGTACACCACAACTCTTCTCCCTCAAAGGTTCCACCCACCTTGTATCAGGGATCATACCAGAGGAGCAGGAACAACAGGTAATCTCCTGTAAAGGAGGGGCTTTTTTCTAGGAAATAAGTTAACCCCTTCTTACCTTCTCCCACACCAAATGATGCAGAAAGTGCTAACTCAGTATGGCAATCCAAATCTTGTAGGATTTCGATGCACAATGGAAGATGCCAGCCTCTCCAAGATGGCTGCCTGGAGCCCATGACAGGGCACAATTTTAGTTCTCTGTGAGTTGCTGCTAGCCCATAGAATGGACACAGCACCCTCTTCAGGCCAGTGAACATTGTGCAGCATCGACTGCCTACATGCCCCAACAAAATGTGGGGAAATGTACAATAAAACATGCATTAATGCACAGGAACCATGTGAACCTGCCTTAAAGAGGAGCTCCAGTCTCATGTATAACAATTAAAAAACAACTGTAGCTTTTGACTTAAAAAAAACAGCCACTCACCTGTTCCACGATCTAGCGATGGGCTCACCCCAGTCATTTTCCCCTCCTGTTGTCTGTTCCCAACGCCGGCACCTTAACTATGGGCACCCGGTGGCGACAGCTTGAGGTTTCACAGCCAGGTGCCCACTGCGTATGTGCGAGCCATGCTGCGTATTGTGAATGGTCCTGTAGTCTTCTGGGACCTGTCACATTTCCCAGAAGTCTGCGGGGAGGAAAGGGGGGAGGAAAACTTCCACTTCCAAGCATCTAGGCCAGTGATGGCAAACCTTGGCACTCCAGATGTTTTGGAACTACATTTTCCATGATGCTCATGCACTCTGCAGTGCAGTTGAGGATCATGGGAAATGTAGTTCCAAAACATCTGGGATGCCAAGGTTCGCCATCACTGGACTAGCCTGTCAGAACGGATACCTGTCAAAATCATTTTTGGGTGGAGCAGTGCATTTGGAAAAGATTCTGGAGGTCTTTGTTCACAGGACATATATTATTTCTAAAAGAGACAGACAGACAGACAGACAGACAGATAGAATATATATACAATACATAGATATGCTTAGCTGTATCCTAACATCCTGCAAGTTCATCTTTTCCATTTTATATTAGCACAGGTGTTTAGTGACAGTATGAATGCCCCTTGTGGAAAACTGATACAAATGTGAAAGTCAAATTGTTTGCACAGCTTTAATTCATTTGCTCTTGTAAAGGTGTGAAGTATGTCAGTGGCTTGTGCCTGGGCAAATAGGACTGATTTTCTAAATGTCAACATTGTCTTTTTTTTTTCTCAATGAACGTTGGGAGGTTGAAATAATGTTGTGAATAGAAAGATGTGGAAATATACGATTGAAGCAGAAGACAGCTTTATCACTGTGGCAGCGGAGTTTTTAGAGTTACTCTAGTGTATAAAAATAATAAACTGGTCTAAAGCGTGGGAACAGAAAAAAAGTCGACGAAAGCACATTTTTCTCACTTAGCAGCACAATTTTTCACGACAATGTGGCTTAAAAAAAATAAAAATACTTAGCATGGAATACCTTTTGAATACACCACAACAGGAAGTTCAGTACATTTATAACACATCCATAAAAAACAGAAATATACTGAAGACAAGCAGGCAGACTCTTTAGGGTCCTTTCACACGGGGCGGACCATATTTTCCTCCGCTCAGGCCCTTTTTCTTTTTTTTTTACACGGCATGGATGACACTCTGGAGGGTCCGTTCCGTATGTACGTTTATCATCTCATCCGTTTGCCGATGATAAATGGACATAATGCATGTCAATGGGATTTTTTTAAATGGAAGAAAAATAGGGTTCTCTTCCGTTCCAAAAAATGGAACTGATCGGAAAGGACGCATCCGCTGACATCCGCAATCCTATTGACATGCATTATGTACGTTTTTCATCCGCAATTCGATGGGATGATATACGGACATACGGACCGCCCGTGTGAAAGGACCCTTATTGCGTAAGAAAAAGAAACAAGATATACCTGTGCTCAGATCCCAATAGCTTGTAAATGCATTAAATCTTCCAGCTGCTAAAGGGGTGTGACCCCATATTAACACTAGAGATGGGCCCAGGCGTGTTCAGATCGCAGTCCCAACCCACCCGAGCAATCCCGCCAGTAAACCATCACTGCACACCACCAATCATAGGCAATGAGGCATTTCCTGGCCTGCAGCTGCACACATGTTGCCTATGATTGGCGGTGTGCCATGACAACTTCCTGGCGGGATTGCTCGTGTGGGTTGGAGCTGCGATCCAAACACGCCTGAGCCCATCCCTAATTAACATTTAAAATACTGGACCACCCTCTGCACACTGCTATACCCTTTCAAGCACACTTTGCAATAAAAAATAGGGATATTTAGTTCACACATATTGCAATACATGTTTAAGCTGACCAACTGCAGTAATCCCTCTTTAGCCAGTCCTACACTGCTTTGCCACTACAAATGCCACTGTGGATACAATGCCAACCTGGGGCAGAAAGACACAAAATGGAGGAGAGCTACATGGTTAGGCTTGATTCACATCTATGCAATTTGTAAATGGTGTGTTTTTTGTCGTGATTTTACAGCGATTTGCATTTTGCATTTTTTATGCTTTTTTTGTTTTTTGTTTGTTGTTGGGCAGATTAAAAAAAATGTGAAACAAATTGCGACAAAATTGCAGTAACACATTACATGTCTCTGCAGCTTCACTGAAATCTACAGAACCAAAAAAAACACCTTTTTTTGCATTTAAAAAGTCCCTGACTCTTTCCAAAAACACAGCGGCTGAAAAAAGCATAGATGTGAACATTTACCATAGGAAACCATGTTAAATGGACTGTAGTGCATTTCTGCAAAAAGCACCATAAAATGCATAGGTTACCTTAAAGCAGGGGTGGGGAACCTTTTTTCTGCCAAGGGCCATTTGGATTTTTGTAACATCATTCGGGGGCCGTACAAAATGTATGCATAAATGTAATAGGCATTGCTTTGCGGCAAAAAACACTGTAAAAAATTGCATGGCTTTGAGGTCACAAAAGTGCAAAAGGGGCCTTCAGTAATCAAGGTATAGTGTGCCCCCTTTCAATGCAGAGTGACCACAGTGTGCCCCCTTTCAATGCAGACTTACCACAGCGTGCCCCCTTTCAATGCAGACTGACCACAGGGTGCCCCCTTTCAATGCAGACTGACCACAGCTTGCCCCCTTTCAATGCAGAATGACCACAGTGTGCCCCCTTTCAATGCAGGCTGACCACAGCATGCCCCCTTTCAATGCAGAGAGACCACAGTGTGCCCCCTTTCAATGCAGAGAGACCACAGTGTGCCCCCTTCCAATGCAGACTGACCACAGCATGCCATCTTTCAATGCAGAGTGACCACAGCTTCCCTTTTTTCAATGCAGACTGACCACAGCATGCCCCCTTTCAATGCAGACTGACCACTGCATGCCCCCTTTCAATGCAGACTGACCACAGCGTGCCCCCTTAAAATGCAGACTGACCACAGCGTGCCCCCTTACAATGCAGACTGAACACAGTGTGCCCCCTTTCAATGCAGACTTACCACAGCGTGCCCCCTTTCAATGCAGACTGACCACAGAGTGCCCCCTTTCAATGCAGACTGACCACAGCTTGCCCCCTTTCAATGCAGAATGACCACAGCGTGCCCCCTTTCAATGCAGACTGACCACCGCATGCCATATTTCAATGCAGACTGACCACAACTTCCCTTCTTTCAATGCAGACTGACCACAGCATGCCCCCTTTCAATGCAGACTGACCACTGCGTGCCCCCTTTCAATGCAGACTGACCACAGTGTGCCCCCTTAAAATGCAGACTGACCACAGCATGCCCCCTTACAATGCAGACGGACCACAGTGTGCCCCCTTTTAATGCAGAAAGCCAGTGCTCTTACCTGCTGTGGCGGCTTCTCCTCGAATCCTCCCACCTCCCCCTCGACCAATGGAATGTGTTCGCCTTTCAGCCAATCATGGAGCTGGTCTCAAACCCGCTTCCTGATTGGCCAGGGGGAGGATCCGTGAGACAATAGCGAATTTTCATTTGCTATTGTCACACAAGTGGGCGGGCCCCGGGTCCACCCTTTTCGGAGACTCACAGTGTCAGGAAGGAGCCATCAGCTCCTTCTGACACAGCGGCACGGGGGGGGGAGGCGGACGCAACGATCATGCGGGCCGGACAAAACGATTGTGCGGGCCACATGCGGCCCGTGGGCCGCAAGTTCCCCACCCCTGCCTTAAAGGGTAATTCCACTTTTGTGGGGAAATAAAAAAGCAAATTAAGAAAAAATATTATAGCGTGTACAATTGCGACACAAATCATATTGTAATTAAATGTTTAATAAAAATTACCTTTCCTTTTCAATCTGCAGCTGTTGCAATTTTCAGAAAATGTAATGCAATATGGCTACCTGGAGCTGTTCTGTACACAGAATGTGTACTGACCTCACCCCAGAAACATAATTTCCTGCTTGTGTGATTGGCTCACCAATTTTTCCAGAAGTCTGCTTAAGGGTTCTTTCACACGGGCTTTCCGATCAGCCTGTCAGTTTTTCAGGCGGACCTGATCGGATGTTCCATGCAGCCCTATGGATCAGCGAATGTCATTGGAGACATCTTCGTTGACACCCGCCGCTATCCGATCCGACCCTGTCTGTGAAATCCAGACAGATGGAAACCCTATTTTCCATCCGTCTGGAGGATCAGATCGGATAAGATCGGATGAAAACAGACAGGCGGTCCGTTTTCATCTGATCTCCCATAGAGGAGAGCAGGGATCTGACAGCTCTGTCTCTGCACACAACAGCGGAGAAGGAGCTGTCATCCGCCTGCTTAGCGGAGATCAGAGAATCGATCCCCGCTGAGCAAAACTGAGAACGCCTGTGTGAAAAGACCCTTAAATACAAGTCAGATTTCAGGCATCCCCTGCAACAAAAATGTCATTTTTGGTGAGATACTCCCAATAGGAACACATCTAAAGGGATGTAGGCCCAGCAGATTCCCTCATTAGGGCTCTTTCACACTTGTAGTCCGTCAAACGGACTCCGCTTTTCTCAGCGGGGGATCGATCCGCTGATCCCCCGCTGAGCAGGAGGATGACAGCTGTGTCTCCGCGCTGTGTGCGGAGACACAGCTGTCAGTTCCCCATGCATCTCTCTGGGGGAAATTGGATGGGAACGGACCATTGGTCTGTTCTCATCAGATCCCATCCGATCTGATCCGCTGGACGGATGGAAAATAGGGTTTCCATCCGTCCAGATTTGACGGATCGGATCGGGTCGGATGTCAGCGGACATGTCTCCGCTGACATCCAATGTCCAATAGGAATGCATAGGGGGAGCGTTCAGATCCGCCAAAAAAACGAACAGGCAGATCTGAACGGTCCGCCTGTGTGAAAGGGGCCTTAGTGTCCTGCAGCTGCCACAGCTGACAGCTAATTATGAAACCACTCCCATTGGACCCCCTCAGCACAGGAGGTCAGAGGAACAAACAATGATTTCTTCAGAATAACAAAAGGTAAGAATCTGCAACAATCCTTGTAATGTACAGAGATCACCCAGAGTGGAATGTTTTTTTCTCAGCAAAAATGGAGTTACGCTTTAATGACCAGGTCATTATTTGCAATACAACACTGTGTTAATTTAATTGACAATTGCGACGCTGTACCCTAATAAAATTGATGTCCTTTTTTTCCCACAAATAGAGCTTTCTTTTGGTGTTATTTGATCACCTCTGCAATAAAAGAGTGACAATTCTGAAAAAAAACAAAAAATTAAACTTCCTGCTATATAACATTCTCAATACAAACAATTTACAAATCAAATTTTTTCATCATTTTAGGCCAATTCGTATTCTGCTACATATTTTTGATAAAAAAAATCCCAATAGGTGTATATTGATTGGCTTGCACAAAAGGTATTGCGTCTAAAAACTAGGGTAAAGATTTACATAATTTTTGTTTATTTTTTTAATTTTTTTACTGCGACCTTGCGGCAGACAGATCAGACACCTAACTTAAATTTTTGACACTTTTGGGGGGACCAGTGACATAACTACAGTAATCAGTGCTAAAAAAATATGCATGGTTACTGTACTAATGACACTGGCAGGGAAGGGGTTAACACCAGGGGTGATCAAAGGGTTAAATGTGTCTCTAGTGGGTTCTTTCTAATTGTGGAGGGGGTGTATTTACTAAATGAGCACAGAGACGTGTGTTCCTAAATAGGAGGAACACAGGATCCCTGTGTTCATCACTGACAGAACAGAGCAGCGGTCTGCTGTGTTTACAACCATGGACAGCGGGAAGCTGTCATGTACAATAGCAGTAGTAATACTTCTATTATACAAGGTGTTCAGCTCCAAAAACCTGAATAACGCCCTTGCTATGGGTGTAGGTCATGTACCTTCCAAAGCCCGGCTGAAAATACTTGCAGAGATTGCATTCCCCTATCTTGCTTTGTTGCTAAGTAGGGATGAGCTTCGAGTTCTGACTTGACTCGAACATTGGCTGTTTGTTCATTTGTCGAATAAAGGAGCTTCTTCATGGGAACTTCAAGTTCCTGCATTATCATGGACTCTGACCTCTGATTTCAATAAATCACCTGCTGGCCGGGGGATTCAAACCCCACAGCCATGTCATTGCAAGTCTGGTATTTTACCATCTATGCCACCATTAAGTCTGCTTAAGCTGAACCCACTCTCCATAACTTCTATCTCATCCACTGTGTGTAGGGAGAGATAGGAGTTAGTTAGTTAGGCAGGGAAAGTGTGTTCAACCTAAGCATGCTTGACAGTGGCGTAGCACCAGTTTTGCTAATTGCAGGGTTGTGGGTTTGAATCCCTCGGCCAACAGGTGACTTATAAGTGGAGTTCTATAGTTAATAAATACATTGTTGGCAGGGAGAGAGATTTTTGCTTTTACAGTTTGTTGAGATCAGATAGTGCACTGTTTATATCAGTTTATGTCAATATTGCTGAAAAAAACGGCGTGAGGTCCCCCCCAATCCATACCAGGCCCCTCGGGTCTGGTATGGATTTTAAGGGGAACCCTGCGCCAAAATTAAATAAAAAAAACATCCATACCAGACCCTTATCTGAGCACACAGCCTGGCTGGCTAGGATGGGGGTGGGGGCAAGTGAGCGCCCCCCCTCCTGAACCATTCCAGGCCACATGCCCTCAACATGGGGGTGGGTGCTTTGAGGCAGGGGGGGCTCTGCCCCCCCACCCCAAAGCCCCTTGCCTCCATGTTGATGGGGACAGGGGTCTCTTCCTGACAACTGTGGGCTGTGGTTTTGGGGGTCTGCGGGGGGGAGGCTTATCGGAATCTGGAATCCCCCTTTAACAAGGGGACCCCCAGATCCCACCCTTCCTATGTGAATGGATATCGGTTACATCGTACCCCTACCCATTCACAAAAAAGTGTACAAAAAAATAAAGACAAAAGCTAGTTTTGGAAAAGTCTTTTATTAAAAAATAAAAAAAAAAATAGTGTCCCCGATGATCAGTCGCCCCTCTGCCTAAAAAAATAGAAAAAAAAAAAGCTCCTGCTTCTATGGACGCTTCCCGCGCTCTGAGCTGTTTTGATATTTATAGGGACCTGACGTCATGAGCCACCCCACAATGCACTGCACAGGTGCAGTGAATAAATTACTTACGTCAGTAATTTATTCACTGCACCTGAGCAGTGTATTGTGGGGCGGCTGAGTGGAACCTGCCCTGTTAAACCTCTGTATGGCCACCATGCTGCAGCTCAGTTTCAGGGTCTTGGCAATCTTCTTATAACCTAGGCCATCTTTATGTAGTGCCCTAGGCCATCTTTATGTAGTGCAACAATTCTTTTTTTTTTCGGATCCTCAGAGAGTTCTTTGCCATGAGGTGCCATGTTTAAATTCCAGTGACCAGTATGAGAGAGTGAGAGTGATAACACCAAATTTAACACATCTGCTCCCCATTCATACCTGAGACCCTGTAACACTAATGAGTCACATGACACCGTGGAGGGAAAATAGCTAATTGGACCCAATTTGGACATTTTCACCTAGAGGTTTACTCACTTTTGTTTCCAGCAGTTTAGACATTAATGGCTGTGTGTTGAGTTATTTTGAGGGGACAGCAAATTTACACTGTTATACAAGCTGAACACTCACTACGTTACATTGTAGCAAAGTGTCATTTCTTCAGTGTTGTCACATAAAAAGTTATAATAAAATATTTACAGTACATTGCGGTTTGCAAGTGGTGTACTGAGATTAGTGTTGAAGCTATCAGCCATAACCCCGTTATTTATTTATTTTTTTTCAGTCAGCAGCTGAAACCATCGCCTATGGATTTTTTTACGTACAGTAGATTGTCGCCATTTCACAAGCGTGCGCAATTTTAAAGGATTACATGTTAGGTATCTATTTACTCAGGGTAACATCATCTTTCATATATAGGGCTCTTTCACACGGGCGGTCCGATCAGATCGGCCTGTAAGTTTTTTAGGCGGATCTGATCGGAGGCCCCATTCAGCCCTATGGAGCAGCGGATGTCAGCGGTGATATGTCCACTGATACCCGCTGCCATCCGCATCCAATCCTGTCCGTGAAATTCGGATGGATGGAAACCCTATTTTCCATCCGTCCTGGGGATCGGATCGGATGGGATCGGATGAGAACGGACAGGCGGTCCGCTCTCATCCGATTCCCCATAGAGAGCAGCGGGGGCTGTGACACCTCCCTCTCCGCACTGCAAGCGGAGACGGAGCTGTCATCCGCCGGCTCAACGGGGATCGCGGATCGATCCCCGCTGAGCAGCACGGATCAGCCTACAGAGGCGGACCGTGTGAAAGAGCCTTTACACTTTTTTTTTTTTTTATTCATTAAAGTGTTTTTTTTTTCCAAAAAAGCTGTGTGGAAAAAACTGCTGCGCAAATACCGTGCGACATAAAAAATTGCAACGATTGCCATTTTATTCCCTAGGGTCTCTACTAAAAAAATATTTAATGTTTGGAGATTCTAAGTAATTTTCCAGCAAAAAATGCTGATTTAAACTTGTAAACAAAAAGTGCCAGAAAAGTCTTGGTTTTCAAATGGTTATCTACAGGCACCCCTTACCTGCCATAGGCAGTTTTTGGTAAAGTTGAACTAACCCTTTCAACACATCTCTAATGCACACAGAAATGTGTTCAATGTATTTATATGACCTTGAGCAGCTCATGAACAACTCTGTTGTACAGTACAAGAAATTTGCAAGTAGAAAGATAAGCTGTGCATGGTAACCAATCAGCTTCTATCTTAAAGCGGAGTTCCAGCCTCAAATACCTTTAACTAAAAATACCCCTATAATACCAATCCATCGACCCTTTACAGAACCGCTATTCTCATACTTACAAGGTGTACAGTATTGGATTTAGTCAAAGTCTTACTTTTAAAAACGCTGTCTGGGCGTGGCCATCTTGGATGTGGGCATCTGAAGCCGCAGTGTAATCTGCTGTGTCCTTCTTCCTGATTCCAGGGTGTGTTCTGGGAGTTCTTCTTGATTCCAGCCTTCTGGGAGTGATGACAAACAGCTCCCAGGATGCAATGCAAAGGCGGAAGTGATGTCGGTGGCTGCGGCCACAGAGGGGGGAGAAGGAGGAAGTACAATCAAAAATGCCCTGAAAATAAGGTAAGGGACCCCCGAAAAAAATTGAAAATGCCCAATTGTTGATCAGCATAGCGAGCACTCCAGGAATCAAAATAGGCCGGAACTCCACTTTAAGTGTGTTCAGTTAAGCTTTGAAAATGAAAGGTAGAAAGTCTGCCCATGTTCTGGCTACTCCAGTAAATTCCCATCCATTTATCTCTTCAACAAAAAAAAAAATAAAATAAAAAATAAACCTTCCTTTTTAAATGTACACTAAAGTTCCACTTTGGGAAGATCCACCCTTATATTTGTAATGGTGGTGACCATTGTCCCTAAGAAGAATGTGAGGGGAAATGCAGAATTTTAGAGTTTTCCCCAGAACAAGAGGTTAAAGTGGAAGTATAGCCTAATACCTTGAATTCTCCCCTGCAATCAATAATGTAAGTGGAGTTTTAGCCTTATGTGTCAACATGAAAAAATCCCAGTTTTTCTATCTGAATTCTGCAGTTTTCAGTGCTGTCACATGACTTCAATTCTGCTTTCTGCTGTGTCCAAGAGAAGCAAGTAGGTGTGGTTACTGAAAGATAGTGACATCACTTCCAGGGTGGGACACTGTTCCTGTGTAGCCAATGGGCGTATACAGAATGGGGGGAGCTGCTCATAGGTTCCCACCTAGTGTCCTCTCATCAGTAAGGAGGATGCATTGTACATTGCATTGTACATCCTAATTCATGAGAAAATGAAAATGGGGGGGGGGGGGTACATATACAGTATAGATGTGCTGGGCTTTGAATGAAGACTAACATAGGAGAAGGAAGATGGACACGGGGAAGGGGGGGGGGGGGGCACATATACAGTATGGCTGTGCCGGGCTTTGAATGAAAACTACCATAGGAGAAGGAAGCAGGGCGGGGGGACTGTCAGTGTAGCTGGAAGTGCTCTGGGGTCTCAGCTCACAGTCTACAATGATCATAGTACAGGCAACCACACTAAAGCCCCGCACACACGTACCGATCGTCGGCGAACGATCGGCCGTCTTTTGTCCCCGGGCTGTCGGTGTCTGTTGAAAAGTGCAAAGACAGCACAAGAATTTTGTCCGCCGACTACAGCCGACTGCAGAAGTGATGTCATGTAATGGTTAACTTTCCCTGTGTTTTTTCTTCTCTGAGCATGCCCAGTCTTGCAAATCTGCGGTCTGTCGGCCGAATTCTGTACTGACTGGCGAACAATCGGCCGCTCTGGTGTCGGCATACAAAAATTTTAATGCTTGCATGACAGATTCTTGTCGGCAGAATGTGCGCTGACGGCTGTCGGAGGCATCATACTAACAAGCCTACAATCGGCAGATCGGTCGTCGGCCGAAGCTTTTCGGCCGACGATCGGTACGTGTGTACGGGCCTTTAGTCTACGTTTACACTAGTGCCACGAATCAATGGCACCTGTTGACATCTATGCGACTTTGAAAATCAGCGACTTCGTAAAAGTAACTTGCAATACTTTGAAGTAAGTTTTGATGCAACTTTGATCCCGAGAGCATAAAGTTGGATCAAAGTTGCACTCTAAATCGCAATAGTAAAAACGTAGACTAAAGCTCCGTTTCCACTAGTGTGACTTGTCATGCGACTTTGGACACACAAAGTCACATGAAAAGTCACAGCTTATTGATTTCAATGACACCTATTCCAATCTATGCAACTTTGAAAATCAGTGACTTTGAAAAGGTGCCTGCACTACTTTGATGCAACTTTGATCCAGAGAATATAAAGTTGGATCAAATTTGCATTAAAGTTGCACTCTAAGTCGCGATAGTGGAAATGTAGACTAAGGCCCATTTCCCACTTGTGCGACTTGTCCTGCAATTCGGGACTGCAAAGTCGCATGACAAGTCACACTCCATGATTTCCAATGAGTACTGTTCATATCTATGCGACTTCAAGTTGCAATGACTTCAAAGTAGTCCCTTTTGTCCGACTTTGATGCATTTTGAGGTCCAAGACATAGGCATTGCTTCAAGTCCAGTCAAAATTGCGGCAAAAAAATGGTTTTAAAATCGTGGCAAAAAAATTGCGGCAAAATTGCACGCCTTTTAGGCTGCACAAGTATGAAAAGGGCCTTAAGCTCTGTTTCCACTAGTGCAACTAATTAATGACACCCGTTCCCATGAGACTTTGAAAATCAATGACTTTGACAAGATACCTGCACTACTCTGATGCAACTTTTGATGTGACTTTGATCCAGCGAGTGTAAAGTTGGATAAAAGTTGCATCAAAGTCCCTCTCTAAATCACAGTAGTGGAAACATAGACTAAAGCTCAGTTTGGACACACAAAGTTGCATGAAAAGTCACAGCCCATTGAATTCAATGACACCCGTTCCCTTGAAAAGGTACCTGCACTACTTTGATGCAACTTTTGATGCGACTTTGATCCAGAAAGTGTAAAGTTGGATCAAAGTTGCACTCTAAAGTTGCACTCTAGCCTAGTGGCTATGTTTCCACTAGTGTGACTCTTAAGTTGTGCAATTTAAAGTACTACCTTGAGTACAGCTTTGATCCAACTTTACACTCTCTGGACCAAAGTTGCATTAGGGTAGAGCATGCACCTTTTCATAGATGGGAAGGGGTGCCACTGAAATCAATAGGCTGTAACTTGTCATGCAACTTTATGTGTCCATCCAAAGTTGCATGACAAGGGGCACTAGTGTAAATAGAGCCTAAAACTCATTACTTACATGTAATGAGCAATAGAAATGGATCCGTATCCTTCTAAACTTTCACAAATGTTCTTTTCTATCCTAATTCTTTCATATATTGTGCCGGTCATGTGACCTCCCCTCCGGGGGCCAATATGCACTTTCCCGGATATATCGGTATTGGCCCTGGAACTGGCCGATATTGCCGATATTTTTGTGACATCATTCTGCCTTCTTAGGCCGCCTCCCTCGTCATGAACAGCCTCGTCTGGAGTCAGGACTAGTCTCGCGGGAGTGTATCACAGCCATACACCCACCCACAGCAGCCCGGTGCAAACCAGCCACCCACATCCACAGGCCTTGTATCAGCCAGCCACCCACAGGCCCTGTACCTGCCCCCCACAGGCCCTGTACCAGCCAGGCACCTACAGCCCCTGTGCCAGCCACCCACCCACCACAGGGTGCCAGCCAGCCACCCACCACAGGGTGGCAGCCACCCACCACAAGGTGCCAGACAGCCAGCCACCCACCACAGGGTGCTAGCCAGCCAGCTGCCCATCACAGGGTGCCGGCAAGCCAGCCATTAAGCATTAAACAAAACTTAACATGTTCAGTACCAGATTGTGTCAAAAACTGTCTTTATTTTTCAAAACTTTAAATGTATAAAAAACATTGGCCCATATCGGTAGATACCAATACGTTGTGATCAAAATATCGGTATCGGCCCCGAAAAAACCATATTGGTCTATCCCTAATTTTAAACATTTCCTACTGTACAGTTTTGGCTATACATACACTTTAAACCCCTAATGGGCACATTGGAGCAAAAGGTTAATTGCAAACACTGCCGAGCAGAGTGAAAAGCCAGGCAGTGTAAAGGGGAGTAGTGCTGCATCTGAGGTCTAATTTTTGGTTGTCTGGCTAAGGGGGTAAGGTGAACCCTAACTTTTCATACAAAAATACAGCTGTAAATTTGTGATGCTTTGGCTCATTCAAAATTGGTGTACTCCAGGAGGAATGCAAACTTTTGAGTGCAGTGTGCCAAAAAATGTTTGAAAGATGAGAGTTCCAGACAGGGCTTCTATTAGTCATGAGGCCCAGTACAGCCTACCTGACAGGCCCCATACTGCTCCCCTTTGTCTTCGAATACACTTTAACAGCCACCCCAGTCCCCACAACCTTCCAGACATCCACCATACCTGTACAACCTCCCTTCCATTCATAGGTCAACATTTGGCCAGTCCTTGATGAACCGACCGAATTTCAATCCATGTATGGCCGTGTTAACAGTGTTACCTGGCCCTGTACATCCTCACTAGTGTCAGAACTGTCACTGATCAAAACAAAAGTGAAAAAGAGGCGTTGGATACCAATTTTTAGTAGGTCAATCAGGTTATCACCGTCAGTGGCATATTTAGGTTTTGTGCTGCCCTAGGCCTGACTAAACTTGTGCCCCCCCTAATTTAAATATGACCCACCCCTTCCTGTAAAGGCCACACCCCATCCTGTTTATGATACGCCCTGTCATCTGTAAACCACAGTCTATCAGTGCAACCTCATCAGTTCCCATAAGTTCAGCCTCATCAGTGCCCATCAGTGCAGACTCATCAGTGCAGCATATCAGTGCTGCCTTATCAGTACAGCCTATTAGCACCCATCAGTGCAGCATATGAGTGCCCATCAGTGCCTGGGGGCAGAGGAGAGTAGGCGGAGCCTTTGGCTGCAGTGCCACACTTATTAGCATTGGCGGCCGTCTGACCAGTTGTATTAAGTGTGGTCGGCGGCCTGCGGTCTGTCCTGACCGGCCGGTATTATCATACTGGTAGGTAGCAGTGTGACCGATTTATGGGGGTACCAGACTGATTTGCCTCCTGGACCCTGCCCTCTGGTCCAATTCACCACATAAGACTAACACTATAGAAAAAGTGTAGCGCAAGCCGGCGGGGACCCTTTTCGTGCCGGGAGGAGGCTGTTTTTTTTTTTGTGCAGGGTGCAGCTTTTTGCTGCCCCCCCCCTGCAAAGTGCCGCCCTAGGCCTGGGCCAAGATACAGCACTGATCACCGTGAAGATTTGGGGAGCCATGTCCTCTGCTGGTGTTGGTCCACTGTGTGTTATCAAGTCCAAAGTCAGTGCAGCCCTCTACCATAAAAACCTAGAGCACTTCATGCTTCCCTCTGCTTACCAGCTTTATTGAGAGGCTGATTTCATTTTCCAGCAGGATTTGGCACCTGCCCACACTGCCAAAAGTACCAATACCTGATTTAATGATCATGGTATCACTGTGCTTGATTGGCCAGCAAACTCGCCTGACCTAAACCTCATAGAGAATATGTGGGGTATTGTTAAGTGGAAGATGAGAGACACCAGATTCAACAATGCAGATGAGCTGAAAGCCGCTATCAAAGAAACCCAGGCTTCCATAACACCTCAGCAGTGCCACAGGCTGATCGACTCCATGCCACGTTGCATTGATGCAGTAAAAAATGCAAAAGGAGGCCCGACCAAGTATTGAGTGCATACTGTATTGCACATGGACATACTTTTCAGTAAGCCAAAATTTCTGTATTAAAATGTTTTTTTTTTTTTATTGGTCTTATGTAATATTCACATTTTCTGAGATACTGAATTTTGGGTTTTCACTAGCTGTAAGCCATAAATATTAAAATTAAAAGAAAGCAATGCTTGAAAAATATCACTCTGTGTGTAACACATCTAAATAAAATATACGAGTTTGAATTGAATTACTGAAATAAATCAACTTTTTGATGATGTTCTAATTTTATGAGATGCACCCATATATCTTCTATCTTGAGTACATATACACCATATACACCATAATCTCCCCCAGCCATTTTACTTTCAATCCTGCACATACTGCTTTCCACAAGAAACATTGTAATAAGCAGTATGACACATAGACCTTCTAATTACAAATATCAGTGAAAAATATCTATTTTAAAGAAAAATTATATATATATATTTTTTTTTTAGGTAACCATAAGCCATCAACACAGAATATCTTTTGAATCCTAATGTATTTTTACTGTGAAAATGCAATTCAACTCACAACAAAGTCTGAAAACAGAGAGAAAGCCAAAGAGCAAATTTGTTTTCCCCTAAAACCTCCTTAGGCACCAATTAACCATACTGGAAAATAGGACACAGCACTGTTAAACTACAAGAGAAATCATGGTGTCATTAAAGTAAGTGGATGTTAATATGTTGTTAATGCTACAAAATGAATGCTAGCACACTTCTCTAAGTACTAAATGGGGATCCAGATGAAATGTTGCAGCATAACTTGTTAGGATTGATCAGACTATCATATATACTGTTCAAATATTTTAGGCTGCTGGGAAGAAATGCTGTAAAGTAAGAATGTTTTAAATATATATATATATATATATATATATATATATATATATATATATATAAATAAATGTACAATAAATAATACATTTATTTATTAAAAATAAATACATTGCATTTATTCAATTTATTTCAAGTGAGAGGACAGAAGAAAAATCAAAATCAGAATAATATTTGATGTGACTACCTTTTGGCCTAACAGAATTAATTCTTACACTTACACACTTTTTGAACTTGCTCAAAGTCAGGGATTTTATAGGATTAGAGTCAGGTGTATGATTAACCAATCATACCAAGTAGACACTATTCATATTTTGGTTAAAACACAGTCATTAATGGAAACAGAAATAGCTGTGTGGGAGGCTTAAAACTGGGTGAGGAACAGCCAAACTCTACTACTAAGGTGAGGTTGTGTCAAAGGTCATACAACATGGGAAGACACAGCAACAAGATACAATGTAGCTACAGTATACTGCATCAGCCAGGTCTCCCCCAGGCAATAACATGAAACCCCAGTCTGCTTTGAAGATGTGCTGTTCCAGCTCTTTTAAAGAAGCACAAAGGAGCATGTTGAAGACAGTAGACGCAGTGGTCGGCCAGGGAAACTTATTGCAGCAGATGAAAGACATGTCATGCTTACTTCCCTTCGACATAGAAAGATGTCAACACAGAAACTAGTGTGACCCAGGTACACCCATCTACTGTCTGAAGAGGTCTGGCCAGAAGTGGTCTTCATGGAAGAATTATGGCCAAAAAGCCATACCTCTGACGTGAAAGCAAGGCTAAACTATGCATGAAAACATAGGAACTGGCGTGCAGAAATGATGGCAGAAAGTGCTCTGGACTGATGAATCAAAATGTGAAACTTTTGGCTGTAGCAGGAGGCAGGTTTCTGCCAAAGAGCTGTACAATAATGACTGTCTGCAGACAACAGTGGTCCTTGCAAGTTTGGGGCTGCATTTCTGCAAAGAGAGCTAGAGATTTGGTCAGGCTCAATGGTGTTCCTAATGCTGAGAAATACAGGCAGATACTTATCTATCATGCCATACCATCGGGGAGGCTTGTGATTGGCCCCAAATTTATTCTGCAGCAAAACAACCCCAAACATGCAGCCAATGTAATTTAGAGCCATCTTCAGCATTAAAAGAAGAACAAGGAGTCCTGAAAATGATGGTTTGGCCCCCACAGAGCCCTCATTTCAACATCATAGAGTCTGTCTGGGATCTCATTAACCTCCCTGGCAGTATGATTCTTTTAGATTTTAGGTGCATGTAATTCTTGTGAATGAGCAGCCCAAACCAACTGTATACATTTATTATATATATATATATATATATATATATATATATGTACATATATATATATATATATATATATATATATATATATATATATATATATATATATACAGTTGGTTTGGGCTGCTCATTCACAAGAATATATATATATATATATATATATATATATATATATATATATATATACATAAAAAGTACAGTAAAACTGCAGGAAAGGGCACTAGGGGGCAATGTAATGTGATTTTTTTTTTATTTTGAATGGTATCAGTGTGTTTGGTGCGTTTTTACATTTGAAGTTGCCGCCGGTTCCACCCCCCTGCGAACGTCACGTCGCAGGAGACGGAAGCTGGGGCACGGAGAGGATCGGGAGGAAGATCCGCCGCGAGACACCGCCGAGACACATCGCTGGATCCCGGTGACAAGGTAAGTAACCTCTTTTACAGGATCAAGCGATGCTTCTGGCGGTACCCCGAGTGTGGCTCGGGGTTACCGCTTTTGGCTCTGAAATGTAAACCCGAGCCACGCTCGGGAATACCGCTAGGAAGGTTAAGAGACATAAGGATTTGAGGCAGCCTACATCCACAGAAGATAAGTGGTTAGTTCTCTAAGATATTTAGAATAACCTATCTTTCAAGTTCCTTCAAAAACTATGTGCAAGTGTACCTAGAAGAATTGATGTTGTTTTCGAGGCAAAGGGTGGTCACGCCAAATATTGATTTGATTTGGATTTCTCTTCTGTTCATTTACTTTCCATTTTGTTAATTGATAACAAGAAACCAGTTTTACTCCTATTTCTGAAAGCATTCCTAAAAGAGAAGTACAGCCAAAGCTCATTTGGCTGTACGTCTCCTATGGATCACAGGAGTGTCGTTCGTTTTGCACTCCTGTGACCCATTTTCAGCAGAGAGCGGTCTGAAGTCTGCTCTCTGCTGATGTCACAGAGCCGCTGAGAGCCTGAGCTGTGATTTTTCATGAATCCATGCTGGTTACTTATAATAATACCGTTTAAATTACTAAAGTCTTGTATATAGTCCCTTAGCATCCCCTCCAAAATTTTGCAGACTATTGATGTTAGCTTACCAGCCTATATTTCCACGGGATATATCTCAGATTCCCTTCATGGCCAATGTGTTCTGGCCTCACTTTCTTACTATTTATATACTATACTATTTATATACTTAAAACATTTCTTGTTTTTTTTTTTTTTTTTTTACTCTCTTCCGCTATATGTCTCTCGTGTTCTATTTTAGCCGCCTTGATTTTGCCTTTACATTTCTTATTGCACTCTTTGTAATGTTGGAATGCTGCCAATGACCCCTCAGCCTAGTATTTTTTTTGACCCCTCAGCCTTGTATCCTTGTTGTATTATCCTTATAGAGTGTAGACAAGGTTAAGCCAAATTTTTAATGCAAAAGTACAGCAGCCATCTTTAACCACTTGCCGACCGCCCCACGCAGATTTACTGTGGCAGGGCGGCTCGGCTGCGCATAATCATGTGGATCCATGTGATTATGTGCATGCAGTTTTGGCTCAATCGCCGCCAGCCTCCCGCAATCTTCGGCAATACTGACTGGAGAGCCGTCTGAAATGTAAACAATGTAAGGCGGCTCTCCTGTCAGAGAGGCAGGGAAAGATTATGTGATTCAGCTAAGTCACCAATCTCTCTGTGCCTCTGTTCAATTCATCCCCCACACAGTTAGTAAGCACATCTAGGGAACACATTTAACCCCTTGATCACCCCTTGTGGTAACCCCTTCCCTGCCAAAGTCATTTATACAGTAACAGTGCATATTATTTAGTACTGATCACTGTATTAATGTCACTGGTACCCAAAAAGTGCCACTTAGTGTCAGATTTGTCCGCCGCAATTTCGGAGTCCCGATAAAAATCGCTGATTAAAAAATTAAAAAAATAAAAAGTCCATAAATCTATCCCGTAGTTTGTAAACGCTATAACCTTTGCGCAAACCAATTATTATATACTTTTTGGGATTTTTTTTTACCAAAAATGTGTAGCCGAATACAAATTGGCCTAAACTGATAAAAAAATTAGATTTTTTAAAAATTTTTATTGGGAATGTTTTGTAGCAGAAAGTAGAAAATATTGGTGTTTTTTCAAAATTGACGCTCTATTTTTGTTTCTAGCGCAAAAACTGAATACCACAGAGGTGATCAAATACCACCAAAAAAAAGCTCTATTTGTGGGAACAAAAGCACATCAATTGTATTTGGGCACGGCGTCGCTCAATTTTCAGTTAAAGCAATGTAGTGCCGAATCACAAAAAATGGCCTGGTCATTAAGGGTGGTTAAACCTTCGGGGGGGGGGGGTGGAAGTGGTTAAGGAGACCACTTTGCAGTGTTTACCCTATGAAGTGTCTCCAGTGCAAGGAACAGCTGTCTTGGCTGGGTCTAGAATGATTCTGGAGGAATGTGACTGGTTGAGAAAAGAGAGGAAAAAGGAGGAGTGGGAAAAGACTGGACTGCTGGCTGGAACTCTGCCATAGCTGACTGCAATCTGTTGAGACTTGAGAGAAACAAAGAGACTGCTCATCAAGTAGAGCCATGCCGGAGAGACAGGGAAACTTAACTCTGGCAGGGTGTGAGGTGTAATTGGATGTGATCAGACTGTACTAGAGAGCACTTCCACCTCTTGTAAGGAAGGAAAAGAGTGACTGTCTCAGCGGGACTAAAAGAGAAGTCGTAGCATCTCCTATTCCTGTCTGAGGCCTTTAACTGAATCAGAGCACGTGCCCAGGGACCCAGAAAAGAGCTCTCTGTGTCTGGTAGAAGACTAACATCACAAAAGTTAATCTCTTGTCTGCTGGGAACTGTTGCGCTTTATTAAAGGGCCCCAACTTTGCTGGACAACTTTGTTTTTATTTTAATCACTGGGCAGTGGGATAAAATGGGGACTGTTCTAACAAGTTAAGAATGTCTTTATATACTGTTGCTAGACAAGTGCAATTCAGTTCTGTTAAAGAGGAACTACAGTTATGTGATGTCAGAAGGGGGCAGTGCCCCCAGGTGGCGTAACTGAGTGGCGCTGCCCCTTGCCTATAAACGAGCTGTCAAAGCTGCAGAGCGGCATACAGCAGGAAGCCTCAAAAGAGGCAAAGCGTTTTTGAAATGTTTTCTATTTTTCGGGTACACCGGGCGTTGTGATTGACGATGGATTTACATTGCAGGACACTATTACATTTTTTCCTTTTTAATAAAGGACTTGTCAAAAACTGTATTCTGTGGTTTTTCCTTTTTTACACTGTTTTGGTAAATGGGTAGGTGTACGATGTACCCGATACCCATTCACATAGGGGGGGGGGTCAGGATCTGGGGGCCCCCTTGTTAAAGGGGACTTCCAGATTTCGATAAGCCCCTACCAACAGACCCCCACAACCACAGCCCAGGGTTGTCGGAAAGAGGCCCTTGTCCCCATAAGGCCCTTGGCACCCCAAAGCACCCTCCCCATGTTGAGGGCAAGCCTGGTATGATTTAGGAGGGGGTGGGCGCTTGCTCTCCCCCCCACTACCCCCGTTTCCTGGCCTGCCAGGCTGCATACTCTGATAAGGGTCTGGTATGAATTTTGGGAGGGACCCCACTGTGTTTTTTTTAATTTTGGCATGGAGTTCCCCTTAAAATCTGTACCAGACCCAAAGGGCCATTTTGGGGGGGGGACCCCCATGCAGTTTTTTTTTTATTCTGTCATAGGGTTCCCCTAACCACTTTAATACAGGGCACTTTAACCCCCTTCCTGCTTAGACCCATTTTCAACTTTTGGTGCTTATTGGCGTCTATGGGAAATATTGGTCAGCTTGACATGGCACTGCTCCCTGCCTTTAACATTGGTGTCTATGGGAAATCTCGGTCAGCTTGCCATGGCACTGCTCACAAACTATAAGTGATAGGGACACAAAACTTGGGGGAACCCCCGAGAGGGGACCCAGGACTACAACATATCCATATATTTTAAAAGTGGGGTATGCTTGTACACTATACTGACTGCACTAAACTGACTCAACACACTATCCACTAACTATGTGCCTAATTTCTATTGTATTTCTATTGTAACACACTATACACGGCTGCCGTGTAAGCAGCAGCCTCATATAGTATGGGGAGTGGACTTAGCTCCCTAGCACCCTGCCTTTGGCCAATCATGGCTCTGACAGGACATTGTGCTGTGATTGGCAAAGGCATACAGGTCATATATATATACACACCGTGAAAGTTTCTAGTCTAAACTTTCGTGGTGCTAAAGACCATACCTCTGCCCCAGTATGGCAGTGCTCAGACCAGGTGGCCATGGCAAAAAGGAAAGAGTATGTTTTCTTCCATACCTGGAAAAAGGCAGCTGGGGAGTATGTGGTTATGTAGAAGATCAGTACAAACACAGGAGGAAGTCTCCTAGCCAACAAACCTTTTACTTTGCCTTCAATAGGCATAAAAAAGCAGGTTCATCTTGAAGATATTTTTCGAATGGAAAGGGTTAAGGTTTTTGTAAATAGTATACTATGGTTCAACCTCTACACACCTTTCACAAAGTGTATAGATTTCCATGAAAACCACAAACATTCCATTCAAACATCTATAAATGTCATAACTGCTCTCCAATGTTGTGTACACATGCCGCAGAAGTGTCAGTTGTTCATTCTATGCGTAAAATTACACTTTTTAAAATAAAAAAAATTCAGGGTTTTTATTTGTCAAAAATGTATATGTTTAGAACTCTTTTCACCAAAACACTGGAGTCTATTCATAAATGCTTCACACAAGATTCATACAATTTTCACCCAGGATTCACACATTTTTCTAGTTGAATCTGGTTAAAAATTGCCATGAATCCTATGTGATAGATGTGTAAACCCTGTGTGAAAGCATTTAAAAATATACTCCATAGACATCTTTTCTACATATCTCTGATCCTTCTACCCTCTTTTCTTACCTCTCTTGCTTTCTTGCTTCCTCTTAGCAAGTGAACCATCTCGCTGTTATTAAAGTGAAATATAGTGTATTTTCATTGAACATACAGGTGCATCTCAAAAAATTAGAATCTCATCAAAAAGTTAATTTATTTCAGTAATTCAATTCAAAAAGGGAAACTCATATTTTATATAAATGCATTACACACAGAGTGATATATTTCAAGCATTTCTTTCAATTTTGATTATTATGGCCTACATACAGTTAGTTAAAACCCAAGATTTTATATCTCAGAAAATTAGAATAATACATATGACCAATAAAAAAATGACTTTTAATACACAAATGTTGGCTTCTTGAAGTATGTTCATGTACAGTATAGAATGCAATACCTTTTGCATGAATTACTGCATCAATGCAGCGTGGCATGGAGGCGATCAGCCTGTGGCACTGCTGAGGTGTTATGTAAGCCCAGGTTGCTTTGGTAACGGCCTTCAGCTCATCTGCATTGCTGGGTCTGGTGTTTCTCATCTTCCTCCTGACAATCCCCCATAGATTCCCAAAGGGGTTTAGGTGAGGCGAGTTTGCTGGCCATTCAAGCACAGTGATACCATGATCATTAAACCAGGTATTGGTACTTTTGGCAGTGTGGGCGGTGCCAAGTCCTGCTGGAAAATGAAATCAGCATCTCCCTAATGCTGGTCAGCAGAGGGAAGCATGAAATGCTCTAGAATTTCCTGGTGGAGGGTTGCGCTGATTTTACACTTGATTAAATACAGTGGACCAATATCAACAGATGACATGGCTCCCCAAATCATCACGGACTGTGGGAAATTTTGCATGTTACTTTGGAAAATCAAGGTCACAGAGTCTGGAGGAAGAGTGGAGAGGCACAGAAGCCAAGTTGCATCAGGTCCAGTGTGAAGTTTCCACAGTCAGTGATGATTTGGGGAGCCATGTCATCTGCTGGTGTTGGTCCACTGTGTTTTATCAAGTCCAAAGTCAGCACAGCCCTCTACCAGGAAATTCTAGAGCACTTCTAACACATCTATATACAGTAAAATATACGAGTTTCACTTTTTAATTGAATTACTAAAATAAATTAACTTTTTGATGATATTCTAATTTTATGAGATGTACCTGTATACTGTATCTTGTGTTATTATTCCACTGCTTACCTTTAACCACTTAAGCCCCGGAAGATTTTACCCCCTTCCTGACCAGGGTTTTTTTTGCGATTTTTTTACTGTGTGACTTTAACGGACAATTGCGCGGTCGTGCGACGCTGTACCTAAACGAATTTCACGTCCTTTTTTTCCACACAAACAGAGCTTTCTTTTGGTGGTATTTGATCACTTGTGCGATTTTTTGATCATGCGCTATAAACAAAAAAAGAGCGTAATTTTTGCAAAAATAACAATATTTTTCACTTTTTTTTATATGAAATCCCCCCCCAAAAAAATGTAAAAATCAAAATTTTTTAACATTTTCGGCCAAATTTTTTTATGCTACATATGTTTGGTAAAAAAAAAAAAAATCGCAAAAAGCGTATTTTGATTGGTTTGCGCAAAAGTTATCGCGTTTACTAACAAAGGGAAAGATTTTTGTCATTTTTGGTGTTTTTTTTTTAAAGAGTAATGGCGGCGATCTGTGATTTTTTTTTGCGGTACTGCGACATTGCGGCGGACAGATCGGACCCTTGACTGACATTTTTGACACTTTTGGGGGTACCAGTGACATTACTGCAGTAATCAGTGCTATATATATGCACTGTTACTGCAAAAATGACACTGGCAGGGAAGGGGTTAACTGTATTGGACAGGGAGGGGTTAAGTGTGCCCTAGGGGCGTGATTCTAACTGTAGTGGGACAATGCTATTGGTGTAAAAACAAAGATCAACGGCTCTACATAGTAGAACCTTCTGATCTTCATTTTTACACAGGGGAGAATGACAGGCGGCTTGTTTACATAAGCCGCTCTGCCTTTCTCCCGCTGTACCGACGATCGGCGAGTGACACACGCCCGCACTCCTCCCTGAACGAGCCGAGGCGGGCGTGCGCCTCAGCGGGCGCGCGCCCGCCCGCTATTGGCTCTAATAGCAGTGACAGGCGAGTGACGTAGATCTACGTCACTCTGCCTGGCCGGGGCTGACTGCCGCAGTAAATATACTGTGCGCAGTCGGCAACCGGTTAAGTAATTTGTGAATTCACATTTCACATTTTGTTTGCACCTATAAAGTCCCTTAAAAAATCTCTATCTCAATTTCACATTTTACTTGGTCTTTCTTATTTTTGCTACATCATAAAATATGGCTATTTTGACCACTAAATTGGGTAAACAAAGAATGGTAACATAAGGTATCAGCCACATACGTGTGCATTGTTTTAAACCAAAAGTGCATTGTGAATGGTGGAAAGGTAAATGAATAAAAGGTCCTCCTCCATTCATTTTATTTTTGAAAGCTATAGTACGGCTTCTATGAATAGATGAGGAGGGTGGAAAGGAAAGGAATAGTCAGCACTCTTGATGAATGCTTGTGACAGGTCCTTCAGCTCTTTTAACCCCCACAGCACCTAACGATTACAACTGTGGGGTATGGGATGGAGCAGAGGAAGGAGGATTTCAACTCTGACAGCCGACACCAGCACAAGGGACACTTCAGATTAAATGTAACCTTTTGCTGATTTTTTTTCTTTTTAAGGTTTACCTAAACGTAGGCTTTAATGAGTTGGTCATAGATTTGCATTGCGAGAAGAAGCAGTGGAGTACAACTATTATGTAGCTCTGAAAAGCAGGATGCAGAGCCTAAGTATTTGCTTTAGGGTTAGTATTGGTGAAGCTAATGAAGCATCGGCCATCTTTAACAGTTATTGGTGTTCTACAGTTTTACTAGGAGGCACAGATCACCCTTTTAAAGGATAAGTTCATCTTTGGGAACATGTTACATGTTCCACCTGTTTTTAGGGTGAAACATGTAACATGTAGCCGATCCTGCAGCTGTTCCCCAATCCCCAC
This sequence comes from Pelophylax lessonae, assembly GCF_965119305.1. Lineage (NCBI taxonomy): Eukaryota > Metazoa > Chordata > Amphibia > Anura > Ranidae > Pelophylax > Pelophylax lessonae. Next base: position 94,266,225 of record NC_138771.1, on the reverse strand, counting down.
ACTACCTGTGACAGCAGGCCTGGGATCTTCTTCCCTTACCTATTACACTATTTGAAAAGCGTGCAGCTGTGCGGGGTTCCGCCTACACAGCCGCATCATTGATTCAGGGAATGAACTACTGTGAATGAATGAACTACAAGTACCAACACCCTTTGCGGTTGTCTGCTTGTAGTTCTCAATGAATTACCAGGGCACCGTTGAGCCCTGTGATAATTTATTGATTCTTCCTGTCTTTATGAAACTGCCTGCCTGTTTGATATATGGGCATACAGCTTATACCAGTGATGGCGAACCTTGGCACCCCAGATGTTTTGGAACTACATTTCCCACGATGCTCATGCACTCTGCAGTATAGTTGAGCACCATGGGAAATGTAGTGTCAAAACATCTGGGGTGACAAGGTTCGCAATCACTGGCTTATACTGACAGTCTGTAGGAGTCCTGCATAGCAACTGTGATCTGCTGATTGCTGATATAATGCTTTCCAGGCTCCTACAAAAAAAAAAATAATAATAATAATAAATGCACATTTTTTTTACCTGAAAAAAAAATGTGCATTTGTTATTTTTCTAAAAAAGTGAACTTATGCTTAATATATTTCTTTACAAAAGGGCAAAAACAACTGCCAGCTGGCAGATTTAGCATATATTAGCTCAGCAACAACAATGTTGCCAAACATTGCCCCCGTAACACTTGAAATAACCATGCTATGTAATGGTATCAGCTGATTTGACAATACAGATAGAATGGTAGGAAGGTATGCAATTGTGTTGAAAAAACGATTACCAGTCAATCAAGCTATCTCAGTAACAGGAATGATTAGGAATAGTTCCCACACTTGATCACTGCGTGGAAGCACAATACAGTATAACAAAGTATCAGAAAGGTTTACTTGCAAAACAGTGCAGCACAGGTTAGAGCAGCCTTTCTCAACCTTTTCAACACAGAGTAACTCTTTAAATACATTTCTGGTCTCGGGGAAACCCTACTAAAAGAATACTCCTTACTCTTGTCATCATTGGGAAGCATTACCTCCTTACAGATAGCTAAAAGGAACAATGGTTTCACTGGAAACTTATCTGAGAGGCAGAGATTGCCAATTTCTCAAGGAACCCCTAGCAACCTCATGAGGAACCCTGGTTGAGAAACCCTAGGTTAGAGCAAATACAAACACTCATGGTTCCCTGAAAATGGGGTTGTAACACCTCTCTCACCTAGGAGGCAGACTATACCTTTTAGTTTTGAGTTTCACAGGGATCCCAAAGCAGGCTGCATAAATGTAAGGCTGAAAAAATCCTTGGCCTGCAAGGTTCAGGTAGTTGAAGGTAATGCCATCCTACTGGAAGGGCAATTTTCTAATCTGTACAGTGTCTGCTATGAATGGTGCTTATGGAGAGGTTTTTTTGTTGATCTCTGGAGAGTTTGTAGTTGTGTTTTGCCTCCGTCCCTATTAGAGTTTGGTGTGGGGTATGGGTTGGTTTCTCAGGCCATAAGGTGGGACTTTTACGGGCAAGTGAGGGATACACAGTTGTATAAAATTTATAATGACAATTTATTGTGGATAAATTTGTATATACAATAAAGATATTTAAAAGACATTAGTGGTGATGTTTGGTGTTTGGGTTACAGACCCAAGGTGCATGGAAAATGCTAGTTTTGGAAAAAGAGTTTCCGTGACAATGGTGCAGTATGTGTGACTTTTATTTTTGATGAAAGAGGACTCTGTTTCTCCAGGCTGGGTTGCTTGGATGCATCACAGAGATTTCATCAAAAATGTTGACCCGACGCGTTTCGGCTAACAGGGTAGCCTTTGTCAAGGGTTTAGTGTCACCAAGTCTGTAGAAATAGTGACATATATATCAGGATTCTCATCATTTTCATATATTTTCATATAGTGGGTTATATAATGACGGTATAGTAAATACATACAATTTGACCCGTTTTTGGTGATGCTTATTCAAAATCTTAGAAGATCCGCAACGAGAACCAATGGTAAGCAACCTGCAGGTATTGTCAGTGGTAAATATTAAAGAATACTGAATACAGCTGGATAAAGGTACTAGCATACTTGATGGTGACATCAACTTACTAGATATTGCTTAGGTGTCCGTTTTGCCTGGGTTGGTCAATGAGATTTTGCAGCAAATAAAATATATATATATACACATATATACACGCATATATGCATAAACATACAGCGAGGTACACACATGCACATATATATATATCCGCATACACTCACATGTATATCTGAAGGCTTGGCCAATCTGTGGGTATATAATATATATATAGAGAAATTGGTATTTAAGATGTTTAAAGAAGGGAGGTACAAGGAAAATACATTTTCCACTACTTACAGGGTGTGTTACATAAACATGGTTCAGGATAAATTATAAGTTATTTTTTGGTGCAAAAAATGCAGCCGTCCTCAAAGTCCATGTCTTTTATACAGGTGTTTGATACTGGAATGACATTTAAACTTGTTTTAGACACAGGCGAATGGCGCCAAGTATGGTGCTTTTCTTAGTTTGGCAAAGTGGGTAACACTTACGATTGTTTGTATGGGTTGTCTGCAAGTTGCGTCCGCTCTGTCTCCTCGCTTCCCTCGGTATGAGGGTGAAGTGAGGAGACGCTGATTCCCCGGCCTTTTTAAAGCCCTTCGCGCGTGCGCACTGTGTGCCGCACGTACGGAGCTTCCTGTGTGACTGACGTCATTCCCTTGTTGTGCGCACGCGCTGGTGGAGTGCGCGCGCATCAGGGGGACTGGTCGCACATTATTGGCCGCCGACACGGGAGGGAGGAACTAAAATCCCGGGAGGGGGATTTTGCGGAAGATGGTGCGCACGCGCGAAGGGCTTTAAAAAGGCCGGGGAATCAGCGTCTCCTCACTTCACCCTCATACCGAGGGAAGCGAGGAGACAGAGCGGACGCAACTTGCAGACAACCCATACAAACAATCGTAAGTGTTACCCACTTTGCCAAACTAAGAAAAGCACCATACTTGGCGCCATTCGCCTGTGTCTAAAACAAGTTTAAATGTCATTCCAGTATCAAACACCTGTATAAAAGACATGGACTTTGAGGACGGCTGCATTTTTTGCACCAAAAAATAACTTATAATTTATCCTGAACCATGTTTATGTAACACACCCTGTAAGTAGTGGAAAATGTATTTTCCTTGTACCTCCCTTCTTTAAACATCTTAAATACCAATTTCTCTATATATATATTATATACCCACAGATTGGCCAAGCCTTCAGATATACATGTGAGTGTATGCGGATATATATATATGTGCATGTGTGTACCTCGCTGTATGTTTATGCATATATGCGTGTATATATGTGTATATATATATATTTTATTTGCTGCAAAATCTCATTGACCAACCCAGGCAAAACGGACACCTAAGCAATACCTAGTAAGTTGATGTCACCATCAAGTATGCTAGTACCTTTATCCAGCTGTATTCAGTATTCTTTAATATTTACCACTGACAATACCTGCAGGTTGCTTACCATTGGTTCTCGTTGCGGATCTTCTAAGATTTTGAATAAGCATCACCAAAAACGGGTCAAAATGTATGTATTTACTATACCGTCATTATATAACCCACTATATGAAAATATATGAAAATGATGAGAATCCTGATATATATGTCACTATTTCTACAGACTTGGTGACACTAAACCCTTGACAAAGGCTACCCTGTTAGCCGAAACGCGTCGGGTCAACATTTTTGATGAAATCTCTGTGATGCATCCAAGCAACCCAGCCTGGAGAAACAGAGTCCTCTTTCATCAAAAATAAAAGTCACACATACTGCACCATTGTCACGGAAACTCTTTTTCCAAAACTAGCATTTTCCATGCACCTTGGGTCTGTAACCCAAACACCAAACATCACCACTAATGTCTTTTAAATATCTTTATTGTATATACAAATTTATCCACAATAAATTGTCATTATAAATTTTATACAACTGTGTATCCCTCACTTGCCCGTAAAAGTCCCACCTTATGGCCTGAGAAACCAACCCATACCCCACACCAAACTCTAATAGGGACGGAGGCAAAACACAACTACAAACTCTCCAGAGATCAACAAAAAAACCTCTCCATAGACCATTGGATGGATAACACATCCACTTTTCTCACGATCCCTGGAAAGTAAAAAAATCTTCAAAAAACTTTTTCTTATACCCCATAAGGTCGCTCAGCAGGACCTTAACAATATCCACTATAAGCAAGCTAGGAGATCCATAAACTTCCGCCCTCCAAGGCATAGAGCCTATTGGAGGAAAGGAAAATCGCATCTCCATAGCCCAACCGTCTATTGTTCCAACAATAGTCGATTCAAGGAAAAAAACCCCTCATTGATAATCATGGAGGACAAGCAGGACGGAGACCTAATGGGAACTGAATGGGAAAATCTAATGTCAGCCATCCAGAAAAATTTCCAAGGAAATGAACAACAAGATTCAGACATTACATCACTATTCAACAATCTCAAAAAACATCTTGAGAGAAAAGCAGCCCTACATTGGCACATAAGATCTTTTGAGAGGTACATAACGGAGGAAATCAACCCTGCTGGTTTGAGGATACAAATATTCCCAACGATGGACAACATCACCAACCAGATGAAAAAAGACTGGGAAAACGTCTTGAACGAGTGTTCAAAGAATCTAATGATATTACTTCAAGAGGAATACCTACGCCAAATAAAAAGTTTAGAAAACGACATCAAACTTATCTACGAGAAACTAACACCACTAAAAAAGATTGCTCTCTACAGCGAACAAGAAAAGAAACTCAAACAACATCTTGAGGAGTACAGCAAGGAAATACTAAAAAAGAAGGAGCAAAAATACTGGAGGGACAAAAACGCATTCAGCCAAAACCGAGCCTACAAATGGTCTAATCCCAGACAAAACAGAAGAACAAACTACAGACAACCTAGAAATGCAGGACAACAATACTCATCAGATTCCTCCTCCTACGCATCAGGAGCTGAACAAAGAATGATAAGAAGGAGAGATGTACAGATCCCCCCACAAAATTACGAAACTGAAGATAGAGAAGAAGAACCCTACACCCTCGAACCTACCTCAACAAATGAAGAAGAAACGACAGCACCCCAGAAAAATCATCAAATGTTCACAAGATCATATAAACCCAAGCAAAACCCTCCAAAAAAACAGAAAGGTTTTTTAGGGCAAACAGACCCGAAAACTCAGACGAAAACACAAAAACAGACAAAACCATAGAGATGGAAGGCGTAACCATCATAAACCTATCTCCACACATGCTAACCAAAGATCAAACAGAAGTATTGACATTAGGCTTATCCTTCTGTCCCAACAAAACATCTGATACGTTTGAAATCATAAAAGATATCAATTTATTCGCCCGAAAATTGCTCTTCAAAACAATGTATCAAAAAACACCAACAACAGAAAAACCACCCAACTTGACGGCAGCCGAGCTCAGAGCAATCAGAGACCTGAATATATTACTGGAAGAAGGAGGCCTGGAGGACTGGCCAGACGAAGACAACCAACCAGAAGGAGATGAAGACGAAGAGGAGGATCATACAACTCAAGAAAAAACAATACCAGATTTTAAAAAAAGATCTCAAAAATTTCCTCCACTTAACTTGAATCCAGCGATTGCTCTATTTGTTCGCGAAACAACCAAAGACATAGAAAAATTAAAACCCAAAAAAGATTACAAGACAAATAACCTTACCAGAAGACAAAAAGCAGCAATCAAAGAACTACAGAACCTTGAAGGCATTACAATAAAACCAGCCGACAAAGGAGGCAACATCGTACTCATGAGTAATGAAAAATACAAACAAATGTGTCTAAATATCCTAAATAACCCTGTCTGCTACAAACAAATATATCCTGTAATGATCAACTCCTTCAAAGAAGACTTCTACCAAAAACTAGATAGAGCCCTACAAGAAGGGGCAATTACACAAACACTCTGGACCTTTATGAGAACCAAGCATCCTAGAACACCGACCTTCTATGCACTCCCAAAGGTGCACAAAAACAAACGAAACCCACCTGGAAGACCCATTATCTCAGGAAACGGCAACATAACAGAAGCCACAAGTCAGGTCATCGATGCACACCTCAGGCCCTATGTTACAACACTACCTTCATACATCAAAGACACCGTACACCTCCTACAAACATTAGAGGGCATAATCATACCCAAAAACGCTTTCCTAATCACGGTGGATGTGGAATCCTTATATAGCAACATCCCCCATAAAAAAGGTATAGAAGTTATCAAAAAAACATTAAGTCAAGGAAGCAACAGCGATTTAAAATTCAATAACTTCATTATTCAAATGCTCGAATACATTCTCCACCATAACTTCTTTACCTTTGATGGAGTCTACTATCTACAAACATGTGGCGTAGCGATGGGCACAAGTTGTGCCCCATCCTACGCCAACATATACCTAGGAGCATGGGAAAGAGACTTTCTAACAAAAGAGGAAAACAGTCTATATACCGACCATATCACACTATGGCAACGATATATAGACGATATCCTGATCGTATGGGACGGACCAGAAGAGCTAATTGAGGGATGCCTGAAAGCAATGAATACAAACAACTACAATATGTTCCTCACACTCAACTACAGTAATCATAAAGTTCCCTTCTTGGACACCTGGATTATAAAAGAAAAAGAAGGCGCTATACGAACAACTCTATACAGAAAAGAGACAGCAGGAAACACGATCTTACATGCCACCAGTTTCCATCCGATACCTCTCAAGAAAGCCATCCCGTATAGTCAATACCTACGACTAAAACGGAACTGCAACCTAGATAAAGACTTCCAGGACGAAGCAAGACTTTTAACAAACAGACTACTCAAAAGAGGCTACACAAAGACCACACTAAGAAAAGCCTACAATAAAGCAAATCAACAAGAAAGACAACATCTCCTATTTCCAACTAAACAAATAAGTGGCAAAAAATATAAAGAAAAAGAAAAACAAGAACAAGACAACACACGGATCATACTAAGATACACCAACGAATATCCCACCATAAAAAACATTCTCCAAAAACACTGGCCAATCCTTAAAGAGGACCCCAAAATAAAACACCTGGTCTCCGAGAATCCATCAATAACATATCGCAAAGCAGGCTCCTTACAACAAAACCTCATACACAGTGAATTTAAAGAAAACATCAAAAAAGACCCATGCAAAACTAAAGGAACATATCCTTGTGGATCATGCGCGCAATGCAACGTCATTAAGAAATGCGTGGAAACCACATTACCAAATGGGGAAAAATTTATACCAAGACACTTTGCAAACTGCAAAACAAAGGGAGTGATCTACTTGATGACATGCGAATGCGGAGCATACTACGTTGGGAAAACAAAACAAGAAATGGGAAAAAGAATTGGAAAACATGTAAACAGTATGGATCTTTGCAATCCCGACCTTCCACTAGGAAGACATGTAGCGTATCAACATGGCTACAAAATGCCCAGAATAAACTTTATGGCTCTAGACAGAATCCATATCCCCCATAGAGGGGGGGATTGGAACAAACGTCTCCTCCAAATAGAACTACGATGGATACAGCGCCTAAAAGCCACCGTACATCCGGGTCTGAACGAAATAGCAAGCTATCGCCCCTTTCTGGAAGGTTTTGTATCAGGAAAAACTGATTAAACACCAAAACCTCCCCAAAAAAAACCCCCCAAAAAACCAATAATAAGCCAAACTCACCTCACGGTCCAAATTACCTAAAAAATGTATAAATACCTTTTCTTCCCCCCTTCTCCCCTTGTTTCCCCCCCCCCTCCCCTCTCTCTCTCCCCCCTTTCCCCCCCCCCCTCCTTTTTCCCCCCCCCCCCCTCCTTCTTTCCCACAGGACCTCCAAACTCTTGCTCTCCAGAATACAATGAGGCCCCCTTCCTTTTGTATATTTTTTCTGCTGTTAAAACTCATGATACTAGATTATACACAAATATACTATTTAGTCTTATTCACTGTGTAAACTTTCAAATATATGTATATATATATATGCTTGATATAACTCATCGACCCCTGATGATGAAACTATTCAATCATGAAGAACGCACCCGGCACGGAAAGCCCCTGTGTAAACCAGGGGTTAAACTTGGAACCTCGGAATATACCATCTTCCGCAAAATCCCCCTCCCGGGATTTTAGTTCCTCCCTCCCGTGTCGGCGGCCAATAATGTGCGACCAGTCCCCCTGATGCGCGCGCACTCCACCAGCGCGTGCGCACAACAAGGGAATGACGTCAGTCACACAGGAAGCTCCGTACGTGCGGCACACAGTGCGCACGCGCGAAGGGCTTTAAAAAGGCCGGGGAATCAGCGTCTCCTCACTTCACCCTCATACCGAGGGAAGCGAGGAGACAGAGCGGACGCAACTTGCAGACAACCCATACAAACAATCGTAAGTGTTACCCACTTTGCCAAACTAAGAAAAGCACCATACTTGGCGCCATTCGCCTGTGTCTAAAACAAGTTTAAATGTCATTCCAGTATCAAACACCTGTATAAAAGACATGGACTTTGAGGACGGCTGCATTTTTTGCACCAAAAAATAACTTATAATTTATCCTGAACCATGTTTATGTAACACACCCTGTAAGTAGTGGAAAATGTATTTTCCTTGTACCTCCCTTCTTTAAACATCTTAAATACCAATTTCTCTATATATATATTATATACCCACAGATTGGCCAAGCCTTCAGATATACATGTGAGTGTATGCGGATATATATATATGTGCATGTGTGTACCTCGCTGTATGTTTATGCATATATGCGTGTATATATGTGTATATATATATATTTTATTTGCTGCAAAATCTCATTGACCAACCCAGGCAAAACGGACACCTAAGCAATATCTAGTAAGTTGATGTCACCATCAAGTATGCTAGTACCTTTATCCAGCTGTATTCAGTATTCTTTAATATTTACCACTGACAATACCTGCAGGTTGCTTACCATTGGTTCTCGTTGCGGATCTTCTAAGATTTTGAATAAGCATCACCAAAAACGGGTCAAAATGTATGTATTTACTATACCGTCATTATATAACCCACTATATGAAAATATATGAAAATGATGAGAATCCTGATATATATGTCACTATTTCTACAGACTTGGTGACACTAAACCCTTGACAAAGGCTACCCTGTTAGCCGAAACGCGTCGGGTCAACATTTTTGATGAAATCTCTGTGATGCATCCAAGCAACCCAGCCTGGAGAAACAGAGTCCTCTTTCATCAAAAATAAAAGTCACACATACTGCACCATTGTCACGGAAACTCTTTTTCCAAAACTAGCATTTTCCATGCACCTTGGGTCTGTAACCCAAACACCAAACATCACCACTAATGTCTTTTAAATATCTTTATTGTATATACAAATTTATCCACAATAAATTGTCATTATAAATTTTATACAACTGTGTATCCCTCACTTGCCCGTAAAAGTCCCACCTTATGGCCTGAGAAACCAACCCATACCCCACACCAAACATGAATGGTGCTTATAAGAAAGCTGTGTGCTCTTGCATTCACTAGTAGCCTGCATGACAGATACATTTGGAAAGCCTACGCCTGGTGACGGCTCACATGCCCAGTCACTGCTGTCTTATCAGGCATTGCCCCTCCGAGCACCAAAAGGCAGGAAATGCTGGAGTTTATATCCCTTGGGCTTGTCCAGGAGATAATAGGAGCCCTGGAGATTGTGGGAGCCCAATGGATTGTGGAGAATGGAGTTAAAGGAGCCAAGGTAAAAAAGCAAGGAAAACAAAAAGAAAAAAAAAAAAAAGGCACTTCGCTACTACCCTTTACTTTTAAGGGTCACTCCACTTTCTTGGGGAAAAAAAGGCAAAAAAAAGCAAAAAATAATATAGGATATAGAATTGCGACAGAAGTCATTTTGTAATTGAATGTTATTAAAATGTACCTTTCCTTTTCAATCAGGAGATCTGTAATTTTCTGTGAAATGTAATGCAATATGGCTACCTGGAGGTGTTCTGTACACATAATGTGTACAGAACACCCCCCAGATAAGAATTTACTGCTTGCGCGATTGGCTTACTGATTTTCCCAGAAGTCTGCACTAAGATGCAAGTCAGATTTCAGGCATCCACTGTAACAAAAATGTCATTTTTGGTGAGATACTCCTAATAGGAAATCACATCTAAAGGATGCAGACCTTGCAATGTTCCTCATTAGAGCCCTGCAGGTGCAGCAGTTGGTTGATATTTATGAAACCACTCCCATTAGACTCACTTCTGCACATGGGCACAGACAAACACAGTGATTTCTTCAGAATCACAAAAGGTAGGAATCTGCAACAAAGACACAGATCACCCAGAGGAGATTGTTTTTTTTCTCAACAAAAGTGGAGTTACACTTTTATTTCTATCACCTAAAAAAGAAGAAAGAGATGCTGACAAGCCCCTATAATTGTTTGTATGTGCCTGCAGGAGCTCTCATTGCCCTGAGCCCACAGCCCAAATGCTGGGCCTTTCTGAATGGTCAACCCTTCATCATTTCTGATAGTGATGAGTTTGACGCTTGCCTTTGCAGTTCCACTTCACATATGAGGTGTATCTAAAACGTTTGGTGAATGTTATCAGAAAACAGAAGATACAAACAAATGACCTTTATTGGCCTTCAAAATAATCGCCATCTTTCAAAACACACTTTTGGCAACATTCATAAAGCTTCTGGAAACTGTCAACAAAGGCGTCTTTAGGAATTGATCACAGAGCGGCTCTCACAAATTCTTGGATTACCACCACGTCTGCAAAACGTGCGCCTTCCATGACGTTTTTCAGGTAGGGAAACAGAAATCCGCAGCAACCAGATTAGGGGAGTACGGATGATCGAGAACAGGTACGCTGTGCTGAGCCAAGAATTGGCACACACAGATCGCTCAATGGGGTCTAATCCCCCGTGAAGGATGGATCCTGGTCACACATGGTAATGAAATCTCCAAAGGTTTCCATCCATTTTGCTTTCTGTTCATCTGTCAGCTTGTGCAGCACAAACCAGGAACAGATCTTCCGCTCAGCTAAATTTTTGTGGACGATGGTGTCCTTGCTAATGACCAATTACTCCTCTATCAATCATAGAGCCAATCGCCGATCTCCTGCCAGCTTTTGTCACACTTGTTCGATCATGTCTGGGGTTCTGCTTGCCAACAGCCGACCTGAATGTAGCGCATCCTCAGTCGTTTCCTTTCCATCGCAAAAGCGTTTGAACCAGTCATAAACACAATTTCTGCTCACAGCTTCCGTCCCATACACATGCACCAGCTTTTCATGCTTCTCTGTCACCTTTTTTCCCAATTTGTAGCAGAACTTAATGTTCACTCATTGCTTCATTGCACTACCTCTTCACACTGACCAAGTTTTGACTGCCCGCAGCGGGTTTACCCTGATAGTCACATGTACTTCACGCTAGGTGGCGCCTCTGGATGTGTTTCTAGATAGCAATGTGCATGTGCGCACACCTGGTCCATGTTGCCACTGAGTTATCAGACCATTCCTCTAAGGCTGGCCATACACTATACAATTTTCTTATTCAATTTCCTTTAGATTTACCTTAAACTATGTAGTACAAGGGCCTGCCTGATTGCCTACAAATTGAAAGTTTGTAGGTTTGACCCTATATTACATGGTTTTGGTAAATCTAAAGGAAAGTTGAACAAGAAAATTGTATAGTGTATGGCCAGCCTAACTTTTTAGACACACCTCGTAGTTTCCTATTGGCCAGTAAGAAAGCCAATGAATGTTACATGCCCTGCCATTTATTTCTATGGAAAGTGCCCTCACAGTAAAGTACAGGTAAATTGCAGCAAGCAAATAAAGGAATACACCATAAATGGTACAAAACTCCACACATGCTTAAAGATAGGTTCACATTGGTGCGATGCAGGAACCAGTGCGATTCCTATGCAAGTTCCCGCATCGCACCTGAAACACCAGCGGTTTACACTGACATTTGTGAATCGCTGCAGGTGTCAATGTAATGTTAATGACACTCCCAGATCAGTCCACAGATCGCAGTGCGAAGGTGCAGGAATCGGATCGCATATGTGTGAACACCCATGCGATCAGATTCCAGTGCGGACCAAAAATGCGAATGCGAAATGGTGCGAATGCAATGCGATTTCAGCCATACAGTTTGCATGCCTGAATTTGCATCATACAGACATCGCATTCTTTGCGATGTCTGTAATGGCACAAGTATGAACCCAGCCTTAGATTAAGTTTCCCATCTCTAAAACAGGCTGGGCCCTTTCTTATTTTTCAGTTTTTGCAATGTAAGTCCTATTAGCCCTATACAAAGATGTGAAAGGGATAAAGTCTACTCATTATAATTGTAATGTAAGCAAAGAACAGGAAATATCTTTCCATGGAAATAGAGACTGTTGGAGTACCGCCAGCATTATTCTCATATTGTCTACGGGGAAACGTAATGTGAATGGTATAGCAAGAGATAATATCGCTCTACAAGGAAATGTATGACATTCTTTAGTGAAAACTCATTGCCACTTACCATATGGCTCTGCAAAGAATAGATCCAATAATATTTCATGGGAGGTGGGGGATCGGATTCCACACACTTCACTTCCATTGGTTTCAACGTCAGAATATAAAGTCCACCATTCCCCAGATCCTTCCTGAGGCAATATAATGAATGACAGTTATTACACAACCTACACATTGCTATGGACCTCATGCACAGAAAAAGTACACAAAAAAAAAAAAAAATATATATATATATATATATATATATATATATATATATATATATACACACACACACACTCTTTTTATTTCCCATATTGCATAATGAAGGAGGAAAGAAAAATGTCCATTGGTCATTGTAGGCAACAAGAAATTCTTTCTTACATGTGTATATGAGTGAGGGCACACAAACTATTTAAAGTAGATGGAAACCCTAACTGGATGGCATTTTGGGCTAGTTTTCACTGGTGTATGTTCTCTGAAGAGCGACACACATTTGGATAGCTCTTCAGAAGGTATCTGACAGGTCGGTGAGAAGGTGTTTTGATCGCCTCCTCACTGCCTGTTTTAATTGCTTAAATCCTGTACTATCATGCGGCAACCACGTGCAATGGATGCAGTTGTGGGCACCCCCATTCAGTAAAATGGGTCATATTCATTAGGCGGGACTGCTTGCTGATCGCAACAGCAGGGGTCATTTTTTCCAATCCATGGCATATCTACTCACCCCCTCTGATGCCCCTGCAGTATAAGGGGGGAAGTGGTGGACGTCGGGGGGGGGGGGGTAAAAAAGCAGCGGTTATATGTCAATGTTGTTGATCTCCTGCAGCCTCTTTGCACACTACATACATTCACTCCCACAATTGCTGAATGGCATTTCTGTGTAGTGGGTGTTGAAGCGAGCAGTCTCCATAGGAAGCTCATATCACAAAGTGGCAACACAGGAGCACAACTTTGGGATGGGGCAGAGCGTTGTCAGCCTATAACAGGAAGTGTCAAAAAAAAAAAAAAAAAAGAAAGTGTCTAAACAAGGAATTTTATTGCAGAAGCATTTGGTATTATTTTCAGCTGCAAATCTGTAAATATGGATTACTTAACATGTTAAAGCTTATATGCGATTTTAGTAATCCTGTTTACTACTATAAATGATGACACTTAGAGGTATATTTATAAAAAAAAAATATTTTGATGAGTTTGACAAGCATTCCCCCCTCCCTCACAAATTGTGACAGTGTTTTTCTTAAAGCTAAATTCCAGGAATTCAGCGCCTATGTAAAAAAGGAATGTGCACTATGAGCTAGGTCCAGCAAGGTGCATGACACCTCCTGGCTTAGCTCTATTATTTACTGTATATCTGACAGTCTTATAGCACTCATGGAAGATGGATAAAAAAGGGGGGGGGGGTGATCTATTTTGCTGCCACTTAAGTATCAGTTCAGGAGGAAAAACAGGGGGAGAGAATATTACTGACATTTGTGAAGCACGCTGGTAAATGTAAAGCGGTAAATGGTGAGCGGCCATTGCACTCAGTTTGTTTGCACTCATCCCGGATCACATTACTGGAATTTCACAAGAAAGTGTTTTAAAAGAAAATTCACCGACAGTCACTTGATTTTATTATCTGCACGTGTATTTTGGCTTGATCACCACCAGTCACTTTATGATATTGTTTGCACAAGGATTTATTTCATTTTATCTATTGATTGAAAAATATTAGAATATTCACCGTCACGGACTTTAGCACTTATTTGCACAATTATTTATGTATTCATTATTTTGAAGTTCTCACGCCATTTTATTTTATTTATTTATTCTATTTATTTATCTATATTTATATTGCATATATGTACCTATATTATTTATAGGATTATACACTTACACCATTGGAAAGATACACTTATTCATCACATGCAATTATTATTTATACTCATGAATTTTTTTTTTTTAACATACTTTGTGTGAATTTTGACCTAGATTGGATGTGGATACAGTTTCAGTATTTTATCACATGGTGCGATTATTTGGTTGGATCAGATATATATTGTTTTCTGGATTGGTGATTGACATACAATATCCTGAGTTTTTTTTTTTTTTTGAATTGTAATCGCATGATGTGATTATTGGGTTTGTTAATTTCTAGGAGGACTCTAGAAAAAACATTTTGCACATTGGGGTCATAAAACTCCCAGATCACCGAGATATCACACCAACCAGACCCTTCACACATTTTTATCTATCTATGCGTTTTTATCCAGCAGTTTAGGTTGCAAAGCACTGTGAGCACTTTAGAAGTTTTTTCCCATTAGCGCCGATTCATTAATTTTTTCACTCATGGAAGATGGCTATTGCGATTGTTCCTGGGTAGTGATGGACGAGCATCGGCCGGGGCGGTTCGCGAACGTTAGCCGCAAATTTTCTCAAATGTCCCCGAACCGCAAGTTTGCTGCGGACCCCATTGACTTTAATGGGAGGCGAACTTTAAAAACCTTTAGGTCATATTTGCAGCCACAAAAGACTTACTAGCTGTGCACAAATAGTCCCACCACATGGACAATGTCATAACAGAAGTATTGCAATTGGAAAAGTTGCCCTTAAATTATTATTTTTTTTTTTACAGCAAAAAAATGTATTTTTTTTCCTAAATCAGTCAGAACTGACAGCAGCCGGTAAATACATGTCAAATACATATATGGTCCATTCACACATCTGTAAAATGGGTCCGCATCCATTCCACAATTTTGCGGAACGTTTACAGACCCATTGATTTTCAATTCCAGTCTGAAAAATTAGGCATTCACAGGATAAAGAAGTAAGTGTTGGCCATTCCAGGCCCCAAAAATTAGCCCACATGCATTTACCTGACAGCTAAGAACGTTGTATTCAGTGGCTGAAGGTACATTAGGCATTCACAGGATAAATAAGTAAGTGTCGGCCATGAAAGGGCCCAAAAATTAGCCCACATGGGTTTACCTGACAGCTAAGAACGTTGTATTCTGTGGCTGAAGGCACATTAGACATTCACAGGATAAATAAGTAAGTGTTGGCCATGAAAGGCCCCAAAAATTAGCCCACATGGGTTTTCCTGACAGCTAAGAATGTTGTATTCTGTGGCTGAAGGTACATTAGGCATTCACAGGATACAGAAGTAAGTGTCTGCCATAAAAGGCCCCAAAAATTAGCCCACATGGGTTTACCTGACAGCTAAGAACATTGTATTCTGTGGCTGAAGGTACATTAGGCATTCACAGGATACAGAAGTAAGTGTCAGACATAAAAGGCCCCAAAAATTAGGCATTCGATGGACATGAAATGCCTTTTATGCCGCCAAGGACCATGAATTGTTGTGGGTGGATGGTGGTCTGGTGGATATTTGTGGCCTGTCATGAGGAATTGTAATCAAACATGGTCTACTGGTCACATGTGTTGAATTCCCCAGAGATCCATGCCTCATTCATTTTTCTAAATGTGAGGTAGTCAACACTGTCATGAACTAGGTGAGTGCGCTTATCGGTCACGATCCCCCCTGCTGCGCTGAAAGTCCTTCGGACAGGACACTGGACGGGGGGCAAGCCACCAGTTCCATTGCAAATTGTGCAAGCTCTGGCCAGAGGTCAAGCCTGCCCACCCAGTAGTCCAGGGGCTCATCACTCCTCAGAGTGTCCACATCGGCCGTTAACCCAATGTAGTCGAACACCTGTCTAGGTATTCCCTGATGCTGCATTCAGAGTACAGCTGTCAATGGGTCGGCTGAAAGAAGGATCTCATATCTGAAGTGACCAACATATCTTCAAACCGCCCTCTTCTTGCAGGCGCTGTTCGATTGCTACCCGCAACTGTTTCTCAGTGAGTGGAAATTCCTCTGCCAGCACACGCAAAAGCAGAATGCAGCATTTCTCGCAGCAAGGCCTGGAAGTGCTGCATTCTGCCCTCTGTGCTGGTGGTAACATTTCCACCATTTTTTTGTTTGTACTGGGGTTCTAAGTACGTTGCCACCCAGTACTGGTCCTTGCCCTTTATGCTTTTTAGATGGGGGTCCCCCTTAAAACACTGGAGCATGAAGGCCCTCATTCGCACTAAACTGGACGCAGTGTAGTGGCCTGGCTCCAGCTCATCATCCAGGATAATGTCGTCCTCGTTCTCCTCTACCCATCCACGGACAACTACAGGGATCCCAGACAGGTTTAAAGCATGCTCTTCTTGCTCCTCCTCATCCGCCTCGGCATCATCCTCCTCTGACTCCTCTTCAGACTCCTGTTGTTGACTTGTCTCAGATGGAGTAGCACCTCCTGGGAATTCATCCAACATTGCGACTTCCTCATCTTCCTGCTCTTGCTCCTCGACGGCTTGATCAATGACGCGACGCAATGCACGCTCCAGAACGAAGGCATAAGGTACGATGTCACTGATGGCGCCCTGGCCGTGACTGACCAGTTTGGCTGTCCCATTCCGCCTGATGGCTGTGTCATGGGTCAAAGTTCTCCCCAATGCAAACCAATATGGCCGCCGCGAACAACGCCATATGTTCCCAAAATCGACGCAAAGTTTGCCATGAACCGAACACCGGGCCATCTGCAAGGCCATCCCTATTCCTGGGAGAGCAACACTGATCCTTCTTAGCTCAGTGTTTTGAACAGGAGAGTTGCTGCAGCTCCTATGCCTGTCCCTCCCCTCCTCCTGACTGATCACAGAAGCCTTGATATTATGTGAACACATTTACAAAATACAAAGGCTTCTGTGATTGGGAGGGGGGTACATAGTTGCCCTGTGTGTTTCTCTCCTCTCAGATTTACGGAGTGTCTCTTGGCAGAGCAATAAACCTGTCCAATGTAAATAACACAGATAAGCCCTGGAGATGTCATGCACCTCCTTGGCCTTAATGTTTTATAAAGTTGCTGAATTCCTGGAATTCAGCTTTAATACAGCGATTTCCTCCTATACACTGTCAGTTCCATCTAGTGTACGTAATGCAGTATTTTTTTCTAAAATACCACAATCAGAAAAAATACTGCATTATGGCCAACAGATGAAGATGGTGATAATAGGAAATGACTGCATTTAGAAAAATATGGTCAGAATTTGTGAAGGATGGGAAAATGCTTGTCACTTTCATCCAGCAATTTTTTTTATAAATAAACCGCTAAGAGACAAAACTCGACAGTAAATAAATGAGTTTGTATCTTATCTTACATAACAGCCTTCCACATATTATGTTCTGTACATTAACCACTTGCCGACCAGTCACCATGTATAAACTGCGGCAAAGTGGCGCTTTTGCACGAAACAACGTACCTGTATGTCGTTTCGTTCAATACCCACAAGATGGCACCATTGCGCCGTGATGGGCTAGCAGGGATGTCAATCAATAGGTCTGGCAGCCCCGATGATTGCCAGCCACCCGTGATCATCCCTGGGAGAGGTAGAACGGCGATCTGCCTATGTAAATTATTATTATTATTAAGGATTTCTATAGCGCCAGCAGTTTACGCAGCGCTTTACAATATTGGAGGGAGACAGTACATATACAATACAATAAAATACAAGAGGATTAAGAGGGCCCTGCTTAGAGGAGCTTACAATCTAATGCAGTGGGGCAGGTGTTACAATAGGTTGTAAGAGTAGGGAATGAGCTGATGGCAGATTAGTTGGCGGTGTGATAGGCTTCCCTGAAGAGATGAGTTTTCAGGGATCGCCTGAAAGCAGCTAGAGTAGGAGATAGCCGTACAGGTTGAGATAGAGAGTTCCAGAGGATGGGAGAGGCCCTGGCGAAATCCTGGAAATGAGCATGAGAGGAGGAGGTCTTGAGAGGAGCGGAGAGGACGGTTTGGGTGATATTTGGAGACAAGATTGGTGATGTAGCTCGGGGCAGAGTTGTGAATGGCTTTGTATGTTGTGGTTAGTATTTTGAATTTGATTCGCTGGGCAATCGGGAGCCAGTGTAGGGATTGGCAGAGAGGGGAGGCAAACGCTGAGCGGTTGGTAAGGTGGATAAGGAAATTATCCTGATAAGGATGCAGACAGCACTAAAACTATACACGGGGGTTCTAATGCTTCCCCTTCTCATCTAAAAGAAAATAAACTTTTAACTGGAGTTCAAACTCAACATAAGTATATAGGTGTGGTGCCTCATCTACTCTTTATTTAAAAGTGTTTCGTTTCTTTTTCACATTTTTAAAGAGACCCTGTCACCAACATAAAAAATGCAGTTACAAATCACAGAAAAAATAAGTATTTAAATAGAGGTGCACCAAATGGAAATTTTGGTACTGAAACCGAAAACACGAAAATGACAGCTTTTAAAAAATATTTATATCTTTATGTTTAATTGTATTATTTTTGACTTTTAATATCCTGAATTTAAATGAATATGAATTTATTGTCGGCCATTAGTGGCACCTTTAGCGCAATAAAAGCTCAAGAAAAACGTATCCCTTTAAATTCTATGTATGTCTTCACACTTGTCTTTGGGCTTCTGTTGTGGTGTTAAAAATCTTGCTTGCAGCTTTTTTGGTCAGTTAAAAAAAAAATGTACCAAAACACACCTCTCTGCTGAAATGCATTGAAAACGCAGCAAGAACGCATCAATCACGCGCCTGTATTATGTTTTGATGCGGTTTTTGAGTCACATGACCTATAAAAAACACACCATAAGCACAGTAAAATTGCATCAAAATCATGGAAAAATCGCTCTATTTTTCGGCTGATATGTTTCAACGGCAAAAATTTCAGCGCATCTCTAATTTTAATGCTTTTTTACAGTGTTTTTCCTTTCTATAAATGTCTTTTTTTTAAATTATTATTATTTGCTTGCAATGTACATTAGAAATTGTTAATTTTCAAGCACACCCCCCTCTCCCTTTGCACGCCATAGTCCTCTCCTCTCCATCTCTTCTTTCCTCCTGGGAGTGTCCAATTACTATCTGTGCTGGCCCAGCTTCTCTGCCCCTCCCTTCATCAACATTTTATAGGGAGAAGTGAAGGGCAATACTATTGAGTGTTACCTAAATGACAACTCTGAGTCTGCCGGTCAAGATGGTGTGCTAAAGAGCTTTAGTTAGGCTAGCTGTGCATTGACTGGTGTCCTCTAAGCATGGACTGAATTACCTCAGTCACACACTCCAGCAGGAAAATCTAGACTTAAAGGAGTTGTAAAGGCAGAAGGTTTTTTTTTATGCATTAAGATGAAAAGCCTTCTGTGTACAGCAGCCCCCCTCAGCCCCCCAATACCTCAGACTTTTCCTGGTACATGGTCTTTCCCCCAGGATTTTACCTCAGGAGGATGCTGCTGTAACATCAGCCTTGCTCTTAGGCCTTGGGCCTAAGGCCCTGTTTACACTTGGGTGATGAGGAATGGTGGCAGAATTGGCACGATTCTGCCCACAATTCTAAATTGCAGCATGAATTTTACTAGAGCAGCCAGAGACAAGGGGGAATTGCAGGTCATACACTCAGTTACAAACACATTCCTCTGTGTTATATCTTATATTGCTGATTTAAAAGCCACCTTGGCCTACAACTGCTTTGCATTGTCTCCATGTGAATGATCATATCATGTAAGTCATGTAAACTAATCTGAGCACTGCAATAGCAGCTAAAACATACTTTATTTACTCACACATATACTCTACCATTATATTACATATCATACCCAGTCATGTGCCTCTGAAAACTGAACATTTTAACCACTTAAGCCCCGGAAGATTTTACCCCCTTCCTGACCAGGGCCTATTTTGCGATTCGGCACTGCGTGACTTTAACGGACAATTGCGCGGTCATGCGACGCTGTACCTAAACGAATTTGACGTCCTTTTTTTTCCCACAAACAGAGCTTTCTTTTGGTGGTATTTGATCACCTGTGCAATTTTTTTGATCATGCGCTATAAACAAAAAAAGAGCGTCAGTTTAGCAAAAATAACAATATTTTCACATTTTTTTATATGAAATTCCCCAAAAAAATGTAGAAATCAAAATTTTTTAACATTTTAGGCTAATTTGTTTTATGCTACATATGTTTGGTAAAAAAAAAAATCGCACAAAGCGTATTTTGATTGGTTTGCGCAAAAGTTATTGCGTTTACTAACTAAGGGAAAGATTTTTGTCATTTTTGTTGTTTTTTTTTTTAACGAGTAATGGCAACGATCTGAGTTTTTTTTTGCGGGACTGCGACATTGCGGCGGACAGATCGGACCCTTGACTGACATTTTTGACACTTTTGGGGTTACCAGTGACATTACTACAGTAATCAGTGCTATACATATGCACTGTTACTGTAAAAATGACACTGGCAGGGAAGGGGTTAACTTTATTTGAGAGGGAGGGGTTAAGTGTGTCCCTAGGGGCGTGATTCTAACTGTGATTGGATGTGGCTTGATGTGTAAGAACAGAGATCAACGGTCCTACGGTCCAGCAGAACCGTGTGATCTCCATTCTTACACAGGAGAGAATGACAGGCGGCTTTGTTTACATTAGCCGCCTGCCTTTCTCCCGCTGTAACGGACAATCGCGAGTGCCCGGCGGACATTGGGTCCGCCGGGCACACGCGAGGGGGGGGGGGTTCTTGAGCGAGTGGGAGCGCGCCTCGGGCGGCGCGCGCTCGCTCCCTAGAGCCTCACAGGCTAGACGTAGACCTACGTCGCTTTGCCTGTGAGGGGCTGACTGCCGACGTAAATCGGCGTTAGGCAGTCGGCAAGTGGTTAAATCCTATACTTTTTACAGTCTACATTGTTTACTATACTAAAGTATGCTGCTATTAGCCTGGAATTTTACCAATATAAAAATGTCACATTTCACCTTGAAGGGAGGGACACTTTTTTTTTTTTCAATGTCAGCCATGACTATTTCATTTTTGCTGTACAGTCACCATTGGATATAGTGCAAATGGTTGCAGCATAAATGATCTGTTTATTCTGAAATAATGTTTAGCAAAGTTTAAGAAATGTCATCAACCTCTCTTTAGACCATGGGTGATGAATCTGTGGCCCTCGGGCTGTTGTGGGACTACAAGTCCTATGATGCATTGCAAAGCTGACAGTTACAAGCATGACTCCCCAAGGCAGAGGCATGATGGGACTTGTAGTTCTGCAACAGCTTGAGGGCCACAGGTTGAACACCCGTGCTTTAGACAGAGGATATTGAGGGACTATCTTTACTACAAGAGTAACATTCTTTGCAGTATGGGTGTTTGTGATTTGTCTAATTATCAAAATACCAGCACAGCACTGACAAATTTCACAAAGCTACAAAGTGTACGTAGATCTTTCCCCACCAGTCCCCTTTTCCAATGGTCTTATTTCTTAAAACATAAACATGCTCTCTAAGCACAATTTAGATAGAAATGGTTTAGCCCTCGTACTCATTGAACGCGGCTTTGAATACATGCAAGTTCAGCTGAACTCGCACGATTTCAAAGCCACATTTCAGTCTGACTCCTGGGTGACCTTAAAGACATCTGTGCAGCTTCATGCATAGATGTCTATTTAAATCGAACCCCAAAGTCGCCAAAAGTAGTGCAGGAACTCTTTTAAAAGTCGATGCGGCGCCACAAAGTCGGCGTCACACCGATTGGGACTCTCCCATTGTCGGCAATAGGGTGCAATTTGACATGCAATTTGACCTGATGGGGGCTTAATCTACAAGTATGAGGAATAGATTCTGGGAAAAAAAATAGTGGAACCATAAGGCATTATTCACACGACACATAGCGGGAACTTGTGTTCCCATTTGTGATTTCATTAGCGCAATTCCCACACGTAAATGCATGTCGAGCATAGGGCAGTCCATTCATTGTAATGGGCTGTCCTATGCACGATTGTCGCTCTAAAGAAGCTCAGGGACCAAATTTTGTTTTTTTGCGATTTTGCATTTGGGGTGTCGCACCGATTGGGACTCTCTCATTTCCAGCAATAGGTTGCGATTTGACATGAGATTTGACCTCACGGGGGCCTAATCTACAAGTACGATGTATAGATTCTGGAAAAAAAAATAGTGGAACAATAAGCCATCAATCACTCTACACATAGCGGGAACTTGTGTTCCCATTTGTGATGTTGTTAGTGCAATTCTCAAACGCATGTTGAGCATAGGACAGTACATTCACTTCTATGCATGATTGTCGCTCCAAAGAAGCTCAGGGACCAAATTTTGGCTCTGAGCCAAGAGCGATTTTTCATCTAGAGTGTCATTCAAGATAAATAGCACCAAAGTGCGTGTCACATGTTTTGCTGTGATTTGGAATTGCCCATATGTGAATGGGGCCTTACAGGTACAGAATTACATATACACTCCAATCAGTAAGTGGCCTGGGTAAATACTGAAACAAAGATCAAAGTCCTGAAAAAGCAAACTTGTTATCAACTGACCAATTATGCCCCCCAAGAGTATCGATCACATCTAAGCATTTTAAATTGACTTAACCGCCTTATGACCGCCCGCCACAGATGTACTGTGGCAGGCAGCTGCTCCCACGCAAATCGCCGTACATGTATGGCGCTCGCTCACGGGGGGGCTAGGGGGCCGATGCAGCGGGCAGGAGGCTTCGATTGCCCCATGACACCCGCGATCGCTCCCTGCTGAGAGAGAAGGACAGTCGGCTGTTGTAATGTAAACACAGCTGACCGTCCCTCTCCCTGAAATGATCATAGAGCGCCTGTGATCCTTCTTTATAGGATCACAAGACTCTATGGCCATTTCAGAAGCCATGCCCCCCCACAGTTAGAATCACTCCCCTAGGCTCACATTTAACCCCTTGATCACCCATAATGTTAACTCCTTCCCTGCCAATGTCATTATTACAGTAACAGTGCATATTTTTAGCACTGACTACTGGAGTAATGTCACTGGTATCCCAAAAGTGTCAAAAATGCTAGTCAGGGATCCGATCTGTCTGCCGCAATGTCGCAGTCCCGAAAAAAATCACAGATTGCCGCTATTACTAGTAAAAAAAAAAAAACAATAAAAATGACATAAATCTTTCCCGTAGTTAATAGATGCAATAACTTTTGCATAAACCAAACAAAATATGCTTATTGCAATTTTTTTTAAACAAAAATATGTAGCAGAAAACAAATTGGCCTAAAATGTTAAAAAATTTAGATTTTTACATTTTTTTTTTTTGAGAATGTCATAGCAGAATGTGAAAAATATTGTTTTTATTTTTTTAAATTGTCGCTTTTTTGTTTTGTTTATAGTGCAAAAAATAAAAATCGCACAGGTGATCAAGCTGATATTCACTGAAAGGAAGACTCATGGAACTACCACAGTGCTCAACAGCACGGTGGTAGTTAATTGAGAACTACAAGCCGACGGCCGCTAAGGATGTTGGGGCTTGTAATTTATTCAGACACAGAATGCTGTGTGTCTGAATGACGCGGACTCACGTCCGCGCTGTTTGTAAACAGTGACAGCTAGTACGGGTGAACCTATTATTTAAGGTTTAGCATCACGGTTGGTTATTGCTGATATGTTTAATTTCATCCTCAACATTTCAAAGTTATCCTTTTAATACTTACATCTGTTGCATGTTTAATTGAGTGCAGTGGAATCCACACATTGCCTAACACAGAGTCCCAGATCCAACCAGACTTCCTCACTTGTACAAGGAGCCCACTCTGTATATCGCTGAGGTCACTGTAAGAATATACAAATATTTTGTCAAACGCTAAAATATTTAGGGGTATACATTAAAGCATTTGCACCACTTTGCTGGCAGTACGGTCCTTTCACCGGATTCAAAATGCCCTGCCACCAGTTTCAGTAGCTTTATCGAACCCTGCAGCAGATTCAGGTAGTTCTTAAATGATAAGTTCACCTTTTAGAACATGTTACATCTATACTATATTACCAAAAGTATTGGGACGCCAAGCACGTGAACTTTAATGGCATCCCAGTCTTAGTCCGTAGGTTTCAATATTGAGTTAGCCCACCCTTTGCATCTATAACAGCTTCAACTCTTCTGGCAAGGTTGTCCACAAGGTTTAGGAGTTTGTCTATGGGAATGTTTTACCTTTCTTCCAGAAGTGCATTTGTGAGGTCAGGCACGAGAAGGCCTGGCTCACAGTCTTATCTCTAATTAATTCATTGCAAAGGTGTTATATCGGGCTGAGGTTAGGGCAGTCAAGTTCATCCGCCCCAAGCTCACTCATCCATGTCTTTATGTACCTTGCACAGGAGAAGAGCAAATGATGAGAGACTATCACCCCCCCCCCCCCCCCCAGAAGCAGTGTGAAGAGCCTGCTAAATGTGTCTACAAGGAAGTATATTAAAGGGTTAGTTCACCTTTTAAAAAAAAAAAAAAAAAACAGTCTATGCAGATTAGGGGCACCTGTAGATAAAAACATTCTGTGCAACTCTGACTAAAGTTGAATAATGCCCATGCTACAGGTGTAGGCATTTATGTACCTCATGGTGACCTAAATACTCCCAGGACATTGCTACAACATTGGTAGGTGAGGCCCAGTCGTTACTGTTCTCCTCCACCATCACAGAAGTGAGCTTTTTCTTAAGTTCAAACTCCATCACTTGGTCTTTCTCTCCCCTGATGCAGTAGCTCTGAGCTCGGCATTTGAGTGCTCACTCCTGTGATGGTGAAGGTGAACAGTAATAACTTGTCCTGGCAGTTCTCCAGTCAGGATTTATGAGGTACGTAAATGGCCTACACGTATATCAAGGGCATTATTCTACTTTAGTCAAAACTATACAGTTGGTTTTTAACTACAGTTGTCCCTTACCTGCATAGACAATGTTTTGGTAAAGATAAACTAACCCTTTAAGCGTTTATGAAAGGTAAACTTTTTTTAGATAGATTGATAGATCGATAGATCGATAGATAGATCGATAGATAGACAGACAGATTCTGATATAATAGATAGATAAATGGTTTTATATGCATCTTATGTTTTTATGTCATATGTAACTGATCTGTTGATATGGTCACCATGCCACTGATTATTGATTATCCGTGGACCTCAGCTTTTCTGATGTCACACACCTAGTGGCACTTTCATCATCTGGCAGCTATTTTAACTCGGACATTTTCCTTTTCCCTTCATTTGACATAGAAGAAAGATAACTTACAAGGAGTAGTCTTGTTCCCAGCATGGCTCAGAGCCAGGTCTAGGTACTGTAACGCTCTGCAGGTTGTGTACCTTGATTATGACATATGTGCTGGCAGTACCTGGATGAACAAACAAAAATAACTTGCTATAACTATTTGCGGCATTCACAGCTGACATTTTACTGTTCCCTTGAATTTCTGTTTAAAGCAGTTTTATTTATGACCTACGATTTATAGATGTTAAACCAAAAAATCTTTGTTGAAGACAATGGTAATGATCAGACATACCACAGAATAATTTTTTTTTTATGCATTGATGAGCACACTTTGTAACTAAGGCTGCATTCACACATGAGAGCAATGGAAAAATTGGATTTCTTACCGTAAAATCCATTTCTCTGAGTCCACAGACGGACGTAGCTGCTGTTTTAAATCATAGACAGATGGGTAATAAGCCCCTCTAACTAGGAGTGACCAGGTAGAGCCAAAGGCTTTGACACGCCCAGGGGGGCGGGGTCCCTGGTTTATTACCCCTGGCCTCACCATTGCATCTTCAGTTTAGTTGCAAACAGTGAATAAGAACCAAAACCCAACTCTTCAGAGAAAAGAGGGGTGAGAGCTACGTTTGTCGGTGGACTCAGAGAAATTGATTTTTTACGGTAAGTAAAAAATCACATTTTCTCTTTCGTCCACTGACGGACGTAGCTGCTGCTTTAAATCATAGACGGATGTGACGTCCAAAAACAGTAACCACTGAGGGGTGGAATAAGGACAAACTTAAAAGAATGCAATTCCCACGGCTAACATAGCCAACTATATAACATGGAGCCCAACAACTGGGGCTCAATTGTAGCAAAACCATAAAGGAGAAGGAAAAGTAGACTGCTCCTTAAATGGCGGCATGCAAAACTTTGTGGCCAAAGGACGCATCCGAGGATGCTAACATATCCACTCTGTAAAACGTAATGAACGTATGTACAGACGACCAAGCGGCCGCCTTACAAACCTGCATCACTGATGCCTGATAATGGAAAGCCCAAGAGGCACTGCACGCCGTGACAGGGAAAAGGAGGAACCTTGCCATTAAGAGAATACGCCTTAACCACCGTCTGTCTGATCCATCGAGAGATGGTCGCTGCAGATGCAGCCTGACCCTTACAGGGTCCATCCATATTCACATACAGACAGTCCGACTTACTAAAGGACTTAGTAGTCTCCAGATACAGCCGTATTGCCCGAACCACATCCAAGCAATGGAAGGCAATTTCCTTAGGATGTGAAGGTTTCGGACAGAGTGACGGAAGCACTATGTCTTCGTTCAGATGGAAGTCTGAAACCACCTTAGGAAGAAACGACGAATTAGGCCGTAACACTACCTTAACCCTGTGTATTACCAGATAAGGAGAGCGGCAACATAGCGCCGCTAGTTCAGAAACCCTGTGCACAGAGGTGATAGCCACCAAAAAGGCAACTTTCTGCGACAAGGCAAGCAAGGAAATGTGTCTTTTGTTCTCAAAAGGAGATTTCTGAAGAACTGACAGAACCAAATTAAGGTCCCAAGGAGGTAATGGAGACCTCCTGGAGGGAGCCAAATGGTGAACCCCCTGAAGAAACGTACAAATCAAAGAGTGCGTAGCCAAAGGGCATTGGAAGTATACAGCCAAGGCCGAGATCTGAAACTTAAGAGTGCCCAACGCCAAACGTTGGTCAACCCCTTTCTGTAGAAAGGTCAGGATCCTGCTGATAGCAAAGGATCTAGGATGCAGCTTCAGCGATTCGCACCAAGCAATGTACGCTTTCCATGTATGATGATAAATCATCAGAGAAGTGAACTTCCTAGCCTTGAGTAAGGTAGGGATTACAGAATCAGACAGAGCCCTGTCCTTTAACACCTTGCTCTCAACAGCCAAGCCGTAAAAGCCAGCGTATGTAAAGCAGGATGGAAGATTGGACCCTGAGATAGAAGATCTTTCTGTAGAGGAAGTGTCCACGGACCTGCGACCTTCAGCCGAATCACGTCGGCGTACCAGGATCTCCGGGGCCAATTGGGAGCCACCAGAATTACCGGAATCCCCTCCAACTCGACCCTGCGTAGCAGGTGAGATAACATTTTCAGCGGAGGAAACGCATAAATGAGCCCGTACTGGCTCCAGGGAGCCACCAGGGCGTCTACTGCATCGGCCAGAGGATCTCTTGACTGAGCCACAAACTTTGAAACTTTCCTGTTTTGTCTGGAGGCGAACAGGTCCACATCCAGGGTCCCCCACCAGAGACACACCTGGTGGAACACCTGTGGATGCAGGAACCCCTCTCCCTGATCCAGGGTTTAAGGACTCAGGTAGTCCGCCTGCCAAATGTCTACGCCAGGAATGTACATGGCGGATAGGGCTGGGACGTAGTTCTCTGCCCAGTGCAGAATCTCGGCTACCTCCAGAGCCGCTAGGGCACTCCTGGTGCTCCCTTGATGATTGACATATGCCACGGCCATTGTCGGACTGGACTCGGGCAGAACACCCTTGGAGATTGTCCGTCCAGTGGAACAGGCTCAACTTGATTGCTCTCAGTTCCAGAATGTTGATCGGGAGCTTGGACTCTTCCAACGTCCAGGTCCCTTGAACATTCAGGGTGCCCATCTGTCGCCACCATTGTCTAGAACATTTGAAGGAAGGATTTCCCGTGGAGAAGATTTGGAGAGCTGAACCACCAATTCAGGGATTCCTTGCATCTCCGACAATGAATCAGACTTTCCAAGAATAGAGGATCCTTGTCCCATTTGACAAGGATCTCCTGTTGCAAAAGTCTTGTGTGGGCCTGAGCATATGGTATCAGGCTCAGCACCTGCATAGATGACCTGAGAGACACCAGGTCGCAAGCCAGCAGCGACAGAATCGCTTCCCTTAACTTCTGTAACTTCACAGGAGGTAGAAATACCTTTGCCGAAGCTGAATCCAGGATCATCCCTAGATACTCCAGTCTGGTTGTTGGAACCAGGGCAGATTTCTGAAGGTTGAAATTCCAACCGAACTGCTTCAGAGTGTGAATGGTCACCTCCAAATCCCGTTCCAATGTCACAGACTAATCAGCTCGGAAAATAAAATTGTCCAGGTACCCCAGAATCGCTATTCCTCTCTGTCATAGCAGAGCCAGGATAGGGGCTAACACCTTGGTGAAGACCCTGGGAGCAGAGGCGAGACCAAACGGTAATGCCACAAATTGAAAATGGTCCTTGCCCACCGTAAAGCGGAGAAATTGTTGATGACCCTGGTAAATAGGGACATGGATATAGGCATCCTTGATATCGATCGAGGCCAGCAGGTCCCCCTGATGCAAAAATGCCACCACTGACCGCAGGGACTCCATGCAAAATTTCTGGACGCGCACAAAGCGGTTCAGAGTTTTAAGATCCGAGATTGGACTCAATTTGCCCTCCTTCCGTGGAACGGTAAACAGGTTTGAATAGAACCCTCGAAAGCGTTCCTGATGAGGAACTGGTACAATCATGCCTTGTGACAGCATATCCCGAATCGCTTCCTGCAGCCCCGCAAGGCGGTCTGGGGACAGCTGAAGATTGGAGGGAAAAAATCTGTCTGGCGGACAGGAACGAAACTTTATCTTATACCTGGACTGTATTAACTTGTGGACCCACCTGTCGTGCAACAGTGAAGTCCAAAGATCCAGGAAGAAACAGAGACATTCCCCCACCCCTGAAGTGGGTGGGGGCACCCCTTCAGGCAGAAGGGGTCTGCTTGGAGGTGCTGGGGGCAGAGGATTTTGGCTTACCAGCCCACCGTTCCGCCCGAAGTCTGTTTGGTTTTCTGCAAAGCTTCTGGGCTGTAAAGGAAGGACGTCGCTTATGTGAGGGAGACTTACCCTTAGTCGAGTGAGGAAGGAGTGTGCTCTTTTGCCCAGCGACCGTCTTGATCAAGTCATCCAAAGAGGAACCAAAAATGCGATCACCCTGAAAGGGATGATCCGCCAAAAGCTTCTTATGGGCCATACACACTATAAGATTTTCTGAAGACTTTTTCCTTTAGACTTACCAAAACCATATAATATGAGTTCAAACCTAAACACGTTCAATTTGTATGCAATCTGGCAGGCCCTTGCACTACATAGAAAAGGTAAATCTGAAGGAAATCTAACCACAAAAGTTGTATAGTGTGTATCCAGCTTAAGAAGCCTGGTCGGCCGACCAGGACTTTAGCCAGATTGCACGTCTAATGAGCACAATTACCACTGACGCTCTGGCCGCGAGCGGCAGAACATCCAGGTTAGCATCGCATACAAATTGCAGAGTCTGCGATAATTGGTCAGTGAGTTCCAGGGCAGATGACGGTAACGGGTTACCGTCAGTGCCTCTCTCAGAGCCTTTACCCATTCAAACATAGTCTGAGAGACTAGAATGGCAGTCAGGGCAGGCCTGAGAATAGATCCCACTACCGTATACAGGTGTCGGGATAAGACCTCAATACATCTGTGAGCCGGATCAGGGAGAGATGAGGATTCTGCCACTGGTAAAACCATGACATTGTGAATACCGCATATCTGGGGGTCCACCTGAGGGGAGACCATCTATTTGTTTAAGATCTCTTCCTCAAACGGATAGCGTCCAGCCAAACGTTTGGGAATTGCAAGCGTGCGATTAGGTCACCGCTATTGTTCCTCCACCAAGGCGGACAAGACTTCGGGACAAGGGAAAACCTTGGCCAATTTCTTTGCTCTGAGGGATCCAAAGGATACCAAGGCTCCTTGCGATTTAGAAATCACATCCATGATTTTTAGGGTGTCCCTCACTGAGGATATCAAAGCATCTACCAGCGCCTTTTTCTGTGCCAAAGGCGGGTGTGGAAACATCCTCTTCCGCATCAGAAAAGTCTGAATGCGGGGACGCATCCTCCAAAAGGGTGTCTGCGTCGCCGGCGACCATATCGGTCTCAGAATCTTAGGTCTGAGATGAGACAGGCGAGGGCCGAGGGCGTTTCTTAGTAAATGCTGCCGCAATAACTTTTTCCATTTTCTGGACATGTCTTGCATCACAGACAATAAAGTCACATGATGAGCATCAGAAGCGGGCCCCAATAATACATCGGGTTTCGCAGACAAACTTGGGGAATCCATGTTAGACATATAGCCAAACAGTAGGATTGCACAGCAAGAATGTAAAGAGCAGACAGGGAAACAGGGAAACACTGGCACCTGCACCATAAGGGGTTAAACAGAAGCTTCTTCTGAAAACAGGAGCAATGGCCTAAGAGGGAGCAATCCACGCCCAAATGCCAAATATTAACGCCCCTGAGGCTAAGTGAGGTTATAAAGGCACCACAGGTCCCAGCAAGTCCACCGCTACCGGCGTGCACTGCGCCTTTAAGAGAACACAGCATGGTCCATCACCAGCATGGAGAAGAGAAGGTAGAAGGAAACGCCCCCACCCACAAGAGCCAGAAGCTCCTGTGCTGTTTTGTCTCCGGCTTCAGCAAAATGGCCACCGGCATTACAGTTATAGGGATACCCAGGCAGGCTGCTGAGGCCTGTTAAGGCTGCAGGCCACAGCAAAATGGCGGCTTCGTGCCAATGAGCACATGACCTAGTGAGGCCTACCCTAGTAACAGGCCCGGGGGCCCTGGCGGGGCTCATCCCGGCGGATGAAACCCCCACCCCAAGGTAGCGGTATGAGACACAACCATGTACCCCTCTCCGAGGCCTCCCCCCCACCTTCCACTACCCGGTATAGCACCTGAGACGACTTACATGGGCGACCCCCCACTTACAGTGTCCCGGGGGTCTGGAGCCCAGGGTAGGGAGAGGTCAGAGTAGGAGGGGAAGGTCCCAGATGACCCCTCATAGTGGAGGAGGAAGGTAGGAGGTATGGGTACCCGAGGGTCGCACTCACCTATGGAGGAGCCCACGTTGGCCCCAGGCCCGCTAACCAGATGGGAGGACTGTACTTACCGGACCACGCTGCTGAGGGTGGGCGTCCATCCTGACAGGCTACCTCTGCACCGCAGTGAGGGCGCTGTCGGACAAGGGGTACGCTGCGACGCTGGCATGCCAGGTGTGTGCGTCCCGGCGGGGTGTTTCACCCGCAGGCCAGTCCCCGTCCGTGGGACTATAGTCACTATAGAAAACCCAGCGTGAAACTATGGTCTGCAAGTGCTCGCTGGCACAAACTGGGAGACCGTAAGGCTCTCATATAGCCAGTCTGAAACCCAGCCGGCATTCCACAGGAAAGGTTCCCTTTAAGAAGTTTAGAATAGGTAGGACCTATCACTCAATACCCAGTGTGGGTAGCCATCATCCCGATAGGTAGAAAAAGGAAAATCCCCCAGTGGTATGGGATTTTATATGCCACACGCACACTGAACAAGAATACCAACAGTATGTATATAAAAAATCCAATTTATTAGGTAACACATAACAAAAAATTACACAAACATGTATGTCTAAAGCAAAGTAGACACAACAATTAAAAACTTGCAAGTGTTGACAGACCAGTATCCGTACAGGAGACCCTTGGGTGTCATTGGTAGGATGAGACAGAAAAGACCCAAGACCCAACTTTAAGAAGTTTAAAACAGATCTTGGACAAAAAGGTCCCAGCAGGGAGCTGTTTGGTCACTCCTAAGACCAGGCAGCTAAAACTGAAGATGCAATGGTGAGGCCAGGGGTAATAACCCAGGGATTCCGCCCCCCTGGACGTATCAAAGCCTTTGGCTCTACCTGGTCACTCCTAGTGGAAGGGGCTTATTACCCATCCGTCTATGATTAAAAGCAGCAGCTACGTCCGTCGGTGGACGAAAGAGAAAGTGGTTTTCTGCCCGTGTTTTTGGAAATGCATGGAAAACTTGTAATGCCCTTGCGGTGCCATTATTTCTTCATGACCCTCCTAACAGAGGTAGAAGTCCTGTATTTTATTGCACATTTTCCATGTGACAAAACGTGCCAAAATACAGAACGCAAAGTGCGCTTGGTCCAGTGTCAAAAAAAGGTACTTGATCTATTCTGGAGCATTTGTCGAGTGTAGGGAAGCCCATTCAAGTGAAAAAAAAAAAAAAACACAAAACTGCACAGAGCGTCACCTGTGAGTTGCATCACGCAGGTGTGAATGAGACCTAAAGTGTAATTTTCTTGAGAGAAGCATAAAGGCTACCATTGCTGACCTCCTTCTGAAAACCCTAGTAGCCTGGACTGTTCTTTAGAACCAGTGGCTTCAATACCTCACCAACCTAAACCAAGTATGCAGATCAGGAAAGAAGGGGTAAAGTCAGATGATCTTATCTACATGCTTGTTTTCGGTCTGTGATTCACTGAAGAAAAATCTAGCAATGGCAGCATCTATGTTTCTTTCAGGAAGTACAGTATGTCTGGGTAAAAATAAAAAAAAGTAAAACACATACCGTATATATCTCTCTCTAATCCATGCACATTTCCCCATGTTTTGTCTACTTAAAAATGCTGCAAATACAGAAAAATACTTGTGAGTTTTTATCTTTTGTGTGCTGTCAACACCACCTCTGCTGCACGGAATTCAAGGCTGTGTTGTCAGCCTTGCCCATTTACTCCAGCTGGATTACAGAATACCTACCTCTTATGTTATGGGGACTAGGAAATGAAAAGGTGCTATGTAGTCCACCAGAGAGAACTGAGGCAGGGCTGAAAATACTGCTTGGAACTGCTGTTGAGGCACTGTGATGTCAGCTGTGTTGGGGGATGCTTAAAAATGTTTTATTATTATTTATATTTATTTTATATAATTATTATTTTTTTTTTTTTTTGCTATCATACGGTGGCTAACAAACCCCCTATGTAAAAGCATAAGCAGATGGCAGGTACACTTTATGAAGAAGACATTGGGGGTTTCCCCTGTCCTCCAATGGGGTCTCCTCCAATGTCTTCCCTGCCCTCTAATGCAGCCAGTCCAATAGAAATCATGCTGGAATAGCTGCATCCTCGGCTACACTAGCCGATGAATTACAGCTGTAACCCCAGGCTTGACGTAATACACGTTGTTTCTAGAGTCATAAGTGCCAGGAGGGCTCAGGAGACAAATTTTCCTCGAGTTCCTCCTGCTATCACTGGGTAAGTTGTTTCCCTTGGTCCCTTTTTTTTTCCGTGTAGAACAGGAGAGGGGGGTGGGGGTTGCACTTTGTTAGCCCCATAAAAGTTTAAGAGCCAGTGAAGGGCTTTCCAATAAAAGTGATCATGCGGCTGTGAATTTGGCTACCAAGCAGTTTATAAACATACCTTGGTAGACAAGAAATGTGCATGTATTGCAGAGAAGTGCTAAATATGTGGTTTCATATAGCCCAGGCATACACTTTTTAACTTGGTTAGGACACACTGTATCCATATCAAATAATGGATAATCTGGTTAAACAAGAACAGACAAGTATAGAAATAAACAGCAAACCAAAAATGTGAAAAATATGTTAACGACCTGTACATTGAGGCCGTTGCCACAATAGTGATCATATGGCACCTCACCAGTAACAGGATTGCTGAGAAGACTGTGAGTACAATGATTGATCCCCTATTGGCTCTGTCAGGATTAGGTTCTGCAATGTTTCTATGCCAGATAAGGAGAGCCACCATAAAAAAGTTGAGTAGTCTCTTGCTGTTGATGTGCCACCACTGTCAATGTTGGCTAATGTGACTTGGTGCTAAAGCTGGGCATACATTTGGAGAATCTCATTCAACATTTTTCGCTGTATGAATGTTCACTTGGTATTCTATCTTTAATAGGGTTAAATCAACATTTGTTCTGGACCGCAGTGATGAGAAAATTTGAAGGAGTAGATGGAATTTTTTTTCTTGAATGTACCATCTTCTAACAGTGTATGTGGTTTTGTTTAGTAAAGTTCTTCCATTCCAAAATCGAATGTTAAAAACAAACAAAACCTTGAACTACTTTCAAACAACTGTCAAATATAGAGAGAATTTTCGTATAAATTTTCCTTATACTTTTTATATGAATTTTCTTTTAAATACTACTAGTGTATATCCTGCTTTAAGCCGCCATACATGGATCGAAATCCAGATGGTTCACCAGTGATCGTCTGAGTTTAGATCCATGTACGGGCACCTTGGTTGTACACAAGTCAATCTATCATTTAACTTGTGTACAATCAGCCTGTTGGGTTTTTTTCTGGAAAAATTAGTACAATTATTGTGTTCTGCCAGCAGGGAAGGCTCCCCACCGGCAGAACACAATAGCGTTACCAGAGGGATTCCTCCATCAACATTGTCTGTGTGGAAGGAAAGAAAATAGCCTAATCTGTGATTTTCCGTAGAATGGCCATAGATAGCCCAAGAAAAGGAAATCTGTCCACAGAGCTGAGGGTGGTCCTTTATTTGACCAACAAATGAATTCTGTGTATAACTCAAATGGTGCTTTCACACTGATGTGATTTTCCCCACAGCGCATTGTACTCACATGTTTTTTGTAGATTACCTCTGGTTTGCCATAGACTTCTTTTAGATCAGGCAGTCTTGTTTTTTTCTGAAAGCGCACCAAAAGTCCTACATGCAGGACTCTGGGTGCACTTTCAGAAAATGCACCAAAACAGCCTGATCTAATAGAAGTCACAGTCAAAGCACAGGTAATCCACACAAAAACTGCAGGTACACTGTGCTGTGGGAGAACCACACCATTTCAGTGTGAAAGCGCTCCAAGCTTTGTGCTCTTTTCTAAAAAAAAAAAAAACAACATTTTGACTATAAGGTGCAAAACTTCCGGGCATCCTGGAAAATCTTTTCCTGCAAGAAAAATGCTCACACAGCCTAACTGTGAGAAGCAAAATTCAATCGGTGATTTCTTCTTGCTTTTATTAAGCCATTTATGCCCCGCCTTATAAACCTGCTCTAAAATATTGCATGAGTCGCACAAAGAAAGGATTAACAATTTGATAAATACCTGATATTCCATTAAAATGGCCTCTTTTCACTAGATGGAACAAGAAAAGGGAATATGAGAATTTGTTTAAAATATAAATACAATCCATTTAAATAGTATTTTATAGTATGTTTATTCAATGAGGCGATAAAATTAGCAAAGCACATTAAGCCATGGCAACGAACCAATCAGAACTTATCTTTTCAAACTTAACTTGGGCAGCAATGAAACAAACTATGCAGCCGAGTACTCTTTGCAAAAAATAGTTAGGCCTATACAAGTAAACTTTATTGCATATAAAATATGGCCCATTACTTGGCCCGTGCCATATTGTTGTGGGTTTCTCATGAGTTTTAAAATGCCCCTTTCAAGCAGCAAACATAGGGGCCTGTTCAAGGACTACATTTCCCAGCATTCACAAAGCTTTCTATGATTGGCTGAGGTGGAGAGATGGGCAGATTGTATCATGATTTCAGCCTCAGCCAATCAGATGAAGCTATGTATTTCAATCATAGAATACAAAGCTCCCTGTGAATAGCTGAGCTGTCCAGCTTAATTTTTTTTTTTTTATAAGCGGAATAGGAAGTTTCCTTTCTTGCCGCTGGAACACAGCACTGTATAATGCAAGTAGCTGAGGCTACATACAGTCCATACAGTGCACACAGCTGCTGCATCTGTTAGTGAAGGTAATAGCTTCTGGTTTCACTAAAACCTGAAGAGCTACTTTAAAGCGGATTTCCGGCTTCAAAATCGAAAAAAATCAATTTTGGGCCACCCGCTTGCTGAGGGCCACCTGAAAAAGAAATGGATACTCCCAATTTTTTTTTTTTTTGGTCACTTACCTTGATAT
This sequence comes from Pelophylax lessonae, assembly GCF_965119305.1. Classification (NCBI taxonomy): domain Eukaryota; kingdom Metazoa; phylum Chordata; class Amphibia; order Anura; family Ranidae; genus Pelophylax; species Pelophylax lessonae. The sequence goes on along the minus strand of NC_138771.1, from coordinate 94,229,856 downwards.
TGAAGAAAATATACTCCCCTTCCTTCCACTTCCTCCCTCTGTGGCCGCGGCCTGCGCCGTCTCTTCCGAATTGCGATGACTCCTGGGAGCTGAACGTCATCGCTCCCAGGAGTCAATGCACTGCACCAGCCCCGCTCATCACTTCTGGTGCAGGCGCGGCATTCCCTGCTAAATTGCTTCTGGGCATGCATTGTGGGACGCCGACGTCACAGAAGATGCTGCAGAAGAGGACCCACTGGCTTCAGCTGCCCACACCTGAGATGGCAGCGCTGGAGAAGAACTTTTCAAGGTAAGTATTTCTTCTTACAGGTAAGTGCGACCCGGGACAGTTCAGAGGCTATCCATTTTGGAATGTACTAGCCCTTACTGTCCTGGGGGTATTTTTATCTAAATTTGACCCCCGAGGCCGGAACTCCACTTAAAGAATAAGGGCCAATTCGTACATAGTGCCGTGACCAGCGTTTTTCCATACCTGAAGAATGTCAGACACCACTAGGACACACAGAAAACTATTGTTTTTTTATATCTCCTATTTATACTGCAATGCAGCCGGGAGCTGTGCTACAGTGATCTGCGATAAAATGTGAACACGATGCATCTTATCAAATCATTCAAGGCAGAATTGCATGTAATTTTATAGCAGCACACCACACTCATGTACAGTGACATGAATGAAGTGTCACTTTTGTAAACTTTAAATAAAGTTGAGTCGAAAAAAAGGAACTTTATAATGGGCTGAAACACGCAATACACTTCCCTACCTCTGGCTACTGCCCTTAAAATAGCTGTAAAACCACAAGGTTTTTTACCTTAATGCATTACCCATATTAAAGTAGAACTATAAGCAAATCTTTTTTTTCATTTTGGATAGAGTAAGGGAGAGTTATAACCCCTATCAGATTTTTGTTCACCATCTGTGTCCCATTGTGGAGATTTTCCTTCACTTCCTATCCCATAGCCAAAACAGGAAGTAAGAGGAAATCCCTCCAAATTAAGAGAATTCCTTGGGGACCCTCAGGTCACCAGAACTAGTGTCTCCATTGGATGATTTCCCCTCTATTATTTTTCTTGGAACAACTCAAAATTTGGGATTTTCTTTTACTTTCACTTTCAATGATAATGGTAAACAGGACAAGTAGAGAGGGTGATACTCCCTAACAGACACAGACAGCAATAAAACTGACAGGCATTCTAATCCCACTCCACTCTCTCCAAAACAAAAAAAAAGCTTTGCCTTTAGGTTTACTTTAAAGTAACCTTTAACTAATTGTTTGAACACAAAAAAACTGGACTTTCATTGTGCTAGATTTCCCATTCAGAATAATTCAAAATAAACAATTCATACAAGTTATTACTTTATTCATTTAAAATAAAAAAAAATGTTGTCATAGATCACAAATAAAACCCTTTTCCCAGGAATGGTGTCACACATAGTAAAACAAATACACAAATTCACCACCCTCAAACTATAGAAGTTCAAACCCTCCCACAGATCTGCTGTATCATACAGTATGACCCATGTGAGTGGGGATCCAGGAGGGGATGGACAGGCTGAAGGATTGAAAGGCATTGGAGATAATATCGTCTCTGGCATGGGCAGAAGTAATTCAATTCTGGCCCCAAATTCTGGCCAGAATTGGCATTGTTGGAATTTAGGCCATTTGTACTAGATTGGGCCAAGTATCTCCCTCCCCTATTTAGATCGGATACTCGGTTTTTGGGTGGGTCTCCCCTTTTTTGGGTTTGGACTACGGATCGACCGATTATCGGCAAAGCCGATATATCGAGGGCCGATGTGCACTTTTCCCAGTATATCAGAATCGGCCCCCGAGGTTACCGATATTGCAGATATTTTGGGAAAGTGCATGTATCGGAGTAATGCCTGCAGCTAGAGGCATCAACCCGATACCGGCGTCCATAGCCGACAGGCAGCTGCCTTGTAATGACAACTGATGCAGCTGAGAAGCCGCTCAGCTGTCATTACAAGGAGCGGGATGGGACGTCCCCCCTCCCGCCGCCTTCCGCGGCTCGCCCGGGTCTCCCGTCCAACCGGGACTGATTGGGTCATGATCAGGTCTCCATGCAAAAACCCGGAAGTGATGTCATGGTACTGTCCGGGTACTGTCTGGCGCCAGATTAAAAAAAAATTACAGCATTCAAAACATCCAAACTTAGCGTTTTGAAAGTTTTTAAGTGCAGAGGAGGGGTTTGGGGTCTTTTAGACCCCCAGATCCCTCCACAAAAGTACCTGTCAAAAATAAATAAATAAATATATATTTTTTTAAATTGTACAAAAACATCGGCCAATATCGGCCGATACCATTATGCATTGGCCAAAATATTGGTATCGGCAACGTAAAACTGATATCAGTCGATCACTAGTTTGGACACCCCACCCTTTGGAAAATTGGGAGACTACCTGACTATCTGAAGTGGATGTCCAGAAGTCCCTCTGAGATCATAATTCAGCTATTCACCCATTTTAACCCTCTTTACTAAGTACCCCTGAGGAAGCAAAAAAGGTGAAACGTGTCGGAAGGAGTCTGCTGCCCTCCTTCACTCACATCGGTCATACTGTATGATACAGCAGATCTGTATAGTTTGAGGGTGGTGAATTTGTGTATTTGTTTTACTATGTGTGATACCATTCCCGGGAAAATAATTTTATTTGTGATCTATGACAAAATAATTTTATTGTAAATTAATAAAGTAATAACTTTTATGAATTGTGTATTTTGAATTGATCTGAATGGGGAAGTCAGCACCGTGAAAGTCCAGTTTTCTCTTTCCTTTTTTGTGTTCAAATTTTGGGATGTGGTGCTGATGTGATTGAATAGGACATTACTCTATAACTAGTTGTTAACCCCCACCACCACTGCCTGAGTTCTGTATCAATCCAGCTCTGTGCACATCTGCAGTTTCTCTCCCCTCTCACAGGCTCACAGACAGCTGCTGCTGTCTATTAATTGCTGAGAGAAGGGATGGGGGGGGGGGGGGGGGTGGCTGAGCTTCTCTGTGTGTCAATAGATACATACAGCCCTGCTCAGTAGCAATTCCCTGGGTGCGCCACCATAGGATGTGGCTTACTATGGTGGTGCATTGAGAAGAGGAAGAGTTTAGAGCGCTAGTGGGGGACCCCAAAAGAGAAAGTCCAGTTCGGTTCCATTTCACAGTGCAACATGTTTGTTATTTAAAAATATATATGCCTTTACAATCACTTTAATGGGCCTTGAAAGTATAAGTTCACTTTCTTAAAAAAAAAAAAAGAAATGCAGGTAAAAAATTAGCATTTTTTTTTTTTTTTTTTTTTTAAGGAGCCTGCAGAGCGTTGCACTCTTGATCAGAAGATCATGGGTGTCATGTCCGGCTCCTGCAGAGGCTCGTACCTCATACAGGCAAGCAGTTACCTGAGAGCAGGAAGATCAATGGACTACGAAGATGCTCACCAGTGCCCTTGCGGCTCATTGAAAACTGCAAGTTGTCAGCCACAATGGCTGAGGGTACATGTAGGCAACAATGCACAGGAGACAGTGAATGGATGACACAGCTTTGTGTGCCGAGCTCCGCCAGGCCACACTGCTTTCAATTAATGACAGTGGGTGAAGGGAGAAGATCCCCGGCCCACTGTCTTGGGCTGCAGATGCTAGAACATGTTACATGTTCCAAAAGTGAACATATCCTTTAACCACTTACATACCGGGCGAATTCTGGCATTATTCTACATGTAAAAATCATAATATTTTTTTTTGCTAGAACAGTACTCAGAACGAGGGGTCGACCGATTTTCGGTGCGGTTGATATTCACTTTTTTTTCTAAGAATCGGTATCGCTTGCAAATTTATTAATATTACCAATTTTGCTTCAAGGGGTTGTACCAGAGTAAAGTGACAGCAATAAAAGTGATAAAAAAAAATTCAAAAGGACAGTGTAAAAATAAAAACTTTAAATGTACAGAATATCTGCACCTGATTTGGGCTATCGGCCGAAAAATCAGTATCAGCCCTGAAAAAACGATATTGGCTGATATATTTTTAGCAGAGACTGTGGGGAATAAAATGGCGTTCACTGCAATTTTTTTATGCCACACGGTATTCGCGCAGCAATTTTTTAAACACAATTTTTTAGGAAAAAAACACTTTCATGAATTAAGTGATGTTAGGCTGAGTAAATAGATGCCTAACATGTCACACATTAAAACTTGTGGAATGGCGCCATAGTTTGGTACTTAAAAATCTCCATAGGCTATGTTTTAAAAAAATGTACAGGTTACTAGTTTAGAGTTACAGAAGAGGTCTAGTGCTAGAATTATTTTTCTCGCTTTAATGTTCCCGCCAAAAGCAGGAAGCCAGAATACCGGTTGCAGTGAACTGCAGACGTCACTTCTGGCCTCCTGCGGACCCAGATGGCAGCCGGAAGCTATTGTATGATGGTGTCACTTTAGATGAACAAGCCACGGCATCACTTAATACATGTAGTCTCTGCACTTGTCTATTGCAAAGGGGATGGACTGTGCGGTGGGTGAGGGAAAAGAAAAAAAAAATAATAATAATAAAAAATACGGCACTAATATGCACACACACATCACCCAAAATCTGCTGTATACCTGTTGTGCTGTTCTTTTCTTTTAGATATTAGACAATAGTAGTTCAAGGTGTTAAGAAATATGGTAAAAAAGTATTATTATATTATATACCAAACATTCAGTGCTTGATACTTACTGGGAAAGACCAACTACCTATACGAAGGTGTCAAAGCATGGGAATTGTTAAAAAATACTCATGAAATGCAATATCAGACCATAAAAAGATCATAAAAATCTTGAAAAATAATTATAAATAATAATATATACAAACTTACTAAACTCACTATTGGCAATCACTATTGGCAATGTTTTTTTAAAAATGATAGTAATTTCTTTCTTCTTTTCTTTCTTTTTTTTCCCTCCTCTCACTACCTGAACAGTATTCCTCAAAGCACCTAAGATTTCTATCAAATGTTTCCGGAAGTGGTAAGTTACGTAAAAAATGTAGCAACTGTACTGCATTCCAAAAGGGTAAACAGAATCGCCCCTGTTCATTAGTCAATTGCATAAGGGTAGGCCACTTGTTTTCACATATAAAATGAGATACTTGATAATGCCCTCTATTGCCCAATTCTCGTAATGGGCGATCCGTTATCCAGGAGAGAAAGTAGGATTTCATATAACTGGAGGAATTTGCAGTAGTCAACTGTGTCTGTTTTATAATAGTAAATGCCACCCGTACTGTCGCCCCAATTGTGTGATGCTTCAAAGTTTCCCGGGGGAGATACCTATGACACCAAGGTGCACCTCCTAGATTGTAATCACTCTGTTGTTGCTCAATTTGTATCCACAACTTAAGATGGGTATGTCGCCGCCAATCTATCCATCTGCTTAGATGGGCTGCCTGATAGTATTTTAGGACGTCAGGGAGTGCCACTCCCCCTAACTCCTCAGGCAGTGTAAGTTGATTACGAGCTATACGAGATTTCCTGTTGGACCATACAAATCTTAAAAATAATGAATGGACTTTCCTAAAAAAGGCTGCTGGAACCACAATCGGTAAAGCTTGAAACAAAAATAAAATTTTTGGGAGAATACACATCTTTAGAAGATTACATCTCCCAAACCAGGAGTGTAAGCCCTTGTTCCATTTTTCTAGAAGTATCTGTATTAGTGACAATAATGGGAGTAAATGAATTGCATACGTCGTATCTAATACCGCGGGTATATATATATGTACCCAGATATTTGAGGGATTTGTCAGACCATTGAAATGGGAGTACCTGTCGTAGATGCCTCGACATCTTAATTGACAGCTGGATACCCATGGCCTCCGATTTAGTGAAATTAATTTTCAAATTGGAAAGCTTCTCATAAATTTCAAATTCTCTCATGAGATTCAGAGCTAAAATCAAGGGATTAGTCAAGGAAAAAAAGCAGGTCATCTGCATATGCCGATCCTTTGTACTCATCATCCTGTAAGCGTATCCCTGAAATATCTGGGTTTGACCATACATGACACAAAAAGGGCTCTAATGATAACACAAATAGTAAGAGTGACAGTGGATATCCCTGTCTCGTGCCATTCCTTATCTGAAATGAATCCGACAACAAACCGTTAGCTTTTACTTGTGCAGTAGGGTATGAGTATATCTGGGATATCCATGATAGCATTTGATCTCCCAGCCCAATTTGTCTCAATACTGTAAACATAAAGCTCCAATTGATACGATCAAATGCTTTCTCAGCATCTGTGCTGAGAAATATACTAGGTATAGCTGTTTTGGAGACAGTATGTATTAAGTTTAAGACTTTAGTCGTGTTATCTCTAGCTTCTCTTGTTGATATAAAACCCACTTGGTCCAGATGTATCAAGTGTTTCAGAATAGGTGCTAAGCGTAGAGCTAGTATCTTAGTTAGCACCTTCAAATCTGTATTAAGAAGTGAAATTGGCCTGTAACTGCCACAGAGCCCTGGATCTTTACCTTCCTTGGGAACAAGGGAGATATATGCTTTCATGGTATCCCTATGTAATGAGGCTGTAAGCCCCAGTCTGTTAAAGAAATTGAACATTTGCTCACCTAATAACAGAAAAAAGTATGATAATATTGTATCGGTACCGTGTGGTGTTGAATATTTTGATGTGAAATGTCAGTTTCTTTTTGTTTTTGTTTTTCTCTTGCTTCAATGAATAAATAAAATATTTGAATAAAAAATGATAGTAATTTAAGATGACTGAGATCTTATATACACTATATTAACTATAAAATAAAAACAAACCGTGGGGTAATGTCTGCTACCAATGAGGACAGAGTGCCAAGAAGGGCAATGACTGGCTATGGAATAATCAGAATGGTGAAAAATGAAGGATGGAAGGCAGGAAAGCAATGGAGAATGAACTCAACAAATCCTGAGTGTGATAGGCCAAACATAGGAATAGATGGATAAATGAGTCTCTTCCAACATACACCATGGTGCTAACAATCGACAATACTTGTCTCCAATCAAGTGCCCATGTTCACAAAGGTCCATAGGGTCTGCAAACATGGATGCACAGAGGTCCACCGCATATATATGGAGTTTGATATAAGCCTGCACTGATGCGTGAAGAGCATAGGCCCTACTTTGTCAATAATTCAATATTTTAGACCTGGGAATGGAGAAGTGCCTGGAAACCTAATTTATTAAACTGTGTACTTCTAGATCTTCCTTCATTCCCTTAGGCGTCAGCCTACCAAGTCTAAAAATACAGAAATTGTCTCTTTTGCACAGTTTTTGATATCTCCTCCCCCTGTCTAGGTCATCAGAGATGGATTCAATACCAAAAATTCTCAAACCCGTGGGATCCCCTTTGTGCTTTTACTTAAAATGCTGGGGCAATTAATATTTATCTCTCTCCTTGAGAATGCTGTATTTGTGATGAGATGTCCGACCAACGTACAATAAATCACAGGGGCATAAAATGGCATATATTACAAATGAGGTACCACAGGTAATGAATTGTTTGATGTGATGTGTCAGTTCCCATAACATCTAGCTTGCGATTTCACATAAAGCTACAAGTGCCACAGTTTCTAACCCCACATTTGTAGTTGCCCTTCTGATCAAAAAGTAAAGACCATTGGTTTAATTGACTGTTAGAGGATTCTTCGTGTTTCTGTATTCTGCTATATTTCTTAAGTCTCTCTGGGCTTTCTGTAAATGAAGCTGGGGTTATCTGGAATCAGACTGCCTAGGACAGGATCCTTTTTGAGGATATCCCAGTGCTTATGGAGAATCTGCTGTATTTGCCAAGCCTTGTTGTTAAACCAGGTGCAAAAATTGGCTCTCCACTCAAAGTTGCCTGAAGCCAAATGCCTGAAGCTCAAAAAAGTTCTGGGGCTTTTTTTGTAGCTTGAATTGGGCTGATTTGGGCATTTTTGGCACATTTTTATTTCAAATTTTCCATAGAAGTACATAGAAATGGGTAATTCACAAGTTTTAATGTGCTTCTGCGTGTTTTGTCACGCCAATTTGTGCGTTTCTGGCCCAGGAAGTGGATGAATAATATAGCAAAACATGATGAAACACATGATCTTTTATCTATTGGCTAATAAAAAAAACTACAAAGATCAAAAACGCTGCATAAAACGCGCATGAAAACACGCCAAAGTCGATCATAAAAACGTGCCAAAATCTCTCATAAAATGCCCAAAGAGGCTATGCTCAGGTGTAAATGCAGCCTAACCGTTATCCTTGAATTTCCTTTTAAGGATAATTCCCTGTTCAATGTAATCTTGTTTGAGAGTGCAAGTCCGCTTTAGTCTACAAAATTGCCCAAAAGGTACATTTTGAATCCAACATGGGTGGTGATTGCTGTTGGCATGCAAGTATGAATTACCTGCGCTGGGCTTGTTTGTAGTGGAATTGTTGTTCCTTACATAAAAAAAGTTGTATAGCTAATAGGCCAAACTCATGTTTAATAGAAGTATGCAAAGATGTTACATCTAATGAGAGACATCTGTATCCTTCCCGACATGTATAGTTTGATAACATATCCAACATATGTCCGGAATCCTTAACATAAGAAGGAAGATTGTGGACTAGGTCTTGTAAATAGTAGTCAATGTAGCAGCCAATGTTGCTAGTAAGGCTCTCAATGCCTGCTATAATAGGTCTTCTGGGAGAATTTTTATCATCCTTGTGGATTTTTGGGATATGATAGAAATAGGGCGTGGCTGGATGTTTTTTATATAGGAAGTGGTATTCTTCTTTGTGGAGTACCCAATTTCCTAGGGCTACATCTAACAAGGTCTTAACTTATTTCTGGTTTTGTACTACTGGATCCCCTGGAAGTGTTTCATAGGCCTCACCATCACCCAAAAGTCTATAAGCCTCCACCATGTAGGCCTTCCTGTCCTGGATCACCAAGCCCCCACCCTTGTCGGCTTGTCTAATAATGATATCTTTATTATTTTTGATGGTTTCTAAGGGTCCGTATATTGTTTGGGACTTGTCTGAATCTCTTGTTTGGTTCTGCTTGGAGCACAGATCTTTAAACTCCCCAAATTCCTCCTCATAATGGGGATTTTATTGTCTTTGACCCAATGCAGATAGAATGTAGAGATGGGTTTAAATGTGGAATGTATCATCCCATCGGTTGGGAAACCTAAGGGGAAGTCACTCCACATATCACCTGAAGGGTCTGTATCCTTATCATCCGTAATGTGGCCCTCTGTATATAAATCCTCTAGAATTTTCAGGATAGGGCAGTCTTCTCTAGATGAGGAAGAGGCCATGGGGTTCCTAGCATCACTGTCAGTGTTGCTCTTTTTAATATCTTTTTACCGTGGAATAATTGAGGCCTTTTCTTAGTAGATCTAATTCGGCCTCAGAAACCACAGAGCTAGAAAGATTATGGATTCTCATGGTATTAGGGCCGAGCGTTACCTCCTTCGTTTTGTGTCTTGTCTCCTCCTCTCCTTCCTGTTCTCGTACACTTTTTTTTTCTGGAGTTGTTTATTGTGCTTTTTCCCATCCACCAACTCAGACACCCTCCAAGCAGAGGTGATAGCCAGCAAAAAAGTCACCTTTGTTACAGCTTAAGTAAAGAGATCTTCCGTATGTCTTCAAAGGGGGGTTTTGTAAAAACCAACAGAACCAGGTTCAAAACTCACAGTGGCAGAGGAGAACATACAGGCAGAGTAAAATGACAAACTCCTTAAAAGGTATGTACGCACCAATAAATGGGAAGCCAAAAGGTCTTTGAAAAAAAAAGACTGCCAAGGCAGACACTTGGCCTTTTATGGTGCTCAGGCCAGTTTCTGATCAACACGTCTTAAGAAAAGCCAAAACCCGAGCTACCGAAAAGGAACGAGGATGGACTCCTCGAAAGGAAATGTACACCTTTACGTATGATGATAACGCTTTTGGAATGTAGATTTCCTTGCCTTCAACATGGTCGAAATAACTGAGTCAGACAAGCCCCTGTCTTCAGCACCTGACTTTCAACAGTCAGGCCAACAAAGCCAGCGACCGTAAAACAGGATATTAGATCGGCCCTTAAGACAACAGATTGTCCCTGGGAGGAAGCCTCCTGGGGACATCGGCGACCAGTCGCACCAGGTCAGCGTACCAAGATTGGCGTGGCCAGTCCCAAGATCCCTTCTGCCCCGATCCTGCGTGGAAGTCGGGGAAGAAGCTAGAGCAGAGGAAAGGCGTAAATCAGATGGTACCGGCTCCTTCTGTTGAGCCAAAACACCAACAGATCCAACTGAGAGGTGCCCCACTGCAGACAAATCTGATGAAACACGTCCGGAAGGGGGGAACATTCCGCCAGGTCCAACTGCTGAAGACAAAGGTAATCTGCCAATTTTCCACGCCCAAAATGTGCATGGCAGAGAGGGCCAGAACGAACCACTCTGCCCACCGGAGAATGCTGGACACCTCCAGGGCCTCTAACACACTTGTGTTGTCCTGGTGATCCATATTAGCCATGGCTGTAGCGTTGTGTGACTGAATCTGCACCGGTAGCCCCCAGAGCTGCTCTGTCCAATGATCCAGCCAAAGCCTGATCGCTCGAAGTTCCAAGACATGGATGGGCATATGTAGCAAAGTCAAGGAGTGCAGCCACCAGACCAGAGAACACTTTATCGCCTGACTCAGGAAAATCACCTTGTCCAGCAACTTGGGACACTTGTCACATTTGACAAGATACTCCTTTCATGTAGAACTGTACAAATGGAACTGCTTCGAGGGTGGACACCATCAGGCCCAACGCTCGCATGCACGCCCGAAAGGACGACAACGCATGGGCTAGCAACAGTTGAGTCGCATAATGCAGCTTCTGCAACTTTTCCAGAGGAAGGACACTCCAGATTGAGCTGAATTCAGAGTCAGTTCCAGATAATCCAATCTCCTGGTAGGAACCAGGGCAAACTCCAGAAAATTCAGAAACTATCTGATCTCCCGCAAAGTCTGGAGAGTAATTTCCACATCGGCCGTCAGAGCCAACGGAGACACTGTTTGCAAGAGGAGGTCATCCAGGTACCCCAGCACAGCAATCCCCTACTGACGCAGCAATGCTAGTACTGGGGCCAACACTTTTGTGAAGCCAACACTTTTGTGAAGAACAGAGTAGCAGAGGCTAGACCGTAAGGTAACACCAGAAACTGATAGTGCTCCTTTCTCACAGCAAAGCGAAGGAAACGCTGATGCCAGGTGCAAATTGGAATGTGCGGGTAGGCATCTTTGATGTCCAAAGAAGCCAGGGAACCCCCTTGATGCAGGGACGCTACCGTCGGCCGAAGGACTCCATCCTGAATTATTGCACCTGCATAAACCGGTCCAGGGCCTGAATTTAGAATCGGACCAACTTGCTCTCCTTCCTGGGAACCATGACATGGTATAAATAAAAAAGCCCTGAAAACGTTCTGACACCGGAACGGAGACGATCATGCCCTGAGACAACAAGTCCTGCCCTGCCCACAACAGAGCTTGCAGCCTATTCGGGGGCAGGTGCACAGTGGTAGGAAGGAACCCTTCCGGAGGTCAAAAACGGAACCCTTCCGGAGGTCAAAAATTTTGGAATCGGATACAATCATCTCGTGGACCCACTGGTCGCTGACTCGGGAAGTATACGGCCCCGGAACCAACAAAGATGTTCCCCCACCCCAGATATGGATGGGGGCAAACCTTCATGCCAAAGGAGCCTTGTCAGCAGGTCTGGAGAAGCCTGCTCTCTGACTGCCAGACCAGGGCAATAGAAACCTCCCGAAGAGGCTTTGAGGGGCTTGGAACCTTTTTTGAAGTCCCTAAGGGAGACAAAAAAAACTTCTTATGGGCTGAAAATGAAGTCCCACGCCGCCAGCGAGGCACCTTCTTTTTCCCAGAACGTGGAAGGAAGGTACTCTTACCCCCCGTCAGACACCTAAAGATGTCATCTAAGGTAGCCCTAAACAGGCGCTTGTCCTGAAAAGACAATTCAATCAGGGCCTTTTTGGAGGTTTGATCCGCAGACTAACAGTTTAGCCACATAAAACGTCTAAGCACCATTGCCGAGACAGATAGCTTAGAGACTCAAGGGAACCACATCCAAAGATGTATCGCAGACCCTGGACCAAACGATCCGCTAGTTTGCCATAGGTGAGGGGGAAACTGGCTGCCCCCCATGACCAGACGCAAAAGCGTAGCCCACACCTTCAGTGTCTGAGACACCAAAACTGAGGTCAAAACAGGCCGTAATAGGGTACCAGCCATAGTAACAGGTAACAGGCCTTACAAATTCTGCCTGCCTGCCTGTGAGCTGGATTCCTAAAAGCCAGGGATACTACCACCGGAAACATAGTTGTCTTACTCAACCTGAAAATAGGGGAACCCACCGCCCCTGGGACTGTCGACTTCCTCAGAAAAGACTCCTCAAAAGGATACAGGACAACAAAGTGTCTCGGGACCAGCAAGGGTCGTATTGGACGCCCTCAGCACCTATAAACACAGTTGTCAAAATAAGCTGGATAAGAGAACCCTATAACCGCACAGGACGACTTGTCAGTGACAAATGGAACAGATATGTCCACAGCAGCCTCGGCTGCATCCTCCAACATAAATGGCTCCTGCACAGACACAACCAGTGCATCTACCAGCGCCTTTTTGTGTGTCACAGCAGCCATGGAGGAATCATCCTCACAGTCTGATTGGTCAGGGAAATGTGGACTCAGACCCCATAAGGTGGTCCCATCCGCAGGATCTGATGAGACAGGAGAGGGCAGGGGGCACATTAGCTAAGCCAACGCCCAATGCCATCCTTACCACTCACAGGGGTCATCAACTCAAGCCCCCCCACACGGGGCGCTGACTGAGGCCCGCATAAAAATGGGGGGCCACTGACAGGACCTTGCAAAGGGGTCCTCTGTGCGTTCCCTTTCAAGGAAGCCCACAGAGGAGGCCACAAACAGACCCACCCTAAGGGGGGGCACTCAATGCTGATGTGGGCAGACCGGCAGACAGGCAACCCCCGCAGTGTCCAATAGGAAAGGCGGACACCCCACAGTGCCATAGCCGCTTAACCGGCACAGTGGTGTAGTGGTTAGCACTTTCACCTAGCAGCAACAGGGTTGCTGGTTCGAATCTCAAACACAACACTACCTGCCTGGAGTGTGCATGCTCTCCCTGTACCTGCATGGGGTTTCCTCCCACACTCCAAAGACATGCTGGTAGGCTAATTGGATCCTGTATAAAAAAAAAAAAATTGGCCCTACTGTGTATGTATGTGAGTTAGGGACCTTAGATTGTAAGCTCCTTGAGGGCAGGGACTGATGTGAATGTACAATGTATATGTAAAGCGCTGTGTAAATTGACAGCGCTATATAAGTAACTGAAATAAATAATAAATAAACCTGGGCCTAGTAGGCCACAAAGCTACGGCCTAAATTTTTCGGCTGCGAAGCCTGGTAGACCGCAAAGCCGCGACCAAAAGTTTTAGCCATCCGGCCGCGAGAGCGCGATCCGTGGGAAACCCGCGACCAGCACAGGGAGCAGAGGAGAGGCGGAAGTTCTGGGGTATAAAGGCGTCTTCAGCCGTCGCAAATGGGGCCAGCCCATCCAAGGTCCATCTAGTAGGCCGCAAAGCCGCGGCCTTCATTTTTGGCCTGCCCGACCTCGTGGCACTCGGACCCGCGGATACCGGGCCACCAATCCCCCAGACACACCAGCTGTCTCAAGGGACTCCAAAGAAGACCATCCTCCCTCTAGCAAGCCCACTGGAGGCAACAGGGGGACAGCGTTCCCGCAGGCATCAAGGCCAGGGGCACCCACAGCCTGGGCACCAGCCACCCCCCCCCATGAGCAGGTAAGCCAGCTCAATGCCACCTAGGGAGGGGAAAGGGGGGTAGAGGGGGAGAGAAACCCCAAAGGGACCGACCCGCCCAGGGAGTACCTGCGCCCCACACTGCATCCAGGGAAGGGGAGGAGGGGGGCCTTACTTACCGATCCAGCGAAGCGTGCGGGTAACACTCCCAAGACAGGAATCTCCTCGCGCCCAAAGTGAGGGAGCTGTCAGCCAGAAGGAATGCTGCGACTCAGGCTGAGACTCGGTTGTATGCAACCTGCAAGACGTATAACTCGCGGGCCAGCCCCCCTCCAGTAAAGCTATGTGGCGGCCGACGAGAGCCGAGCTACAGTCTCCTCACGCTCGCTGACCAGGCTGAGGAGACCAATGGAACTTCAATAGTCCAGCCCATCGCTCAGCCCGGCAATTGCTAGAAGATCTCCACAGGAAAAAAACAGGAAGGAATCCAAAAACCAAACAGCAAAAAATAGAAAAAAAAAAAGCCAGGACCTAGGGCCCAGCAGGGAGACTAGGTCCTACTCCTGAACTAGGCAAACAAAAACTGGGTATCTCTAAGCAGAGAGGGGGATTATGCCATCCGAGGACGGCCCACGGGGCAAAGCCAAGCTTTTGTGTTGTCTGCCTAGCCCTACTCCTGTAGAGGGCAGCATAACCCTATGGTGAAGTATATGGAGCTGTGTCTGTCAATGAACGGAAGCGAAATCTTCAACCATGTCACTTCCGGTGACTCCCCTGCAGCAATACAGTAAAACCTTGGATTGCAAGCATAATTCGATTCGGAAACCTGCTTGTAATCCAAAGCACTCTTTTTTCAAAGCAAATTTCCCCATAAGAAATAATGTAAACTCAGATGAATCATTTCACAACCTTTTTTTCATAAGTCCTTCAATTTATAGTCAATATAAAAAGATTAAAGCAATGTGATTTGGTTGTGTAACCAAAAAATGGCCGCCTCCACAAGGGGATTAGAAGTGAAATCCAGCCAGAGCTACTGTGTATAAAATAAAAGAGAGGTGCCTCTAAAGCTGGATACACACTATCGAACTTTTGTGGTTAGATTTCCTTCAGATTTACCTTTTCTATGTATTGCAAGGGCCTGCCTGATTGCATACAAATTGAAAGTGTTTAGGTTTGACCTCATATTATATGGTTTTGGTAAGTCTAAAGGAAAAAGTCTTCAGAAAATCTTATAGTGTGTAAGGCTGGCCATACATGTTCAACTTTTGTTGTACAATTTTCTGGTAGATCTACCACAAACCACATAATGTGAGGTCAAAGCTAAACAACACATTCACTTGTATCTAATTAGGCAGGCCTTTGTACTACATACTTGAAGGTAAATTTCAAGAAAATTGGACAAAAAATTGTAAGAAAATTGGATCATGTATGGTCAGCTTTAGTGTAGCAATATGGTTACATTTAAGGAAGTTTCAACATTTAGCAAATCACATGTTTGATGATTAAAAGAGGCACATCTAAGTATGCAGACATCGGGGGTAAAGCTGTCCACATACAACGTCCTCAACACCGTCGCCACTCTGCACTGTCATGACATCGCTTCCGGGTTTTTACATTTGAGACCCGATCAGAGCCGACTGCAGCTTTGATCGGGTCTTTGACAGCCGTGCAGGCTGGTTGCCCGGGTTTCCCGGTGGGACAGGAGACCCAGACAAGCTGCCAAAGGCCGTGGGGGATGTCCCCTCCCGCTCCTTCTAATGACAGCCGATGGGCTTCTCAGCCGCATCGGTTGCCATTACAAGACAGCCAACTGACGGCTATGGATGCCGGTACCGGGGTGATGCTTTTAGCTGCAGGCATCACTCCAGTACAAGCACTTTCCCGGAATATCAGCAATAATGGTCACCTTGGTGGCCGATTCCGATATATGCAGATCGGCCCTCAATATATCGGCTTTGCCACAGCAGCGCCTACTCATAGGATATAGCGGCACGGAATTCAAGTAAGTAAAATTTTCAGAGGATCGTTACAATGTAAGTTTATAGACTTCAAGATTGCTCATATTAATAGCAGAAGACTAGAAATGATTGAAATGTGGAATATTTGACTTTACATTTTGATTATAGATATGTTTAAAGCGGTGTTTCAGCCCCCCCCCCCTTCAAAAAATTAAAAGTCAGCAGCCACACATACTGTAGCTGCTGACTTTTAATACTAGGACGCTTACCTGTCCTGGAGTCCAGCGATGTTGGCACCGCAACCGATGTTTCCATTGGCTGTCGGATGCTGCCGCCGCCATTGCTGGTAAGGGAACCCAGCAGTGAAGACTTTCGGCTTCACGAGCGGGTCCCTACTGCGCATGCACGAAGAGCTCTGCGCATTCGGATTGGCTCGGCGGCGGGGGAAGGAGGAGGGGGCCAAACCTCTGAGGGACAGGTCCACGGCGCCATCTCCCTATAAGGTGCCAGAGGGGGGGAGGAAACGAATGAGGGGAAGTTCCACTTTTGGGTGGAACTCTACTTTAAGGCCAGGTTCACACTGACGTGATGCGTCACATCGCATGTAAAAGCAGAAAATGTTACCAGCGAACCAAGGATCTCCAGAGTGGGTCCAAAGCTATAATCAGCGATCACATAGTTACAACAGATAGCAAAGTTTCAGAGCCTTGCATAACCCCTTCATCAGGCATGTGATCGCACCACATTCCTGTGAAAATCCCATGCAATTGTCTGAGGTGCGATGTGAGCCCACCATTTTGTATGGCACAAATCAAACCACATCTGTACGAATAAGGTGCAGACACCTTTCTTTGCCACACTAGAGTCAGATCACAGGGGTGTTCATACCCATGCGATCCAATTCAAGCAAATGCACTGCGTTCTGTGACTTGATTTGTGGTGTCATGTGATTCTGTGTGGTGCAATGTGGGCCCAACATTTTTTATGGCTCAAATTACACCGCATCCACGTGAAAAAGGTGCAGACACCTTTTTTTGCCGCACTGGAGTCGGATCACATGGGTGTTCATACCCATGCGATCCAATTCAAGCAAATGCACTGCGTTCTGTGACCTACTTTTGGGGTGTGATGAACTTTAAATTGACACACACATCAGATAGCATAAACACATAGTTACATAGTTAGTGAGGTTGAAAAAAGACACCAGTCCATCCAGTTCAACCTATGATGTGTGTGTGTGTTTGCTTTTAACCGTACATTGTATACCCCTGTATGTTGTGGTCTCCAAGGTGCCCATCTAATAGTTTTTTGAAACTATCAATGCTCCCAGCTGATACGACTGCTTGTGGAAGAGAATTCCACATCCTTACCGTTCTTACAGTGAAGAACCCCTTTCGCATTTTAAGGTTAAACCGCCTTTCCTCTAGTTTTAGTGAATGGCCATGTGTCTTATTGTATCTCCTCTCTCTGAATAGTTTGTTCCTTATGCCAGGGTCGCCAGTACAGTATTTGTACATTGATATCATATCCCCCCTCATCGTTTCTTCTCCAGAGAGAATAGGTTCAGTGCTTGTAGTCTTTCCTCATAGCTGATGTCCCCCATTCCCCTAATTATTTTTGTTGCCCTTCTCTGGACTCTTTCCAATTCCAGCACATCCTTCCTGAGGACCGGTGCCCAGAACTGGACAGCATACTCCAAATGTGGAGTGAATCCCCTTTTTTATACATCCCAGTATTCTGTTGGCTTTGCTTGCAGCAGCTTGGCATTGCATGCCACTGCCAAGCCTGTTGTCTACTAGCACCCCCAAGTCCTTTTCCATCCTAGACTCACCCAGAGGTTCCCCCCTAGTGAGTAGCTTGCTTTCTGGTTTCTGGCCCCCAAGTGCATTACTTTACATTTTTCAACATTAAACCTCATCTGCCATGTAGTTGCCCACCCTGTTATTTTGTTCGGTTCCGCTTGTAAGGTTTCCACATCCTGCATAGAAGATATTGGCATGCTTAGTTTAGTATCATCCGCAAATACTGAGATTGTACTAGATATCCCCTCCTCTAGATCATTTATGAATAAATTAAACAGGATTGGTCCCAGGACAGAACCCTGGGGGACCCCACTTTCCACACCCGCCCAATCCGAGTACTCCCCATTAATCACCACCCTCTGGACTCTCCCCTGGAGCCAGTTCTCTATCCAGGTACTCACCCTATGGTCCATACCTACCTTCCTTAGTTTGTACAGTAAGCGTTTGTGGGGAACGGTGTCAAAGGCCTTTGCAAAGTCCAGATACACCACATCCACAGGCTTCCCTTTATCTAGGTGGCAGCTCACTTCATCGTAGAAGGTTAATAGATTGGTTTGGCAAGAACGATTTTTCATGAATCCATGCTGATTACTACTAATAATGCAGTTTTCATTACTAAAGTCTTGTATGTGGTCCCTTAACATCCCCTCCAAAATCTTGCAGACTACAGATGTTAGGATGACCGGCCTATAGTTACCCGGGATACATCTCGGCCCCTTTTTAAATACTGGTACCACATTGGCTTTTTTCCAATCAGCTGGCACCATACCCGTCTGTAAACTATCCTTAAAGATCAAGAATAATGGTCTGGCAATCACCTGGCTGAGCTCTTTCAGAACCCTCGGGTGCAAGCCATCCGGTCCCGGTGATTTATTTATGTTAAGTTTCTCTAGTTTAGTTCTAAGTCTATCTTCTGTTAGCCAAGGCGGTATTTCCTGAGGTGTGTTGTTTAGTTCGGCCTTACAAGCTAGGTTCGTATAGCCCCCCGATTCTTTTGTGAAGACTGAAGAGAAGAAATTATTTAACACTTCCGCCTTTTCTCTGTCCTCAGTGGCCATATTTCCTTTGTCATCTTTTATGGGGCCAATGTGTTCTGGCCTCGCTTTCTTATTCTCGTGTTCTATTTTAGCCGCCCTGATTTCATCTTTACATTTCTTATTACACTCGTTGTAATGCTTAAATGCGGCCAATGACCCCTCAGCCTTGTATTTTTTGAAGGCCTTTTCTTTAGCACTAATATGCATTTTTATGTTGGAGTTTAGCCACCCAGGGTTTAGCTTTGCTCTTTTAAATGTATTTCCCTTTGGAATGCACTGGTCAATCCCCTTGTTAAGTATGCTCTTGAAGCACTCCCATTTTTCCTCTGTGTTCTTTGTTCCCAGGGTTCTATCCCAATTGATATTTTCTAGCAGCGAGCGCAGTTTTGGGAAATTGGCTCTTTTGAAATTCAGCGTCTTAATATTACCCTTGTGCTTCCTATTACTGTAATTAATACTGAAACTTATTGACCTATGGTCACTGTTTCCTAAGTTGGCCCGTATTTCTATATCCGTGAGCAGGTCTGTATTGTTAGTAATCAGTAGGTCAAGTACCGCATTGTTTCTTGTCGGTGCATTCACCATCTGACCCATGAAATTGTCCTGCAAAACATTTAGGAACTGCAGAGCCTTGGCTGATTGTGCGGTTCCTTCTGCCCAGTCTATATCAGGATAATTAAAGTCCCCCATTATAATGACATTTCCCATCCTTGCTGCCAATCCTATCTGTAAAATGAGGTCCGCCTCCCCCTCCTCCCTCTGGTTGGGGGGCCTATAGCATACGCCCAATATTACCTTCCCCACCGTGCCTTCCCTTTGAAGCTCTACCCATAAGGATTCTGCCTCATCCATAGCTCCATTATTAATATCATCCCTCATATTTACCTGTATACTGTTCTTAATATACAGACATACCCCTCCCCCTTTTTTACCTTCTCTATCTCTGCGATAAAGGGAATACCCCTGAATGGTCGCCATCCAGTCATGAGAGCTGTCAAACTAGTCTCAGTTATGCCCACAAAATCTAAGTCCTCCTCAAACATCAGCAGCTCCAGCTCTCCCATCTTGTTGGCCAGGCTTCTGACATTGCAATGCAAAGCAGGCAACACACTTCTTCCTGTGCATTTCCCGCTCTGGATCAGTGTGAACTGAGGCTTAGGCCCCTTTCACACTTGTACGCCCTAAAAGTCGCACGACTTTGGCGTGTCTTGAAGCAATGCCTGTGCAATCTTGAGCTCTATGGATCTCAAGTTGTATCAAAGTCAGACTAAAGTAGTGCAGGGACTACTTTCAAGTCGCTGCAAATTGAAGTCGCACAGATATCAACCACTTTCAGACCTCAGGATTTTCCCCCTCAATGACCAGGCCATATTTTGCGATTCGGCACTGCGTTACTTTAACGGACAATTGCGCAGTTGTGCGACGCTGTACCTAAATAAAATTGACGTCCTTTTTTTTCCCACAAATAGAGCTTTCTTTTGGTGGTATTTGATCACCTGTGCAATTTTTATTTTTTGCGATATAAACAAAAAAATGCGACAATTTTGCAAAAAAAACAGTATTGTTCAGATTCTGCTATATAACATTCCCAAAAAAAATTAAAAATCAAATTTTTTTAACATTATAGGCCAATTTGTTTTCTGCTACATATTTTTGGTTGATTGATTTGATTTGATTGGTTTGTGCAAAAGTTATTGCGCCTACTAACTACGCAAACAATTTATGTAATTTTTATTGTTTGTGGCGGACAGATCGGACCCCTGACTGTGACTGACATTTTTGACACTTTTGGGGGTACCAGTGACATTACTACAGTAATCAGTGCTAAAAATATGCACTGTTTATATGGCTGTGACTCTTGCACTGTCCTGAGAGGTATATGAGTATGTAGGCCCTCGATGCTGCTTGTACTGTTACTGCTGACCACACAGTTACAAGAATATGATTAAGGGGGGGGGGGGGGGGGGGGAGTACCGCGCTTAAAGGGTATTATATGAAGTAAAGTGGCTTAGTGATGAATAGTAATAAATATATATCAGTGGTATTTCAATAGATAAAACAATTAAACGTATTACTGATAAAATGTGTATCCAATTATTACTGTGCCATATAAATCCAATTCATAAAATACAGCCAAATTAAAAAAATAAATACGTCTATTAATAAATAACAATAAATAATAAAGTGCTTGTGGTGATATGTGTATAAAACTGTGTATACAATAAAATCTATATCATATATATACAAATCATATACAATCTTCCCAAAAATTAAATAAATAGATATGTATATGGATATGAATAAAGAAAGTGCTTTTTTTTTTATTTTTTTATGGGGGTTATGTGTTAAAACAAAACTCTTTAAAGGTGATAATCGTGTTACAGTAAGGTGCTCTGTGCAAATCAATAATGTGCTATAATCTCTTCCTCAATATTGTCCCAATGAGGTTAAAGAGGACGTAAACCCTTCTCTGACACTTTTACCTATAGGTAAGCCTATGATAAGTCTTACCTATAGGTACTGTAAATAGCTCCTAAACATGTACCGTTTAGGAGATATTTACCTTACATGCAGCCAGTGACGTCACTGGCGCATGCGCTCTGAAGGAACAGCCGCTCATGCCGTTCCTTCAGAGCCCTGTGCCGTGACCGTCGGCTCCCGCGTGCGTGCGCGGAAGTGACGTCACCGCGGCTCCGGCCAATCAGATGGCCGGTTGCCGTGATCCCCGAAGGCGGGCGACTGAACATGTTGCCCGTCATAGAGGTAAGCGGGCGGCAAGGCGGGGGCTCGTTCTAAGGTATTTCATAATGAGCTAGTATGCGATGCATACTAGCTCATTATGTGTTTCTCTTTCAGGTTGTAAAAAAAAAAAAAAAAATCGTAAATGAGTTTACAACCTCTTTACATGCAAATATAAATCATATATTGTGCTCAAGTGTCCAAATCAATAAAGACAGCAAAATCAAATCTTCCTCTTCTGTGAATTAAAACAGCTTTCCTTCCACCTTTACACCTTGTGAATCAGCGTGCTCTTCAGTGCTCATCACCTCTAGGTGTACTAATTGCTCACCTCAATACTTTAGACAATGCACTTTTAGATCTGTTAATAGATCTGATCCTCTATCCTCTCTTCCTCTGGGTTTATTGGGTTAGGTGTGGGGGATGGTGGTATATTCCTCCTTGCCAAGATCTAGCTTGGGCTCGCCGGTGATTCCACGCATCTCAAAATAAGGGGCCAATATAGTGTAGCATTTCACAAGTTTTATGTAAGAAACAAAATGTAGCAACTCACATCTAAAATCCACTGTTGTCCACCTATATGCCGCGGGACTTCTCCTCCGTGTCCCGTAAAGTCACTTCCGGTGCTGTGACGTTACGGGACACGGAGAAGAAGTCCCGCGGCATATAGGCGGACAACAGTGGATTTTAACTGTGAGTTGCTACATTTTGTTTCTTACATAAAACTTGTGAAATACTACACTATATTGGCCCCCTTATTTTGAGATGCGTGGAATCACCGGCGATCTTGGCAAGGAGGAATATACCACCATCCCCCACACCTAACCCAATAAACTCAGAGGAAGAGAGGATAGAGGATCAGATCTATTAACAGATCTAAAAGCACATTGTTTAGTATTGAGGTGAGCAGTTAGCACACCTAGAGGTGATGAGCACTGAAGAGCTCGCTGATTCACAAGGTGTAAAGGTGGAAGGAAAGCTGTTTTAATTCACAGAAGAGGAAGATTTGATTTTGCTGTCTTTATAGATTTGGACACTTAAGCACAATATATGATTTATATTTGCATTTAACCTCATTGGGACAATATTGAGGAAGAGATTTTAGCAGGTTATTGATTTGCACAGAGCACCTTACTGTAACACAATTATCACCTTTAAAGAGTTTTTTTTTTTTTTCCATAAAAAGAGTTTTGTTTTAACACATAACCACCATAAAAAAAAAAAAAAAAAAAAGCACTTTCTTTATTTATATCCATATACGTATCTATTTATTTAATTTTTGGGAAGATTGTATATGATTTGTATATGTATGATATAAATTTTATTGTATACACGGTTTTATACACATATCACCACAAGCACTTTTTTATTTATTGTTATTTATTAATAGACATATTTATTTATTTAATCTGGCTGTATTTTATGAATTGGATTTATATGGCACAGTAATAATTGGATACACATTTTATCAGTAATAAGTTTAATTATTTTATCTATTGAAATACCACTGATATATATTTATTACTATTTATCACTAAGCCACTTTACTTCATATAATACCCTTGAAGCGCGATACTCCCCCCCCTTAATCATAAAAATATGCACTGTTACTGTAATAATGACACTGGCAGGGAAGGGGTTAATACTATTGGTGATCAAGGGGTTAAATGTAAGCCTAATGCCTCGTACACACGTACCGATTGTCGGCCGTAAATATTCGGCCGACGACCGATTGTAGGCTTGTTAGTATGATGCTTCCGACAAGACAAGGAAAGTTAACCATCACATGACATCACTTCTGCAGTCGGCTGTTGTTGGCCGACAAAATTCATGTGCAGTCTTTTGCAGTTTTCAACAGACATGACAGCCCTGGACAAATCGTTCGGCCGACGATCGGTACGTGTGTACGAGGCATAAGGGAATGATTCTAACTGTGGGGGGGGGGGGGGGGGGTGGGCTTGTGAGACGATCACAGAGACATGCGATCCTATATAGCAGGATCACATAGGCTCTATGATCATCCGAGGGGTAAGGATGGACGGCTGTGTTTACATCAGCAGTCTGTCCTCTCTGTCAGCGGGGAGAGATCGCCGGTGTCAGGCGGCAATTGGAGCTGTCTGGCACCCGCCCTGACTTCCCTGCTGACGATCGGGGGTGGAACGCGCCGCTGGCGGCGTGCTCTCGCCCACTAGCTCCTCCCAGGCAGATGACGTTTATTAACATGATTCTGCTTGGCAGAGCCACTTTGCCAACGTAAATGTACAGTGACTGGACGGCAAGTGGTTAATGCTATTCATTGGAAATCATGGGGAATGACCTGTCGTGCGACTTTGCTGTCCCAAGTCGCAGGACAAGTTGCACAAGTGTGAAAGAGGCCTAAACAACATTTTTAGTTAAATTAGAACGTCGCCTAAAAAGGAAGTGCAGTTTTAAACCTCCTAAACCCCCCCCCCCCCCCCCCCACACACACACACACACACACATACATTTTGTATTTTTCTTTTTTTTTTTTTGGGGGGGGGGGTGGGGGCAGTCTCTAGTTTTAGCAGGTACCCGCTCCCACTTCTGCCCAGGTAGGGTGAACCTAGGCCTGCAGTTTTTTACATTTTCAGCCCTATAAAACATAAGGGGACACTTCCAAGTACAGCTATAAAGTAATAGTAAAAGGAAGAGTAGTCCAGTAATCTCTGATGAATCAGCAGCCAGACAGACAGTATTCTCCATGCCTCCAATGCAGGAAAGACAATAAAAGCTGATAACCAGCTGCTTTACATGAGCACCGACCCCGCTTTTCCTTTATCCAAGTTTTGCAATATTACAAAGAAGCCTAAAAATTAAAACTGAAAATACAGAAATGTGCTCAATGTTATCACTGAAACTAAAAAGAAAAAGCCCTAAGCATACAGCACAGTACTGAGAATCCCCCATTCAATAAGCTCCAGATCATACTATACCTTTCACACAGAGCAGCACCATCTCCCAGGATCCCCCAGCTGGTCAGTGATCAGTCAGTGAGCAGTTAGTGTTCCAGCACTGTCACCTATCAGTGTGATCCTGTTCCGCTCATTATTCACACTGCCTTATTTTCTCGGTTGTTTAGCTGGGATTGAAAACTGCACAGCCACGAGCTCTCCTGTGTCCCTCCCACTCTGGCATTAGTGCTGAACACTTTAACATGCCATAAGATGTCTGCACAGGAATACACATGATAATGCAATCATTCACATTTCACACCGTAGTAGAAGAGCTCTGTAGAAATCAGCGATATGCATTATTAATTTGCGTGCCATTAAAAATGTAACCATGTAAATTAAACCCCCTTAATGACAGGCCAATTTTTGCGATACGACACTGCGTTAATTTAACTGACAATTGCGCAGTCGTGCGACATTGTACCCAAATAAAATTGATGTCCTTTTTTCCCCACAAATAGAGCTTTCTTTTGGCGGTATTTGATCACCTCTGTGGTTTTTATTTTTTGAGCTATTATTGCCCGAATGTTTGAAAAAAAAAAAAACAATATTTTTTACTTTCTGCTATAAAACATATCCAAAAAATAAATAAAAAAAAATCAAATGTCCTCATCAGTTTAGGCCAATATGTATTCCGCTACATATTTTTGGTTAAAATAATCCCAATAAGCGTAAATTGATTGGTTTGCGCAAATGTTATTGCATCTACAAACAATGGGATATTTTTATTTCATTTTTATTTTATTTTTTACTAGTAATGGCGATGATCAGCGATTGTTAGCGGGACTTCGACATTGCGGTGGACAAAATCGGAAACCTGACACATTTGACACTTTTGGGAACCAATGACATTTATTACAGTAATCAGTGCTAAAAAGGTGTACTGTTACTGTACTAATGACACTTGCAGGGAAGGGGTTAACACCAGGGGCGATCAAAGGGTTAAGTGTGTCCCTAGGGGATGCTTTCTAACTGTGTGAGGGATGGACTCACCGGATGAACACAGAGATCAGTGTTCCTGCTTAGCAGGAACACACGATCACTGTGTTCACCCCTGACAAAACGATGGTCTGCCTTGTTTACATAGCATACCGACAATCTTCCTCTCTGGGGAATGATTGCGGGTGTCCGGCAGACATCACGTCCACCAGACCCACTGATTGGCTCCATCTGTGGCCAATCAAGGCGCACGCCCCCTCTGGCTATTGCACTAAACGACGAACGGGTACGTCATTTCGCGCAATAGAGCCGACCTGCCGCAGCGTATATACTGTGGCTCGTCAGGAAGTTTTTAAGGGAAACTCCAGTTCTAGATTATCTGAAGAAACACCTGTTTATCCTACTTTGGTCCTTTCTGAGGACTCATTCATACCAGTGTAGCGCACCCCCTTAAGAGCAACAAGTAACTGGGATTCCCCACCCTGCACAGCCAGGCACACCAAATTTTCACAGTCATTCCAGAGTCAGAGAACAGTCCGTGATTCTGTTTTTTTTTTCTTTTATTGAGGTTAATCCCTTGGATAGGGATAGGAGGTCATGGGATGTCCATTCAACTTTCACAACAAAACTTCAAGGACAACTCCTAGTGTATACAGTCTATATACAGCTCCTCTTCTTTCTTCAGCACACACTTGCTTGTAGAACTCAGGTAAGTCACCCAGTAGAAGTTTGTGTAGCTAAGGCTCATTAGAGGCAGGGACTCACAGCCCCTATACTTGAAAGCAGATGGGGTGACACAGTGTACACTTTCCCAGCACTTCCTCTCTGTGGTCACTGATCCCAGCACCACCTCTTTAGGCACTGCCAACCCGCCTGACTGCAGCTGCACCTCTCACTAGCCCTTCACGCTAACTTCTCCCCACAGTCCTCCAGACTGGCACTCACCAGCCCACCCAGCTTACCCTCAGGAGATCTCCTAGACGTGATGACCTGCTCCTGCGTCCTCTCACTTGCTCTCATGCCTCCAGGAAAGGATTCCTCCATGTGTTGTAGAGGGTCCCTCCAGCACCTAGGCCCAAGTCACCCCCCGCCCCCTCAGACTAGGGGGCACCCTCAAGGGCCACCGACAGCCTCCTCGGTACTCCATCTTCCACCCGACTGCCCCTGCTGGCATGCCTGCCCCCTTCCAGACCCTTTTTGCTGGGGATTGATTGAGGACTTCATATTTCTTCCAAACAGCCCCTCCTGGTTTCCTCCCACTATATCAAGAACCTTCTATAAGGTTCCAGAAAACAGGGGGAGGCCCCACAAGAGCTGTCTGACTGAGTCATCCAGCCTCCCTGAGTTACTCAACCCTGACCCATATTCACACAGGCCTGGCTCTCAGCCAAACCAATTTACCTACACTAACAAATCGATTTACATCTAGCACACAAGCTAGAGGGTGCTACATCAGCTAGCTATGCTGAATGCACAGTCACTAGTGTGCACTAAGAGAATAAGTTCTGATGCACCAGAATGAGTGTTGACTTTTTTCTTATGTTGGTACTTTCACAGTTGGAATGTCATAGTTCCATTCACTGCACGCTGTTACGTTGTGGTGTTGTGATTTGCATGGCAACATGCTGTGATGAAAAAATACATTGCAAAGCTAGGTAAACACATTAAGTTTTCTTTCCTTCAACCCAGCGGTCTGAAGAAAAAAAAAAAAAATGGAGAGGTTATACTAACTAAGCAATGTTAGTGTAGCATTCTCCACCGCTTTGCAATTATATTCTGACAGGGGGACTGCTATTGGCTGTGAACGCTGATCGGCTGCTGGTCGGATGCTGGTTTTCCAGCATGCCAGTTCGACGAAAGCCGGTTGTGAGACCAGCTTCTGTCGGACAAGCAGCTGTACACACTGTCCAAATGTGTGTACCCAGCTTAAGGGGTGTTTAAAGGTAACAGTATATATGTAAAGCTCTGCGTAAATTGGCGACGCTTTATAAGCACCTGTAATACGTTTTATGTAATAAGTACCATGATTAAGCCCTGGGGTGGAACAAAACATCTTGGAGGCGTGGTCTGGATGATTTGAGCTGAGGCTGCTTTTACCTGCTAACCACTCAGGCCGGGTGAGGTGTGTGGCGGCCGGGCTATCTGTTTCTATTTCTGCGGCTTTAATAAATAAATAAATAAACAGGGAGTTTTACTATATTGCTTCTCCCTGTTTGACCTCTAGAGATCACCCTTCCTTCTGATAGAAGAAGCTATGTATACAGCTCTGCAGGGTACTGTGTGTGGTTGGAAAAATGGAGAACTAAAGAGCACAGTGTAGTGCAGAGTTACAGCTGTGGCCCTCATGGGAGTTACTGGAACCTAATACCTCGTACACATGATCAGATAATCGTACGAAAAAATTTGCTTTCGAATCGATCACACAATAATCTGATCATTAGTACACAGCTTTCGACAGCCGATCACGACATTTCCAACAAAATCCGAAGGGACAAACACAAAAAAATTTGTTGTACGATAGACTAGCAAACGACAATCGTTTAATCAGTACAGTATGCGTCCGTTAAAAATCGATAGACAAAGACCTCGTATGATCAGAAACACAAAAATGACCTGGAAAAAGCCTGGCCGCCATTGTTTTTGTTTTGCACTATCCGATATGTAGCTAAGCAACCAGGAAGCTTTTCCAGAATCGTACAAAAAAAAAATCATACATTTAGTACACATTGTTGAATTTGATACTAGTATCATGCAACAAAATGCGAACGATAAGTCGACCGATTATCTGATCATGTGTACGAGGCATTAGTCAGCAGGATATAGTTTCTTCGGTCATCAACCTTCCACAGATGGGAAACACAATGAAACCCTCCTCCCTAGTGAGCTAAGTCTAGGGGGGGGGGGTAAGAACTGAAGATGTACCCTAGGTGGATATGAGCCGAGTGTCAATGTTTTGTGATAAATGTCCACCGGGGTGGAGAGCAAGGATAGGCTCCCTGAGACCAGCACCTGACATGCTGCAAACTACAGAATCGAATTGGGGCTTTGAGTGGTGCAATCTTCAACTGAGCTGAGAATTGCAATTCACCAATTTATTTGTAAGTTAAAGTAGAAGTCCAGTCAAATCCTAACTATATTTAAACCTGCCCCCACCCCAAGTATAAGCCTATTCTAACTACCCTGTAATGGAAAGATGTCTATACGTCCATCTTTCTATTGCATTATTGCCTAAAAATATGACTTGTATCTCAGAGAAACTAGCAAGATATTAGAATGTTGGGGATATTGACACCTCTTTGTGGCTATATAGGGCATTCAGGTCTGGTTATATAATCTCTCTATTGGCCGGCTTCAGTGAAGAAGAGAGATCGCCAACAATAGATGCAATGCCTATGCGGTGAAGTCACATATAGGCTTACTATGGGGCATCCATTGTTGGCTGTCTCTACACTAAAGCTGCCACTGGGCACTGATCATGTCACCAGACCTGAGCACCCCCAGCATAGGTAAGTATAGACATCTTTCCTTAACAGAGTAGTTAGAATAGGCTTAGGACTGGGGTAGAAGCAGGTTTAAGCTTAGTTAGGATTTGACTTACCTTTCACTTTAAAACTAGAAAATGTAGAGCTGGATTTGTCCCTTCTTGTGTGCCTGTCTGTGACCTATACCTGATGTATTGAGTATACACCTGTTTGGCAAGGAAGGAGATGGAAGATGTTTGTAACATGTTCTAAGACAGTTTGTGATAGTATACCTTCAGAGAGTAAAGGCCCACATTGTCCAAGGGAGACCTGAAGCCTGCCGGTGGTACTCCTAATAGGAAAGCAATCCTCCATTGAGTTATCCACTACTATAATTGTGTGTAGTGCTTTTTTCAGTGTACACCACCACAACACAGTGGTGTGAACTGACTGCATAGCAAGGTTGCCCAGCACTGTCCAATGCAAATGGTAGGACAGGGCCCAGTGGCAGGGTAAACCTTTTTTATCATCACGTGGTGTAGCCTCATTCTAAAGAAAAGGCCTTCAAAAAATACAAGACTGAGGGGTCATTGGCAGCTTTCAAGCATTACAAAGAGTGTAATAAGAAATGTAAAGATGAAATCAAGGTGGCTAAAATAGAACACGAGAGACATATAGCGGAAGAGAGTAAAAAGAACCCCAAGAAATTCTTTAAGTATATAAACAGTAAGAAAGTGAGGCCAGAACACATTAGCCCCATAAAAGACGACAAAGGAAATATGGCCACAGAGGACAGAGAAAAGGCGGAAGTGTTAAATAATTTCTTCTCTTCAGTCTTCACAAAAGAATCAGGGGGGTACACTAACCCAGCTTGTAAGGCTAAACTAAATAATACACCTCAGGAAGTACCGCCATGGCTAAAAGAAGATAGACTTAGAACTAAACTAGAGAAACTTAACATAAATAAATCACCGGGACCGGATGGCTTGCACCCGAGGGTTCTTAAAGAGCTCAGCCAGGTGATTGCCAGACCATTATTCTTGATCTTGAAGGATAGTCTACAGACGTGTATGGTGCTAGCTGATTGGGAAAAAAGCCAACGTGGTACCAATATTTAAAAAAGGGCCAAGATATATCCCGGGTAACTATAGGCCGGTCAGCCTAACATCAGTAGTCTGCAAGATTTTGGAGGGGATGTTAAGGGACCACATACAAGACTTTAGTAATGAAAACGGTATTATTAGTAGTAATCAGAATGGATTCATGAAAAATCGTTCTTGCCAAACCAATCTATTAACCTTGTACAATGAAGTGAGCTGCCACCTAGATAAAGGTAAGCCTGTGGATGTGGTATATCTGGACTTTGCAAAGACCTTTGACACCGTTCCCCACAAACGCTTACTGTACAAACTAAGGAAGGTAGGTATGGACTATAGGGTGAGTACCTGGATAGAGAACTGGCTCCAGGGGAGAGTCCAGAGGGTGGTGATTAATGGGGAGTACTCGGATTGGGCGGGTGTGGAAAGTGGGGTCCCCAAAGGTTCTGTCCTGGGGCCAATCCTGTTTAATTTATTCATAAATGATCTAGAGGAGGGGATATCTAGTACAACCTCAGTATTTTGGGATGATACTAAACTAAGCATGCCAATATCTTCTATGCAGGATGTGGAAACCTTACAAGCGGATCTGAACAAAATAATGGGGTGGGCAACTACATGGCAGGTGAGGTTTAATGTTGAAAAATGTAAAGTAATGCACTTGGGTGTCAGAAACACAAAAGCAAGCTACTCACTGGGGGGGAAACCTCTGGGTGAGTCTAGAATGGAAAAGGACCTGGGGGTACTGGTTGACAACAGACTTGGCAGTGGCATGCAATGCCAAGCCGCTGCAAGCAAAGCCAACAGAATACTGGGATGTATAAATATGGAGGGCATCGGCTATGAGGAAAGACTACAAGCACTGAACTTATTCTCTCTGGAGAAAAGATGATTGAGGGGGGATATGATATCAATGTACAAATACCTTTCAAAGAAAGGAAATACAATAAAATACACTCACTAAAACTTGAGGAAAATACGTAAGGGGTGCTTCACTGTCAGAGTAGTAAGGATGTGGAATTCTCTTCCACAAGCAGTCGTGTCAGCAGGGAGCATCGATAGTTTCAAAAAACTATTAGATGGGCACCTTAAAGACCACAACATAGAGGGGTATACAATGTACGGTTAACAGCAAACACACACACACATCATAGGTTGAACTGGATGGACTGGTGTATTTTTTCGACCTCACAAACTATGTAACTATGTAATGAGTCCTCCCTAGGTGAAGAAGAGCTTAGAATATCTCATCAACAATGAGACTCCTATTGCATTATTGCCTAAAATATGACTTGTATCTCAGAGAAACTAGCAACCATTAGAATGTTGGGGATATTGGAACCTCGTTTTGGCTATTTTGTAAGGAGGCCACTATTAGAGTGTTTGCAGATGGAAATTCTGGAGAACATGTCAGCCTTAGTAGCATTAGAACAGTATTATAGTGATTATGCTTTGTGTTGCAAATGTTACAAAACCAACAGTTTAGATATCAGCTTTCTAAATATTCCAGGCATGAAAAATCTTAAAAGCATATTATTTGAATGACAAACCACAAACAAAAATAAAAAATGTATTTGGAAAAACTTTTTATCTCCTCAGAAATTGAATAGTAAAAAATAAAAAGCACATAACATATTGTGCATCAAGCCAACTGATTTTTTTCTGATTTGCAAATTATCCATGAAATTGTAATGTTTCATGGGCCTTATACAGTATATAAAACCACCAAGAACAGACCTAAAAATTATTTCATTTTCCTAATATAGACTTATAATTATCCTGTTTTGCAATTTTGCAGAATCTTTGCATAACAAAACAGTCAAGAAGGCGCTCCTTGCTCCAAGACAGAGTAGAGAATGAACAAAGGAAAACACATTGTTTATTTTTTTGTGTATATTTTGGCAAATAAGCAATGTTATACGTTCTGTGTAGTGTTGTACCAGTCATGCCAAATCACATTAAAAGTGTTATGCATCAGTTTCTATAAAGAATTCACCAAATTATTTAGGCACTTGCAACAATATTACATTTAAAAACAGTTTTAAAATATACGCCATTACCTGAGTGAAGAAAAACCAGTAGGGTCACTGCAGCTAGAAGAGGATGAGCAAGCTGCAGCAATACAGGAAAGAGAGGAAAAAGAGAAAATTTAGGATGACCCCATTTGAAATTCCCCTCAGATATGTGGCAAAATTTTGGCACACAACAGAGTAGATAAACTCAAATCTGGTGGACCACCACCACCATACAAAAAATGAATTCCCATGAGCCACTTTTTTTTTTTTGCAGAAAGCACTAATAAGGAGGCATACAGAAACTGGAGTATTTGTTAATCATCACCTGGAGGATTTTCCTTACCTTTTTTTCCCACTAACCTCTACTGTATCCACCAACATACATTCAAAGGGGACCATTAAAATATTTGCAAAAAAGACATTTTTTAAAGTGTATGTAAGGTCGAATCTTATTTATTTACATTTTGGATAGAGCGTGGAAAAGTTAGGACTACAGTCAACTTTTTTTCAAAATATTATATAGAGTTTCACAAGTTACAAACAAGTGTGAGCAAACACATGTAAGTTAAAAAGTCAAATCTAGCCAATAGGATATAACAAAGAATAGAACCCATAGTTGAGCTCTTGTGCCATATGTGTCAAAAAAACATAGATTGTAATACAATTACATTATGAGGAGATGGGAAAGAGATGGGAGTAAGCCCGTAGGGTCATCACCAAGCTATGAGGGTCAGAGCAAGCTTAGAAGGAGAATTATTGAACAATAGGTGGGGGTGAAACAAAACAACAGAAGCACATCACAGGTTTAAAATCCCCAAAATAGGCTACAGCTACATTGTTTTCAAGGTGCCATAGTCAAACTGTCAAAAGGGTCTTTAAGGACATGGCACAGTGAGACTCCGAAGAAGTAGTTAGAGACCTGGTCCCAGTAATTGGAGATGTATGAGCACGACCAAAAACTATGCATTAAGTTCCTTGTCTACCACGAATCTTGGGCCCTAACGCAAACCCCATTTTTGTACATGGCTTCATACCAGCCAGAACGATTACATCTGCGTGGAAGCAAACTGTTCCTCCTGATTGTTCTCTATTTCTCCAACTACTGAACACACACACTCAATTTTGAGCTCATGTTTGCCATCAAAAATGGTAAATGTGCATCCTTCTGGAAACAATGGCATAAG
Organism: Pelophylax lessonae; assembly: GCF_965119305.1. NCBI lineage: Eukaryota > Metazoa > Chordata > Amphibia > Anura > Ranidae > Pelophylax > Pelophylax lessonae. The sequence continues at coordinate 94,196,847 of NC_138771.1, read as the reverse complement.
TGGCTGAACCACTTGAACTGCACAGCAAAAATTTAGCATATCCAGACTGGCCTTTAAGGCAGAACACATTTTCCCTATGTATCCTGTAAGTATTTCCTTTAACTACAGAACTTGCATACTACTCACAATCTTACTTTATATTGTTCCCTTCCACTGGGTCCCTATAACTCAATATGTCCAATCTGTAATCCATTACAATATGCATTTGAATTAATTTGAATAACTTGATAACCATCACCCAAAAGCTTCATGTTCTCCTTTTAAGTTTCACCCTTTTATTTACTTACTGTTTGAATATATCATTGTACAACTTTATTATTGTTGCACTGGTTTTGCAATTAATGCTTCTGGTGCTTTGTTTGGACATTTATTGTGCCTTAAGCTTCAATAAAAAACTAAAGATTGAAAAAATAAAGAGGGCCTCGGTAGACTGCATAATTGACAGACAGCTGAGGAGGGGTCCCTTAGATAAGAGAAAAGGAATGCTCTATGGAGAAGTTTAAGTTGGGATTATCTTCAAGTTTTGTTGGTAAGGAGATGCATAACCTTGTTATATCCACTGAGAAGTTTTTTTAATGAGCAATTTGTATGGGAAATCTTAATTCCAGTGAGATACTGAGGAGTGTGAAAGAGATTTTGTGAAGGTTATATTGAGAGGCCTTGATACGTGTCCAAAATGGAGTAGGTTTGATTCTGGAGAAGATGGTTGACCAGGGAAAGCTGAAACTTCTTAGCTTTATTGGAGCCACATGACTTTACATAGCTTGAGCATTAAATATAAAATATAATAGTGTGCTATTCTAAATCTGATGTGAGAAAAAAAAAAAAAAGTAAGTGTATATGTGTTCAAAGACCAATCTGATCCAAAAACAATATAAAGACAATGAAAAACTGTACAACAGTGTAATAAAATAACAATTGCACTAAAGTCGGGATAATAAAAATTAGGAAGAATTGAAAAAACAATAGTGAAAAAGAAAAGTGACATATAGTGATTCTAGAGAAGCGAACACCTCCATCATAAATCCACCTGTGAGTGCAATGCACGCTCACCTGAAGCACATAATATATGTGCAAGATGTATTCCACATGCTAGGAAGGGGAGCAAGGTGTCCTGTAGTCACCACAAATTTCTCTCTCAAACCTTGCGGGGGGGGGGGGGTCGCCCTTAAAGGTAGAAAGTTGAATGAAAATGTTTTATCCCTGGGGTCTTCCTCTCATTAGATAGAGGGTGTTCCTCAATTATATAGGGATGAACAGAAAGGATCTCATAGCATAATTCCGTTAAAAACATTTATTCAAAGAGTAAAACGATCTAGGATTACTCACATTGTCGTAGGAAAAAGCAGGCATATAACGGTAACACTCCTGTGTTTCACTATGCAGTTGATAGTCTTCCGACGCGGATCGCAACACAGCAAGCACGGCTGACGTCACTCGTCTCCTCCTACGCATACATCACTGGTTACGTGACTTCTTTTTTTATCATCTCACATAAGATTTAGAATAGCGCACTATCTATTATATTTTATATTTCTTGCATTTATTTTAGGTTTGAGGTTAAACCTATTGATGGTAGCAGCTTTTCACGTTATCTGTCGATCACAACTAGATATTGTTCTTGTCTGACCTTTTTCACCTATGACCATCCATAGCAGCGCACCAACTTCTCACATTTAATCAATAGCTTGAGCATTGCCAATAATAGAAGATATGATGATTGAGTATGTCGTATTGAGGGGAAATCTCTGAAAGGTTTCAGGTTGGCAGAATCAACTTCACATAGAGAAGAAAATAATAATAAACCCTTATTATGTCATATTGTGTAGGCCTCATGTTGCATGCCTTGGAGGAACATGGGGTTGCCTTGGATAGGTAAATATCTGGAAATAAATGGGGAGGGTGCTAGTTTTTCATTTGTCCTGGTGACCACTGGGACTCAAGGTCAGGGAACATTCAAAGTTTTTAATTGTCATCAGAACAGGAATAAAGGAAAAATCCTAAAGGGGATTTACGTGCCTTTTGGAAGATTTCTCCTCACTTTCTATTGTGTCTGGAGGAGAGGAACTAAAGAGAAATCTAGGCAGTGAGACACAAAAGACAAAAAGAAAAAAAAAACTTTAGAACAGTTTTATCAGCTCTTTACTTTATCCAAAATATAAATGAAATGGTTTTAGCTTGAGGGTCCAGGTTCAGGGGAATAAAAAACAAATTCTGCATAATAACATGAAATGAGCCAGGCTAACAATTAAATGATGTATTAAACAGCTGTAAGCCTAGGTTCACACATATGCAGTGTGGAAACCAGTGCATAATCACACCAGTTCCCAACACGCAGACAAAACTGCTGCTGTTTAGTTTAACTCTTAATGGCAACCTCACGCATCACAAAATGCAGTGGTTCTGTGTAGCTGCCCTGCAGTTGAATTTTGGACAAAGATTTGGGGACTTTTTCCCCTCGTTTCCCCCAGGTACAGCAGCCTATTTAAATGATTGGGCTGCTTTGCCCACAAGGTGTGGACCCATGCTTATAGTCTAGGATGCTTTTCAGATATAATGATAGTACTCTTTTCTGCAATATGCAGATAATAGGTAATATTCATTCTGCTGCTTGAGGTAGAATGCAAAGTATCTCACTGAATTTCAGCTTTGAAATTACTTTAGGTTAAAGTGAGCCTGTTAGGACAGAAATAGAAGACTCCTTACTTGTTTTTCAAGGTGCATTCTACAGAGCTTCTTTGCTTTGTTAGTAACGTTCAGGTTAAATAGCATGCAGCCCCTAATGTTCTGGGTCAGTAATTAATTTACAGTCTCCACACCTCCAAAGAGATACTCCCATATTGTTTACAAGGGCATACCTAGTAACCATAAGCTGTGGAAGATTTTAGTGTCCCTTCACCCCTCCACTATTTTTTTCCTAATAATGTATACATCTTGTGTAGGAGGTATTTTTTCCCCAGTGGATTTACAGACAGTAAAAAAAAAAAAAAAATCTAACAGAGATTTTAACCATTCTCCAACTTATGCTAAATGGAAAAAAAAAAAAACGTTTTTCCAGATCCTCTGTCTACCTTCAGCATGTATGATATATTTTAATAACTAAGTGTAAGCTGAGACTGCACACATTCAATAGAAGATTATCAGAGACTACATATATGCTACAGAAGAAGGTTATAGACTTCCTGAGAAGGTTGGAGACAAGGGGCATGCTTGAGGAGACACATTACATGAGACTGCTAGAGATCACTGGTGCTGCAACCCCTTTACAAATCAATGCTTCCACATTTTTGCTTTTCACTGCCCCCCTTAAAATTAAGCTGGCCACATTTGATATTTCTATCAGCAGATCTATTTTAAAAGATCATATTTGCCAGTACATACTCCTCAAGCCTTGCCTTCACAGGGACATGTTGATGAGATCAAAATACAGGGCAGGATTGTTTCTAGCAGATCCGGTTATGTATTGTACAACCTCTCGTATTGTAATGGATGTAAATCAATGGTTATAATGGTTATAGTGAAATGCCTATTTCACCTTATGATGCATGCCTTATGTATATATATATATGTTACTGCTCTGATTTGCTAATACTACCATACTAAAAATGGCTGCTAGATCACCCCCCCCCCCCTTCATGAAATCCAAGATGGTGCATCCAGAGAAGCTACACCCAAAAAAATAGAGGTTGTCATATCCTGGAAGAAGAGCCTAGACGCATAGATACAACCGATCATCCAATCAAAAGCTTATACGTGTTATAAATTAGTATTTCCTGGAATTAATTTCTTGATGCTTTATAAGCTTAGAAACAAAACAAAATAAAGCAGAACTATTCTATCTCGGACAAGTGTGTAGGCGTATGCTTTTTCTTTCCTGTGTGCACACACCGATTCTTAACCACTTTACCACCTGAGCATTTTGCTGTCTTACGTCTGGGCCACTTTTTGCGATTCGGCGCTGTGCGACTTTAACTGACAATTGCGCAGTCGTGCGACGCCGTACCCAAACAAAATTTACGTCCTTTTTTTCCCACAAACAGAGCTTTCTTTTGGTGGTATTTGATCACCTGTGCGATTTTTACTTTTTGCGCTATAAACAAAAAAAGAGCATTTATTTAGAAAAAATAGCAATATTTTTAACATTTTTTTATTATAAATTCCCCCCAAAAAAGATGTAAAAACCAATTTTTTTAAAATTTTTGGCCAATTTGTTTTCTGCTACCCATGTTTGGTAAAAAAAAAATCACAATAAGCGTATTTTGATTGGTTTGCGCAAAAGTTATTGCGTTTACTAGCTAAGGGAAAGATTTATGTCATTTTTGGTGTTTTTTTTTTTAACGCATAATGGCGTCGATCTGCGTTTTTTTTGCGGGACTGCGACATTGCGGCAGACAGATCGGACCCTTGACTGACATTTTTGACACTTTTGGGGGTACCAGTGACATTACTGCAGTAATCAGTGCTATATATATGCACTGTTACTGTAAAAATGACACTGGCAGGGAAGGGGTTAATTTTATTGGAGAGGGAGGGGTTAATGTATGCCTGGTGCTTACTGACGTGTATGGGGGGAGGTGACTGAGTGACACAAGGACAGATCCGCTGAACCCTGCAATCTGACCCTGCCTGTCACTTAGGAGATCCGCCCGCTTGTGTTTACACAAGCAGGCAGATCTCCACACTAGATCCCCGACGATCGTGGAAGAGCGGCGGCGATCGCCGCTGCTCCTCCCCTGGCCCGACTCCCGCTGTGACTGAATACAGCAGGAGCGAGCCTCCGGCGGCGCGCGGCGCCGAGAAGGGGGAGTGTCTGACGACGTAGTACTACGTCGTCAGACGATAACGAGCCACTCTGCCGCAGTAATATTACTGCAGGCAGACGTAAAGTGGTTAAAATAGGCCAGGGGTAGATATAATCCCGAACTGTTTTGGTCCCGATCCAAACCATTTGGCACCCCAGATGGGACTTTGGGTTCTGTCCAATGGTAGCCGATAAAGAGGAAGCCGAGATAAATCAACACAGACGAGGGGCAGAGACTGATCACCTCTGAATATAGGGTAAGACATATTTTAAAATCTTACCTGTATACCCTGTCTCTGTGATTGGTAATCTTTGTGTCTGCATCGGCTGCCTGCGGTCAGCAAAGACAGGTAACGTAACTTGCCCAAGGTCTATTAACAAGGAACCTGTATAATTTATCCCTGCTGCCTGTTTTATGTTATATGTGTGCTGGCTTGTGCTAGGGTGATGAGAAGGTCAGAAGGGAAAAACTGTCACAGATTCCCTGCTATGCTATGAGCTGTTAACTGACACAAACATGGTGCATTTAAATTATATTTTTTTCTCAAACAAGACTCACCAGTCCCCTTGACAGGGCTTCCTTGGTCAGGTCAAATTACAACTCTTTCTCTTCAGAAGCATCCACTCATAGGACCCACGTTACATGAAATGACCAGATATTTTACCTGCATAGGTAGTCGCAACTAGCCCTCTTCCCTAACCCCTATTCTGACTCATGCAGAGTTTGTCTGGTCGGGCTGAAAGACTCTTTCAAACTTGGATAGCTAACAGCTTCACTAGTGCTAGGGACCAATACTGAATGGTGTACTTTCTATAACTTATCTACATTGTGGGTCTCAATTTTGGACTGCTTTTTTTTTATACTCCCTTCCTGCACCACAGCAGTTTCTTAGAGACCTAATGCCTTTTGAAAAGACCTGCAGAGCAGAAGGTCAGATTTGGCATACATTGTCCTTCTCCTACATAGAGCTACTGAGTGCTCACTCTCGAAATGACCTGGAGTTCCTTCGGGAGTGGGAGTTCAACTTGAGGCTAACATTTTCAGAGAAACAAAAAGATAGAATCTTAGCTCTCGCTCACAAGGCGTCAATATGTAACACATATCAAGAAATCTCATATAAGATCATCACCAGATGATAAAGAATGCTAGTTAAACTAGCCAAACTATTCCCCCAACATTCTGTGACTTGCTGGCTGTGCGGTATGCATGTCGACACCTTAATGCATATTTTTTGGTAATGCCTGGCCTTATATACCTTTTGGCAACCAGTCCTATAGTTTATACATCACACCATGGATTTCTCCCTTAATGATGACCATCTTTCTTCATCTGACTCCTATGTCAAGTAAACAATACAATAAATCTCTACTCCTGCAGCTTCTGAAAGCAGCCAAGGCCTTTATTACTAGTATTTGGAAAAGTAGCTCACCTCCATTTGTGAGACAATAGTTTGCATGGGTGAATGTCATAAAGGAAATGGAAGATCTCACAGCGGGTCTTAGGGAAAAGTGAATGAGAAATGGTTCTACTGGAACGTCTTTAAATACTCTTCCAGATACAAACCAATGGCTATGAGCATTGTAAGGGGGGATGGGTGCGCTGATAGTGTGTTGAAGCTGCTCCCGGTATTCAGTGCTTTTGAATATAGATAAATGTTTATGTGGTGTGGGGTGCGCTAAACAACAAATAAATAATGAATATATAACATATATCTATATGTGAACCAAATCAACAAAAGTGAATATATATAACATATATCAATCTGTGAAGCCAATTAATAATGCAAATCAATTGGTGCATAAACATAAAAGTTCATAAGTGTCCATAAATATTGTGCAGGTGAGTAGAATTGTATTCTATCCAAATAATACGTGTATCCACCACCGAATGAAATTCATCCTTACCAAACGGAAATAAATAAGGTGCAACTATAGTTTCTTGTGCTGAAAAATTATCCAATCTCCTTGTGAACAAACACCACGTGTAAATCACCAAGAATTAGCCTCTTACCAGATGGTAATAGGTATGCACTTGTTCAGTGAAACCACCGCCTTGCTTCCTCTTTAAAATCCTGAAGTGGGATGTAGAACCGCTCTACCTTTCTTTCTCCACTAGATGGCAACGAGTACCAGCAAGAAACACAGCCTCATCCTTCTTTACAAGCTCACAAAACCACCGTGTATTAAAGGAAAAAGAAGGACTAATAGTGTATTACCCTTAAGATTTATTCAAAAAACAGTTGATAATGCACTTACAATTAGATGTCTTGTATTCAGCATAAACATAGGCATAAGAATTCCTGCAAAGGCTTGCGGCCGGCTGCAGCACGGACCGCAAGTTGTGTGTGACGTGTGCGCCTCCTAATCTGACCGGTTTCTTCCCATAGGACTTCTACTGAGACAGGAGTCAGATTAGGAGGCGCACACGTCACACACAACTTGCGGTCCGTGCTGCAGCCGGCCGCAAGCCTTTGCAGGAATTCTTATGCCTATGTTTATGCTGAATACAAGACATCTAATTGTAAGTGCATTATCAACTGTTTTTTGAATAAATCTTAAGGGTAATACACTATTAGTCCTTCTTTTTCCTTTAATACACGGTGGTTTTGTGAGCTTGTAAAGAAGGATGAGGCTGTGTTTCTTGCTGGTACTCGTTGCCATCTAGTGGAGAAAGAAAGGTAGAGCGGTTCTACATCCCACTTCAGGATTTTAAAGAGGAAGCAAGGCGGTGGTTTCACTGAACAAGTGCATACCTATTACCATCTGGTAAGAGGCTAATTCTTGGTGATTTACACGTGGTGTTTGTTCACAAGGAGATTGGATAATTTTTCAGCACAAGAAACTATAGTTGCACCTTATTTATTTCCGTTTGGTAAGGATGAATTTCATTCGGTGGTGGATACACGTATTATTTGGATAGAATACAATTCTACTCACCTGCACAATATTTATGGACACTTATGAACTTTTATGTTTATGCACCAATGGCTATGAGCGCCTGTTTTCCTTGATTAGACAGGAGTTTATGTATTCCTCCTTAATTCTACTGTGTCAGAGCTGTGGCAGGGGACCCAGTTGGATGGTATCTTAAATCCTATTCCCACCTTCCTGTAGTTGGGACTTATGATTTCCATCTCCTCCCCATGGTACCCCCCCCCCACCCCAATAGGTCTCTTACCTTGCACTATTTATTTTTTCGCTCCTCCCTTTTATTCCCCACAACAACTGTAAATTGACGGCCTGATCACCCCCCACCCCCGTGGCAGGACGTGCTCTCCTTGCAGACCTATCCTTCCCCTTTACTCTATCTATCACCCATTCATTCTTTTACTATGGGGAAGCTCCCCTAGTTAAAGTTGAAATAATCTTGTAGCAATTTAGACCACTTATAGATTATAGTAGTTTTGTGAATCAATCAGTTTCATGCCTTGTAATGTTTATGGTATTTATGCCTTCTTCTTCCCACTGAATATGATCTGTATTACATGTCTTTGTTCTGTGTGTGTAAGGTGCATTTTCTTAACTAAAGAAGAGAACAATAAAAAAAAAAGATCAGATTTAATAAAACATCTGAGAATAGGGATGGAGAGCACAAAAAAGTAAGATAGTGTGAAACAAATAAACCAATTTTCCTACTAAAACACACAGATTTCTGTCTGAGAAGGACCCTAGGGCTGCACAGTAAGTGCCAAAGGGTTAAAGGCTGGGCACCAGGGAATATAATTTTATGTTCATCTAAATTATACAGTGGGTAGGTAATATTTATTGTTTATAGATTGTGTTTATTCACTTTTTAGCAAAAGTTCACCTTCAGAATTACATGCTAAAAATATTTAACTAAAATATTGAAATTGAATTTAAGTTGCTATGGCTCAGATAAATGTGTTTATGCAGAGGATAAACCTGTTTTTATATGGCATATGCCCCGGGATCCAGCATAAATAAACACCATGTATTGTATGCAAATACTTTGTGCAAGACTTTGGCTTCTGGGCCCTGCTGTTTTCAAGGTACAGTAACTTTCCTGATTCAAGCTCCCTGTATACTTCGTAGTTAGTGAGGGAATACATGGTGATTAAAAAAACATTTTTCATTTTGTAGGGACACATAGTATAACAATGGTAATGTTAATATTTTATGAAAAGCTATAAGGTATTGTAAAATATTCTTGTTAAATGTGTTCTTCTGGGGTCCACTTCCTCTCATTTACAGTGCTCCTTTCCTGGCGTCATGATTATGTATAGTCACTCAGGCAAGGATATCTGGTGGACCTGGTAACTAGTCTAGAAATGATTACCAGCAGAAAAAGCCAATAATCTCTGCAGTACAGAAAGGGGCATCAATGACCTCAACTCTATTTCATTTTCCTGTTGCTTTTTAGAAGAAAGAATGAAAACCCATAAAATGATAGATGCAATAGTAAAGAAACTTTTTTTCAGCTATCTACAGTATGACTAACAATTGTCAGAATGAAATATCTGAGGTTAAATGTGTGAGTTTTCCATAAAACAACTCCGTGAATTCTAAACCACAGGCAAACAGTTAAAAAAAACCTGAAAATTCAGATATGTGAACTGTTTTACCTGTCAAAGGATTTGTAATTTTAGGTAACCGGTCTTATGACCTAGACAATACACCTAGGTCTCGGTTCTCTCTCAAAACATAAATCCAGAAGAAGTAGAGTGTCCCAATTTAAGAAGGGTCATCCTGTTATCTCAGAAGGTCTTGGGAACGTCAGAGCTATCCTATCTGATGCTTTGTGTTTTTTGGTAGGGCCACCGTTGGTAAATGGGTCTAGAGGGATAAGGAAAAGTCAGATAAAGAGCAACCAGGATGGGATATTCCAAAAAATGACACTTCAATACATAACAATGCATTATCTGGTAAAAGGCTACTGAGACTTTCTTCAAAGTCAGACCCTGTTGTAGTAAACAAGTGTTTTTTTTTTTTTTAACATTACTTATTGGCAAACTGCCTGATTGCATCTATTGGTCACTTTACCTATCCAGCATTCTTCTCTAGTGGATTAACTAAGTAGCATTTCTGTGACATTTAACTCTAATGTGGGCATATAGATATCTGGTAGAGGTGTTTGGGAAGTAATGTTTTCCAGCAGCAGATCTTGACCTGTTAGAAGCCAATAATTGGATAGCCAATAACAAATCCCAGGATTGATATTTAGTCGTATCCAGTGGCGTATTTAGGTTTGTGCAGCCCTAGGCCTGACTAAACTTGTGCACTACCTAATTTAAATATGACCCACCACTTCCTGTAAAGGCCACACCCCTTTCGGTTTATGACCCGCCCTGTCATCTGTAAACCACAGACCACAACCACAGTCTATCAGTGCAGCCTCATCAGTTCCCATAAGTTCAGCCTCATCAGTGCCCATCAGTGCAGCGTATTAGTGCTGCCTTATCAGTGCAGCCTCATTAGTGCCCATCAGTGCAGTTTATCAGTACTCACCATTGCCGCCTGATTAGTGGCCATCAGAGCAGCATATTAGTGCCCAACTGTGCAGCATATGAGTGCCAATCAGTGCTTGGGGTAGAGGAGAGTAGGCGGAGCATTTGGCTGCAGTGCCACACTTATTAGAATTGGCGGCCGTCGGGCCAGTTGTATTAAGTGTTGTACAATTAAGAGGCCTGCGGTCTGTCCGAATGTCCTGACCGGCCAGTATTATCATACTGGTAGGTAGCAGTGTGACCGCTTTATGGGGAAAGCAGACTGATTTGCCTCCTGGACCCTGCCCTCAGGCCCAATTCACCACATAAGACTGGCACTATACAAAACGTGCAGCTTTCTGCTGCCCCCCCTGCAAAGTGCTGCCCTAGGCCTGGGCCTTGTTGGCCTAGGCCAAGATACAGCACTGGTCGTATCATCTACCCTGAGATCTATGTTTGGACACAAAACGAGAAAAACTGTCAACCAATCGCCACTTGGTGAACAACTGGACTCAGAAACTGGATAAATTATACAGGACCAAGAGAAAATTCAAGATCTGTTAGTTATATGTGGTATAGGCCTCTGAAAAAAATAATCTCATGTCTGAGGAATATTTTTCTGCATACAGGTAAAAAAAATGAGTCTGACCAGGTCATTATCAACACCTTAGTTGTGGAAACAGCTGTAAAAATCTTTGTCCAGAGAGCAGCTGGTTCCAGTCACTGTGGTAATCCTAGGAGATAAATATAAATTCTACAGATATAAAAAAATGAAATATTAACTAGCAGATACAATGTTTATTATAGAATGAATATCCTGTTGCCCTAGACACTGCACATAAGCTGCTGTTTATTCTTTTAAAGGAAACAGCATTATTCTAAGACCTTTTCTCTCTGTATGTATAATTTCTCATGCGTCGGAAGAATGTGGGTATAACAATTAAATTAACGACTGCATGAAATACGTTGGGGTGTTCTATTTATGCTAAAAAAGCAGCAGGTGCCGTATGTGGCAATACGCAGGTTGGGAATTTACCAGTACCCTTGCTTGGATGTCTGCACATGCTGGCACATGTGCATACATGTCCAATTCCAGAACTGGCACCAAACACCCAGTTTAAAGGAAGGAGAAGACAAAGGAGGTTGCGTAATGATCTTCAGCTAGCCCATGATCCCTGTTCCAATGTATCCTGATCCTAAATTTACTCTGACTACCTATTACTGATTCAGCTTGCCGCTGGACTTCCCTTTGCCTGATATCTGGTTGTGACCTTGGCTTGTTGAACTGATCTACCGTGTATGACTCTTGCTTGGCTCCTCACATGTCTGTTATCTCCAGCTATCCTACTTACCTGGGTGTGACCTCGACTCGGCACCAGACAATGTCTCTCTCATCCACATCCTATTTCTCACCTGTGTATTACCTTGACTTGGCTTTTGATCTTAAAAAAACACTGCTTTCCAGACCTTCCCTACTGGTTCTATCCTGCATGGTCCTGCCATAGATGTTAACAGTCGATGCAGTGCCTCTCTGTGACTTCTCTGAGACTCCAATATGCTAGTTATCAGACCCCTTTTGACTGGATGCTGTAAAAGGCAGACACAGACAAAAGAGACTTGGAAGAATCCAGAGAATCAAGGGAAGGCCTTAAAAATGTAACAATGCTTAACTGGCACAGTTTGGTGTGGATCAGTCTTAGAAAAATGCAAGAAGCCTGCTTACAACATGGTCAGCACAGTGGCTTGTCTACGTTGAGTTTGCATGTCCTCCCTGTACTTGCATCGATTTCCTCTGGGTATTTTAGTTTCCTTGCACACTCCAACAATAAGTAGATAATCGGATCCTGACTAAATTGTTCATGCAAGTGAGACAGGGACCATAGATTGAAGGCAAGAACTAAAGTGAATATACAGCATGTAAAGCACTGTGCAAATTGCCGGCATTATATAAATACCTGAAATAAAGTTTAAAAGGGACATTAAAGGTTCATTTAAAAAATAAAATGAAAAACATTTTATACTTACCTTCTCTGTGCAGTGGTTTTGCACAGAGCAGCCCTGATCCTCCCCCACTGTGTTTCTGGATCCTCCTTTTCAGCCAATGCCCCCCCCCCCCCAATAGCAAGCAGCTTGCTCTGAGGGCACTGGTGCGTGCTCACTCCTGAGCCCCACTCTATTCGTGCATAAGACACAAAGAGCCATGGCTCGGCCCCGCCTTCCGCACTGTGTTCATTGGCTCACTGGCTGTAATTGGCAAGAGCCAATGGCTCCCACTGCTGTCTCAGCCAATGAGGAGTGAGAGACATGGCAGAAGCTCAGCTCTCATGCACATCGCTGGGTCCGAGTGGAACTCGGGTAAGTATTAGGGGGGCTGCTGCATCTAGATGTTTTTTTACCTTCATGCATAGAATGCATGCAGAGCCTTTAAAACCACTATAACAACATCTATAGGGTATAACAACCAAATGAAGTGCAGTATCTAAAAGGGTTGTTTAAAAGCTAAGTCCATCTTTCTGATCACGTTTCATGTTACACCCATATTAGTCCACTCCCGCACCCCTAAGCAAACCCTTCCCACACTTAAATAATCCGGGTTCTTCTCCCCGCCGACTCTCAATGGCGCACAAGTGAGGTGATGTCACCACCCTCAGGGTTTATTAATAGTTTCCTCAACTCAGTAAGACCGCACATTCATTTTTTTTTTTTTTTTCATTCAACCAGTGGGTTGAATGAAAAAAATAATCTGAATCCCCCATCCACTCATTCGATGTGGATGAAGGGATCCTCCACTTGTGCCATAATGTTCTGATGGCATGGAGACTAGTCCCATCATCAGAATACAATGACTAGTGCTGCTGGCTATAGCTAGTGGCACTGATTGATCAGGAAAAACCTGACAGGCTGGTTGTACAGAAGCCGATCGGTAGATCATCTTCAGTACTACCAGGGTGCCCATACATTGATCGACCTGGATCGCGGATGTATTGCCTTGCAGTCTCCAATGCAAAAACAAAAATAATAGTAATAAATGCACATTTCTGCTTTTCGCAATATAGTTGCATTCAGTTTTTTTTTTTTTTGCAAAAGGTGGAGTTCACCTTCAAACTTCAGTTTTAATCAGCTTACTAAAACCATAATAGCTACCAAAGCAAAAAATAATAACGACATAATGCTACTGAATGCTACTGCCATTTTGCTGCCTTTACATAGATAGTGTATGTATACAATCCAAGATAAACAATCTACTGGTCCTAATATTTGTACACTTCCAAGATTAATATCACTATAACCGCGAGCAATGCATAGAAAAGTAAACTTTCCACCTTCTAAACAAACTTGAATAGTTTAGTCTAATCAAGCTTCAACTGATTATGAGGTCATCTATAACTGACTCTGTAAACAGTGCCGCTGTCACTACTATAACTAATAAATTATATGACACCCTGCATGTAAAAATAGAAGAATATGGTTTCAAAGGAACATAATCTGACAAGGAAATGGTGTGTGGTAAGGTGAACAACTGTTTGATATCCCTTATTGCTTTATGAGCGTGTTTGCATAATAGGATCATGGACAGATATGGAACATTCGTTTGTTGAATGTGATGGGGCTATTTCAGTGTTCATGATACAAAAAAAAGCAGTTTATGGTAATAAACTGAATGTATAATGAACATGTTTTGCTTCCTTGGTCTGTTACATATAGCATTGAAAGTGTTTTATTTTATTTGTTCATGATGTGCAGTAAAAAACCTATTAATCCTACTAGAAGTCCAGTGAACTCATAACTTGCTGTACACTTAGCCGGAGCTGCAGCGTCATTAGCCCTGCCAGTTCTGCCTGTGAACTACATAACTGCCCCCTATGTTATGGAGATGAGGAGAGGTAAGGTGCTCCGTAATCCTAATGCACTGCCTGCCCTAAGGTGACAACCCTTCTATACAAAAAAGAAACAGTACACTGAGGGAGTTGTCACTCTAGGACAAGAACAAAGACTGAAAAAAAAAAAGAAAACAAATGCAGCCATCATATCTAATGGCTGGTAAGCTGCAATGTGTTTTTTGGATCTAAATACGCTGTAAAGGTACATAAACCATTGCTGTGTGCATTGACTATATACCTCCAATTTAGAAAAAATAAGGGACCTGGACCACACAAATTTGCAATAGCTTTGAAACCAGAATAAAGTAATGGTAACAAAAACAGTCATTGTTACTGGTCACATACACATTTTGTGCCATGTTATGCTATTTTATGCCAATCTAGCATCGAATTTAGACTGAAAAGATGACTACATGCATCCACAACAACTTGTGACTCAAGCAATGGTTTGAGCAAATGATAGAAGTTGTATTGAAAATTTTATCAACTATTTTTTTGATTGGTATAGCAATGGGTTTGATCAAAGTTCGCTATGCTTTTTCATTGCTTGGCAGCTTGGAACAAGGAAACAATTGAAACTGGGAGGGGGATTCCAAGTTTATGGCCAGCTCAAACCTTGAACCAACTAAACCAGCATCATGGTACGTTACAGTAACTGTTATAAACAAAGTGAAGATGGTGAGGTGTTGCTTAGAATAAGTAGTGTGAACGCAGTGCTACTATTAGTTGCTACATACATTCAATTCTGTTATGAGATACAACATTTTGATAATTTAGATTGTAAGCTCTAACGAGCAGGGCCCTCTGATTCCTTTTGTTCCAAATTGTAGTGTAACTGTAATGGCTGCCCTCATTTTGTTAAGCGCCGTGCAAACTGTTGGCGCTATATAAATCCTGTATAATATAATAATAATAATAATAATAATGATTGCTACCCAGTATAAAATTCAAGCAGACCCTTAAAGTACTTGTAAAGGCAGAATATTTTTTACCTTACTGCATCCTTTGCAGTAATGTAAAAAAAACTTCTGTATGCAGTCCCCCCCCCCCCTGCAGCCCCCCTAGATACATACCTGAGCCCAATCTCAATCCAGTGCTGTGCACGGGAGCCAGGGCTCTCCTGGTTCTCTCCCATCTCATTGGCTCAGATAAAGCAGAGGGAGCCATTGCCTCCTGCTGCTGTCAATCACAGCCAGTGAGTGCGGGGTGGTACTGAGCCCCACTCCTCTGTTTTGTGTGTCTTATGGACACACAGAGCCAGCTTGGATGTGAGCACACACTAGTGCCCCCAAAGCAAGTGGCTTGCTATGAGGGCACTTAGCAGGGGGGGGGGGGGGGAGGAACCAGGAGCATTTTCCCCTTCCTCTGACTAAACGACAAAACAATTCTGAAGCCACTCTGCCTTAAGCGGGGTACTTTTCGATTCACTTGGTCTCCCCTAAGTCCAATTTTATCATTTATCTTTGCCTAGTACTAAGGAGTGTCCCTTGTGTTAGAGCATGAGGATCCAATAATGTGGGTTATAAAATGTATAAATCACTGGCTAACAATTAGGAGGTTTGTTGCCAGTGGTGCATGCTGGGAGATTATATAAGTATTTGGGTGTAAGCTTGTGAAGGGGAGTCTTCCCTTAGGCCTCCTGCATTGGAGAGTGACATCGTTTTATAGCTAAACCTCCTGGGCTTGTTTCCTAGCTAGTGTGACCCTTTGCTGTGAAAGGGACCTTGGCTTGAGGCCTAAGGTGTTGAGGCCTACCTCAGCTTCTTAGGCCTCAATTTTAGGAATCTTTCCAAGACTAAAGTATCATGAAGGCACTTGAGTCTAATGTGGTAGAAAAGAAGGGTAGAAGCTTGGACATTGCCTGAAGTATGGTAAACTCTCCCCAGGAGTCAGTAGCTAGACCATCAAGTACTTTGTAGCCAGGAGTTTGATTTATAGTATTTTAGGATAGCTCCAAGCTTCTCTACCTGTGAATGTTATACGTACTGTTTTGTCCTTCATCTGGAGTCTGCCTCATCTCATGAGCCCTATACTCTAATCCAGGAATTTGAACAGAACCAAAAAGCTCCATATTTGCACTAAAAAGTGACTGTCACCCATCAGTTCACATTACCCCTCTACTACCAAGGTGAAATGGTCAGGGGTTAGGCTCAGAGACCAGTAGCTACAGCAGTAGTGAGGCTCCCAACTGGATAACTGGAGCAACTGGATAAGTACACAAGCATGTCACACTAAAGAATGACACAGACTCTCCTGAGGTGTGGGGTCTAAGCACCAGCTGGTATTCACCAAAGCATCTGATGGTGGAGATGGGGTTTGCTGTGTGTTAGTACTAGGTCGCTGTCCTCAAGATCGGCTCACCAGGAGGTGAGCAAGCTGGGTTCCAGTAGCAGATATAGCAGGTAGGGATCAGGCTGAAGCATTAGAAGTAAAACAATCAAAGGGTCAGTAATGAGTGGTTGCAGGTTGGGATCAAGTGGAAGCGTAGTCAAGGAACAAGCCAAAGGAAACTGGAGACAAGGACAGCTGCAGGTAGTCAAAGTAGCAAGATATTGTCTGGAGAGA
The DNA here is from genome assembly GCF_965119305.1 of Pelophylax lessonae. NCBI lineage: Eukaryota > Metazoa > Chordata > Amphibia > Anura > Ranidae > Pelophylax > Pelophylax lessonae. The sequence continues at coordinate 94,180,156 of NC_138771.1, read as the reverse complement.
GCACAATAATCTGCCAAACAGGAAGTGCTGAGACATGGCTTAAATCAGGAAGTTCATGGGAGAAGCAAAGCATTTAGAGCCGGTTCACACTACCATGACTCAAAGTCGCCCTGACTTTGGGCGACTTTGAAGTCGCCCGTGCAGCATGACTTCATTGCGGCTCAATTGCAGAAGTCAATGCAAGTCGCTCTGACTCCGCCCAAAAGTAGTGCAGGAACGTTTTTCTAAGTCGGAGCGACTTGAGTCACTCTGATTAGAATGGTTCCATTGCACAGCATGGAGCGCTGACAAGTCGGAGTAGTGTGAACCGGCTTTTAAGGTTCACAAGAAACAATTGTTCTAAGAGATCATACAGGGAGCTGGCTCAGCAAGAAGAGCCACTGCTGGACATTGCAGAGGTCATGAGTTCAAATCCTGGCCCTGACATAAGGATTCTGCCCTGAGGTGAAATGTCAGCCCAACTGCTTAATGTCAGTATTCAGAATTATCAATTTACCATCTCTAAACCCTCTAATAGTACGCTACTTGCTGTGGGGTCTTTAACAAAAGGGAGGGGCTAGAAGCAATGAAGAGGGACCCGAGAAGAGGAGGATCCAGGCTGTCCTGGGAAAAACCAACTTCACAGAGGAGGTAAGTATGACATGTTTGTTGTTGGAAAAAAAAGGAGACTTTACAATCTCTTAACAGTATCTCACAAAAGTGAGAACACCCCTCATATTTTTGTAAATATTTTATTATATCTTTTCATGTGACAACACTGAAGAAATGACACTTTGCTACAATGTAAAGTAGTGAGTATACAGCTTGTATAACAGTGTAAATTTGCTGTCCCCTCAAAATAACTCAACACACAACCATTGATGTCTAAACCGCTGGCAACAAAAGGGAGTACACACCTAAGTGACAATGTCCAAATTGGGCCCAACTAGCCATTTTTCCTCCCCGGTGTCATGTGACTTGTTAGTGTTACAAAGTCTCAGGTGTGAATGGGGACCAGATGTGTTAAATTTGGTGTTATCGCTCTCACTCTCTCATACTGGTCACTGGAAGTTCAACATGGCACCTCATGGCAAAGAACTCTTTGAGGATCTGAAAAAAAGAAGTGTTGCTCTACATAAAGGTAGCCTAGGCTATAAGAAGATTGCCAAGACCCTGAAAGTGAGCTGCAGCATGGTGGCCAAGACCATACAGCAGTTTAATAGGACATGTTCCACTCAGAACAGGCCTTGCCATGGTTGACCAAAGAAGTTGAGTGCATATGCAGACATATGAGTGCTGCCAGCATTGCTGCAGAGGTTGAAGGGGTGGGGGGTCAGCCTGTCAGTGCTCAGACCATATGCTGCACACTGCATCAAATTTGTCTGCATGGCTGTCATCCCAGAAGGAAGCCTCTTCTAAAGATCATGCACAAGTAAGCCCGCAAACAGTTTGCTAAAGACAAGCAGACTAAGGACATGGATTACTAGAACCATGTCCTGTGGTCTGATGAGACCAAGATAAACTTATTTGGTTCAGATGGCATCAAGCGTGTGTGGCGGCAACCATTTGAGGAGTACAAAGATAAGTGTGTCTTGCCTACAGTCAAGCATGGTGGTGGGAGTGTCATAGTCTGGGGCTGCATGAGTGCTGCCGGCACTGGGGAGCTGCAGTTCATTGAGGGAACCATGAATGCCAACATGTACTGTAGAAGAATATGTCCCGGGTAATTTACATTTTGCACTTACTTACTTACTTAATGTACTTATTTACACCTTGCACTTTATTTATATTTACATATTATATTTTTTGTATGGTCACACCTGAGCACATTTGACACTTTAGAATTGCAGGGAATTGTGATGAGAAGTTAAAACTTTAGGCAGAAGTAGTGCAGTTGAATGGGAGAATTATTCCATTCAAATTCCCTTTTCAATTTCCTGTAATTCTCTCTTTATTGAGCAGACCCTATAATCTGATGATAAGTAGGTGGAGGTTAATTATGTGGAGTAGGCGGAGCTTCAGGGAAGTGGGTGTGGTAAGTAATTGATAGCTGTGCTGCATAATGTCCCCTGGAATTTTTTTTTCAAATGTTTGCAACTATGCCACTGCCCTGGCTAAAGAAGCTGTGGGTAAACTGTGTGACTGACCAAGCATGTCTCCAGACCTAAACTCTATTGAGCATTTGTGGGGTATCCTAAAACGGAAGGTGGAGGAAAGCAAGGTCTCTAACATCCACCAGCTCTGTGATGTCATCATGGAGGAGTGGAAGAGGACTCCAGTGGCAACCTGTGAAGCTCTGGTGAGCTCCATGCCCAAAGGAGTTAAGGCAGTGCTGGAAAATAATGGTGGCCACACAAAATATTGAAACTTTGGGCCCAATTCTGACATTTTAACTTAGGGGTGTACTCACTTTTGTTGCCAGCAGTTTAGACATTAGTGGCTCTGTGTTGAGTTATTTTGAGGGGAGAGCAAATTTACACTGCTATACAAGCTGTACAATCACTACTTTACATTTTAGCAAAGTGTCCTTTCTTTAGTGCTGTCACATAAAAAGATATAATAAAATATTTACAAAAATGTGAGGGGTGTACTCACTTTTGTGAGATACTGTAAATTCATCAAGAGGGTAAATAAGGTTCAGGAGGGCAACATTTTTAATATGAAGCCAAGATCAAGAACACGGGGACATGACCTCAAACTAGCAGGAGGAAAGTTCAAAACTAATCTTCGATAATATTATTTTACTAAAGAGTAGTTGGTGCTTAGAACAGCCTTCTAGCAGAGGTGGTGAGTTATTCAACAGTAAGTGAATTCAAGCATGCTTGGGACAAACATAGATCCATAATCAGACAAAAAAGTTTACAAAAAAAAAAATTACAAAAAAATCTATAAACACTTTTCTATGTTTCTATGATGGTTATGCTGCAATATATAACTTTATTGATGTTGGGCTCAGATACACTTAGAACAGACTTTAAATGATTTCTAGTTTTGAGTCATCCATGTGTTTTTATTTTTGACCTTTGCAATGGAATGAGCTGGGCTGACTGCTGCCGTGTATTCAGGAAAACATGAATTAGCCTTTTTTATTTTACTGGGTAGCAAAATAGGAAAAATGCAAGCATATATCTTAAAGTAGTATTATGAATGTAACCTTTTGTCTCTTATACACTTTGTACAGGAACACGATAAGGGAAGGAATGTGCTGATCTGAATAGTTTATTGTGGATACAATAATGTCACAGTGGTGTGGATTTTGGCACATAAAATATACTGTGTAAAAACAGAGATAATTTCACTCCACTTACATTGTTATGTCTATTTGGAATTCCGTTTGTTCATTTGTATTCCTAATTGGGTTTGGTCCTTACTAGGTAAATTATGAATATAAATACTTATGGATGGCCAGCCCAAATTATAAAGTTTGGCTTATACTCTACATGTGTACTCTCCAAATATTCATGCATCTGGCACGCTATAAGCACTTTTATTGTTGCATTTAAATTACTTCATTTAACAACACAGATGCACAGGAAAAGAAAAAAAAACACTTCTAAGAAAAAAATTTGAGACAAAAGAGGTCACATCCCAGATCCACCCTAACTGCATAACTCCGTGTAACTCAATTGGCATGAATCCATCCCCTCCATTAGTTGACAATTCGGAGAAATCAGTTTCTATAGCCACAGAGCACAAAAAAGTTGTTTTTTGCATTTTTATCCAAGATGTCCGGAGTCACTGAAACTAATGCATTTGACAGGAAATCTGCTGTATGTGTTCTCAGATTCTTTCATTCATATTCCTAGCTCCTGGCGGTATGATTCTTTTGGATTTTAGGTGCTGAAAGCGGTACCATTATTTTGCATGCAATTCTTGTGAATGAGCAGCCCAAACCAACTGTATACATTTATTTTATATATATATATATATATATACACATATATATATATATATATATATATATATATATATATATATATATATATACACAAATATATATGTATATATGTATACATATATTATATATATATATATATATATATATATATATATATATATAATGTATGCAGTTGGTTTGGGCTGCTCATTTACAAGAATTATGTATATATGTATACATATATTATATATATATATATATGTATATGTATATATATAATAAATGTATACAGTTGGTTTGGGCTGCTCATTTACAAGAATTATGTATATATATATATATATATATATATATATATATATACACACATTATATATATATATATATATATATATATATATATATATATATATATATATATATATATATATATATGTATATATGTATATATGTATATATATATATATATATATATATATATATATATATATATATGTATATATATATATATATATATATATATATATATATATATATATATATATATATACACACACACACACACGTATATATATATATATATATATATACATAAAAAGTACAGTAAAACTGCAGGAAAGGGCACTGGGGGGCAAACTAATATGATTTTTATTTTTTTTTTGAATAGTATCCGTGTGATTGGTGTGTTTTTACATTTGAATTTGCCGCCGGTTCCACCCCCCTGCGAACGTCACGTCGCATGAGACGGAAGCCGGGGCACAGAGACGATCGGGAGGAAGATCCGCCGAGAGAGACCGCCGGGACACATCGCTGGATCCCGGTGACAAGGTAAGTAACCCCGCTTACTGGATCCAGCGATGCTTCTGGAGGTACCCCGAGTGTGGCTCAGGGTTACCGCTTTTGGCTCTGAAATTAAACCCTGAGTCCCGCTCGGGAATACCGCTAAGACGGTTAAATAATAGGGTTGATTACTAAAGGCAAATAGACTGATGCACTGCAGTTGCACTCATTTTTCTTAGTAACTGAAAATGTGGTGAAGCTCTACTTTGTAAAGAATACCCAATCAGGTGCAAGGAAAATAAAAAAAAAAGCATTTTGCTTGCACCTAATTAGATGATGGAAATTAGCAGAGCTTTACCACATTTACTAAGTTCTGTGGTAAGTGAGTGCAACGTGCAGAGCCAAATCACCTTTAGTAAACCGTGTTAAATGATAAAAAAAAAAACTGACTTAACCACTTTAAGACCGGAAGGATTTGCCCCTTTAATGACCAGGCCCTATTCAGCATTGCGTTACTTTAACGGACAATTGCCTGGTCTTTCGACGCTGTACCCAAACAAAATTTACGAAATAGAGCTTTCTTTTGGTGGTATGTGATCCTCTGTGCAATTTTTATTTTTTGCGCCATAAACAAAAAAAGAGCGACAATTTTGAAAAAAAAAACAATATTTTTCACATTCTGCTATATGACATTCTCAAAAGAAAAAATTTAAAAATCAAAATGTTTTAACATTTTAGGCCAATTTGGTAAAAAAAATTAGCAATAAGCGTATTTTGATTGGTTTGCGCAAAAGTTATCGCGTCTACTAACTACGGGAAAGATTTATGTCATTTTTATTTATTTATTTATTTTTTACTAGTAATGGCGATGATCTGCGATTTTTTGCGGGACTGCGACATTGCGGCGGACAGATCAGACCCCTAACTGACATTTTTTACACTTTTGGGGGACCAGTGACATTACTACAGTAATCAGTGCTAAAAATATGCACTGTTACTGTAATAATACCATTGGCAGGGAAGGGGTTAACCCTGTGGGTGATGAAGGTGTTAAGTGTGAGCCTAGGGAAGTGATTCTAACTGTGGGGGGGGGGGGGCATGGCTGGTGAAATGATCACAGAGACATATGATCCTACATAGAAGGATCACATGGGCTCTATGATCATCCCAGGGAGAAGGACCGTCCTTCTCTCTCAGCAGGGAATGATCGCGGGTATCAGGCGGCAATCGGAGCCGCCTGACACCCCCATCGTCTTCCCCACTGACGATCTGGGGTGCAAACGCGCCACCGACGGCGCGCGCTTGCCCCCTAGCTGCCCCCAGGTGAGCGATGTAGATCTACGTAGTTTTGCCTGTATGAGCCAGCCTGCCACAGTAAATACTCCAAACAAAATGTGGTGAATGAACCACCTTTCTCCTGTGCTCAGAAAACAAGGCTTCCCCAACTGCTTTTCCGACTAGACTTTATAAATGGCGTCTCGGATGGCTTAGGTCTTGCTGCCCTAAAGGACTGGGGCAGTCCAGCAATACTGCAAACAAAAACACAAAAAAAGGGCGCACCGACCTAGCGCATTATCCTCAATACAGGCTTTATTAGTTGAAACATAAAAATGGCTACTCACAAACGCAGGTGAAAATCAATCACATCAAACTCATGCACTTGAGTATCAGATGTAGTCCATACAGGTATCCATAGTCTCTTAAGGATGACGGCTGACACGCTTCGAGACATAAGCCTCTTCCTCAGAGCCACTGTGGCATGATCTACTCCAAGAGTGGATGAGGGAATGCTCTCCACTGAGCTATGGTGTTCTGACAGCAGGAAGACTTCCCTACCATTAGAATGCATACATTGATCCACATTGCAGGCTATAGCGTTGAGTGCTGATCCAGCGGGGAAAATCCGACAGGACAGTTGTACAGAAGCTGATTGGTAGATCGATTTCTGTACATACTCCCTGCCCATACATGGATCGAAATTCAGCCAGTCCCTGCTAAACCGGCCAATCCATGTATGACCGGTATTCTGTCAGATCACCTCTACCCATCAGATTGTGTAACGGAAGTGCCGTTTCGACAAAAAAAAAAACACTTACTGCGCATGCGCTATGCATTCCATGACTGGTAGCGGTAATCTGATAGAACGCCCATGTGGACATCTTACTACACCCAGCTATGTCTTGAATCTCAGATAACTTTTAGAAATAAAGTGAGTGTATTTAAATAAATATAGTATATTGACATGTGTGATGCGGTTTTGGGGTTACATTTTGAAAGAAGCTGGATGCCAGCAGTAAGAAGTTGGCGGAGGCCATGTTGGTACACCCAGCACTGCTCAACGCTAAAACATTATGCTTTCAAAATGAAACATCCAAACAGCATCACAGATATCAATATACTATATTTATTTATAGACACTCACTTTATTTCTAAAATTACTCTAAAATTCAAGACGTAGCTGGGTGTAGTATGATGCCCGTATGGGTGTTCTATCAGATTACCGCTACCACTCAGATCATGAAGTGTTTGGAATGCATAGCGCATGCGCAGTAAGCATTTTTTGGTCCCTTCCGTTACACAATCTGATGGGTAGTGGTAATCTGATCTGAGAACACCGGCTTAAGCCAATATGCTGTCCATTGGATCTGATGTAAAGAAAGAATGCTTAGATATGTTGCAGTTCACTTATTAAAAAGTATGGTAGTATCCATATTACAATGCTAGGTTCAGCCTTTATCAAAATTGGCTTTGTCCAGACAGAGTTTATAGCCTAGAGCTCCAATTTCATTGATGCTTTTGTTTTGCTACTGCTTCAGAGTTTTAAATCAAATCTAAAAAAAATATATATATATATTTTCTGCTGCTGATCATAGAGATATAGCAGCATAAAATAAAGTGAATTTCCATTGTTTCCATATGCTCACTATGAATTTGAGTTCATCTGTACTGGCAATGCAAGGTCCGCTAAATGGGCAACTAATGAATGACAATCCTTCTATAAATGCAAAATATATCAACACGTCAACTCCATTCTAATGGAGCAGAAGATAAAATAACAGCTCCATTATCTGTGTACGACTGATAAAAGCACTTTTACTGACTAAACTGGGTAATAGCTAAGGATTTATTATTAATAAACTATGTGTTTAGAAAGATCTGTTCAACCATTTTTAACATGGTATCATAGAAACAGTAATTCATTGAATATACAGTACCTCACAAAAGTGAGTACACCCCTCACATTTTTAAAATATTTTATTCTATCTTTTCATGTGACAACACTGAAGAAATGACACTTTGCTACAATGTAAAGTAGTGAGTGTACAGCTTGTATAACAGTGTAAATTTGCTGTCCCCTCAAAATAACTCAACACACAGCCAATAATGTCTAAACCGCTGGCAACAAAGTGAGTACCCCCCTTGGCAAATTGGCCCAATTAGCCATTTTTCATGTAACTCGATAGTGTTACAAGGTCTCAGGTGTGAATGGGGAGCAGAAGTGTTAAATATGATGTTATCGCTTTCACTCTTTCATACTGGTCACTGGAAGTTCAACATGGCACATCATGGCAAATAACTCTCTAAGGATCTGAAAAAAAAATTGTAGCTCTACATAAAGATGGCCTAGGTCAGTGATGACAAACCTTGGCACCCCAGATGTTTTGGAACTACATTTCCCAAGATGCTCATGCACTCTGCACCGTAGGTGAGCATCATTGGAAATGTGGTTCCAAAACATCTGGGGTGCCGAGGTTCACCTAGGTTATAAGAAGATTGGCAAGACCCTAAAAAATGAGCTGCAGCACGGTGGCCAAGACCATATAGCGGTTTAACAGGACAGGTTCCACTCAGAACAGGCCTCGCCATGGTCGACCAAAGAAGTTGAGTGCATGTGCTCAGTGTCATATCCAGAGGTTGTCTTTGGGAAATTGACATATGAGTGCTGCCTGCATTGCTGCAGAGGTTGAAGGTGTAGGGGTTCAGCCTGTCAGTGCTCAGACCATACGCCGCACACTGCATCAAATTGGTCTGCATGGCTGTCATCCCAGAAGGAAGCCTCTTCTAAAGATGATGCATAAGAAAGCCCACAAATAGTTTGCTGAAGACAAGCAGACTAAGGACATGGATGGATTACTGGAACCATGTCCTGTGGTCTGATGAGATCAAGATAAACTTATTTGGTTCAGATCTTGTCAAGCATGTGTGGCGGCAACCAGGAGAGGAGTACAAAGACAAGTGTGTCCTGCCTACAGTCAAGCATGGTGGTGGGAGGGTCATGGTCTGGGACTGCATGAATGCTGTCGGCACTGGGGAGCTACATTTCATTGAGGGAACCATGAATACCAACATGTACTGTGACATACTGAAACAGAGCATGATCACCTCCCTTCAGAGACTGGGCCGCAGGGCAATATTCCAACATGATAACGACCCCAAACACACCTCCAAGATGACCACTGCCTTGCTAAAGAAGCTGAGGGTAAAAGTGATGGAGCATCTGTGGGCCATGCTCAAAGGAAAAGTGGAGGTCCGCAAGGTCTCTAACACCCACCAGCTCCGTGATGTTGTCATGGAGGAGTGGAAGAAGACTCCAGTGGTAACCTGTGAAGCTCTGGTGAACTCCATGCCCAAGAGGGTTAAGGCAGTTCTGGAAAATAATGGTGGCCACACAAAATATTGACACTTTGGGCCCAATTTTGACATTTTCACTTAGGGGTGTACTCACTTTTGTTGCCAGCGGTTTAGACATTAATGACTGTGTGTTGAGTTATTTGAGGGGACAGCATATTTACACTGTTATACAAGCTGTACACTCACTACTTTACATTGTAGCAAAGTGTCATTTCTTCAGCGTTGTCACATGAAAAGATATGATAAAATATTTACAAAAATGTTAAGGGGTGTACTCACTTTTGTGAGATACTGTATGTTTATTAAAAAGAAAAAGAAAAAAAAAGAAAAAGAAAAAAAAACATCACATTCACCTTAACCACCTAAACTCCTAAAGATTTGACACCCTTAATAACCAGAGTATTTTTTTCTATTCAGCACTGCGCTCCTTTAACTGCCAATTGCGCAGTCATTTTAACAGTGTACAAAAATAAAATTTAGGTTTTTTTTTCTCACACAAATAGAGCTACATAGTAGAACCGTATGATCACTATTCCTACACAGGGGAGAATGACAGGCGGCTTGTTTACATTAGCCGCCTGCCTTTCTCCCTTCACTGCGGATGATCGTGAGTGACAGGCGGACATCGGGTCCGCCGGTCACACGCACGGACTTCAGAGGGAACGAGCCGGGGCAGGCGCGCGCCTCCGCGGGCGCGTGCTCGCCCGCTATTGGCTCACAAGTAAGTGACAGGCGAGTGACGTACCCATACGTCACTTTGCCTGGCTGGGGCTGACCGCCGCAGTATATGTACTTGCGGCGGTCGGCAACAAGTTAAGGACAGGAAGGTTTTACCCCCTTAATGACCAGGCCATTTTTTTGCGATACGGCACTGCGTTACCTTAACTGACGAATGTGACACCCTAAGACAGGAAATGTGTTACTGAATGAATCACAAGGTGAAAATAAAATGTAAAAAAAAAAAAAAATGAATGCAGCCTCTAGATTTAAGGATTGTTAAAGCGGTAATAAAGTTATTAAAAAAAAAAAAAAAAAAAGATTCCATCTGCCTGCAAGGTAATATAATGTGCTAGTATGCATCACATACTAGCACATTATGAAAGACTTGTCTTGAAACAAAGCCCTCCAGTAGCATGCTGTCACCACTGGCAGGGCTTCCATCTTCAACCTGTCTTCCTTCAGGGTTCATGGGCTCCGGCCATTTGAATGACCGAGCTGCTATTACGTCGCTCCCGGCACAGAGCTCTGAAGGCACAGTGATGTCACCAGCTAACAGACATGTGAATATCTACTAAATGGTGCATGTTTAGGAGATATTCATTTTACCTACAGGTAGGCTTTATTATAAGTTTATCTGTAGCTGAAAGTCAAAAAGTGGAGTTTACTACCGTTTTAAGCTGTATAATATAAAATGTTTGTTTCTGGGTTAATTATTGCTTTAAAAGTACTTGAGTCTCAGTCGCCTTAACAATTCCTTTATGTCTGAGAATGTACGGCATTTGGAGAGCACTGTTGTTTCTGGTTCTGAAGGGTTGAGATCTGACAAATTATTGATTCTAAGTTCCTCAGTGATAAAAACAAAAACAGAAAAGTCTAAAAAGAGAAAACTAATGCAGCCACCACATATAAGGATTGGTAAGCTGCAATACATTACATTTTTGTTTTGGGATTAGATATACTTTAAGTAATATGTTACAACCAATACCTGTTTGAGCAGTTTTTTTTTTTTTATCATTCTGTTATTACAATGTAGCAGTAGAGCACATCAGCAACGCTTTCTACTGTTAATTGTGTGGTTCTTCAGTGCGTCGAGCTGCATGCACATGGTGTGGTTTGTCTGAAAATCAATAACACACCCTCTTTTTCAACAGCACAATCCAAACAGTACAACACGGGATCTGAGATTCTCAGGCTGATTAATGATTATGTTATACAATGTTTATCTTCTTAGGTCACTGCTTATAGTTTTTTGGAATTCACATAGATACAGTAAAAGCTACAAAAAATCTACTTTACAATCAAAGACCCTTTTTTCTAAACCATCTGTAAATAGGAATGTAAAACAAACCTTACAGTAAATGAATTGATTCTACATGTCTCCTAGGCTGAAAGGAAATATTATCTTCTAGTTAGTTTTCATTGTTACCATTTATTGTGCTGCCGTTGCCACCTTGTGGTCGCAATGCTAACTACAGTTCTTCACCATTGGAGATCAATAACGCCTGTTGTATTGACTTTAGATGGGGCAGGTGTGACCTTTGACTTTACTTCTGATATAAGTCTGTGGCAGATATGGAATGCTGTGTTTCAGTTGTGAATAGAAAGTTATGAAACTGTAAACACTTGCTTTTATTGTTGCATGCATTACAGTAATTTGCTTCTAGGTTTGCTTTGCTACTGGTTTGAAGCTGTGTACACTAGCCCCAGGTGTGTGTGACTAAACAGAAGGAATAAAGAACAAGAAAGGTTCATTTCTAGTTGCTTTACCTTGATTCTGAGTTGCTTTAAAGTATATGTGAACACTTACCTTGTGATACAAACTAGTGATTAACCGATTATCGGCAAAGCCGATATATCGAAGGCCGATATGCACTTTCCTCGGTATATCGGAAACGGCCTTTTGATTTACCGATATTGCCAATATTTCGGGAAAGTGCTTGTACCGGAGTGATTCCTGCAGCTAGAGGCATCACCCCGGTACCAGTGTCCATAGTCGACGGTCGGCTGTCTTGTAATGACAACCGATGCGGCTGAGAAGCCGCTCGGCTGTCATTCCAAGGAGCGGGAGGGGACGCCCCCCTCCCGCCGCCTTCCATGGCTCGCCTGGATCTCCAGTCCCTCCGGGAGACCCGGGCATCTTACCTTCACCGCCGCTGTCTGACCGGGTCTCCATCTGCACTGCCGCCGTCTGACTGGGTCTCCATTTATTTGTATTCAGCGCCACCGAGTACCCGGAAGTGATGTCATGACATGACATCACTTCTGGGTACTGGCGGTGCGGAATTAAAAAAAGTTACAGCATTCAAAACAGCCAATTGGCGTTTTGAATGCTTTTAAGTGCAGAGGAGGGGTTTGGGGTCTTTTAGACCCTCAGATCCCTCCACCACAATACCTGTAGATATTAAAAAAAAATTGTAATGTCCGAAAATATCGTCCGATACCCGTATTTGATGACCAAAATATCGGTATCGGCGGTAAAAAAAGCGATATCGCTCGATCAATAATATAAACCATTTAAAAAACATTTTTTTTTTAAACAGCAAGATAAGTGATCTCATGACCTCTGTTCTCAGCTACATAACTGGCTAAGAGGGGTGGGGGTGGATGCTACTTGTGATGATGGGAGGCGTATGGCAGCAGCAGCGTGCTTGAATTTGCGACATACACTGTAACAAGCTGGCCTGTCAGCAGGAGACAGAGAAACAGCAGTACACTGATCTTCCCAGTAAAGTGCTGTACAGGGGGCATGTCAGCATGTCTGACCACTGGAGTACAGGCAGGCTATCCTCCCAATGACAATGCAAAGCAGCAAACTAACCACACTGGGATGGATGAGCTTCTAAGCCTGGCGTGATCAGTTTTAAATAGGGAAGCAGGGGGGACTGACAGGATCCCCAGGTATTTCACACAAAGGAAGCAATGCAAAAAATGGGATACATTTTATTATGAGTACATGGTACAGCAGACACATATCAGAAATTGGAAATGCTGGGATAACATATTCTTTAAACAATTTAAGAAATTAGATCTGCGGCACCACAGCTAAAACCTCCATCCCTGAAATTGTGAAAATAAATAGGGGGGCCAGTGGGACTTTGAGTGAGGTGAAACATTAGCTGTCAATAAACAAAAAGAACAACGGGTGCCATATAATGATTTATTGGTCAATGGCTACATGACGGAAAAATCAAGCAGCAATTGTAATAATCAAAACATGTCGGTCAATAAATTAATTTGGGAAAAACAACACGAATGGATACCATGGAGAGAAACAGTACATATGCACGTGTATTGCATATAACATCAATGAGGAGTATATACTATATAATACTGTATTAAGAACCCATGTACATACAAGATACACGTTGCATGAATGCTCTGAATCCGAGGACAAAAGAGCAAGCAATACACATAAACAAACATTTGAAATTTTTTATATATATTCCATGAATCCATGTCGTGATCTGTCATTTTGTAGCTCTACACGTTTCGTGGAATTTACATCCACTCTTCAGGAGCTTTATAAAATACCTAAAAGTAAAAATTAATTGGCACAGATATAATAATAATAAAAATAAGTATACCGGAAAAATCAAACTTGAGAACAGCCAAAATCTGAAAAGTTTGAATACTTACAAAAACACAATTGTATCAATTAATCAACCAGAGAATCTCCAAGGATATTCTGGGATTTTGAAGCATATAAAGGAAAAAACATTTCTCATTGCGTGATGCACCAGAATGGATATACGTCTGATCCGGGGCTGAGGCGGGTGCACGCCACAAAGGGTCCAAGGTGGAACAGGGGGGAGGAACCAGATGGACCCCATAAAGAAAATAGGGTTTGCCAATAATCTCACACATAAGTGACCCAATGATCTGTTCAAAAACAACATTGTTTAGTGAAAATAACGTATGAAAAATATATACTGTAAAGGGACTAGGTCCAAATTGAGATATTGGGTGTGAGAAGATTCAAGAAGAAAAGAATAAATAACATAGGATCCCAAAAGAAACACCAAAGTGACGTGTAAGCCATAAGGGAAATAAGTGAAGAGGGAGAAAAAAAGGAGCAATAAAGAACCTGCTTTCAGGATTGGAAGAGAAAGTGTGCGGGGGAAAAAAGAAGAAAAACCAAGGTGAGTTGAAAAAGAAATAAATGTGCAGATGATGGTGACTTACAAAGAGGATATCAAAAAGATGATGAATGAAACCAAAGTGCAGGCAGTGCATATAGAAATAGGATCCTAAGGATCCATCGGGTTTATATGTCCCCAGACCTGGGCGAGTCCCCGCCAACGCCATGCGGACGCCAAAGGAAGGGGCGGGGTGGGACGGACCCAGCTTCCGGTGGGTGTCGGACTCCGCCCACCACACTAACCCCTCCCAGCAGTCAGAGTGGAAGAAAAATCCAAATCCACTGATCGGCAATGTCGGACAGTGGATTGGCTAAGGGCATGACGCCGATGCTCAGCATGGCAATCTCCGCCCACCACTCATGCAGAGAAGGGGGGCAGGGTAGCAGGCCGAGCATCGCAACCCCGGAATCAGAGAACCATCTGGGCAGGAAACAGAAAGAGGGCAATGTTATTAAAAATAAATATATATCTATAAAAAATATATAGCATTTCAGATTGGCCATTGACAAGACGATACCGGCACACTTGCAAAAACAGATGCAGGCAGATCAAAAAGGGGCACGCGGGTGTCTTCCACCCAATTTAGGTAATTTAAGAAATTAGATCTGCGGCACCACAGCTAAAACCTCCATCCCTGAAATTGTGAAAATAAATAGGGGGGCCAGTGGGACTTTGAGTGAGGTGAAACATTAGCTGTCAATAAACAAAAAGAACAAGAGGTGCCAAATAATGATTTATTGGTCAATGGCTACATGACGGAAAAATCAAGCAGCAATTGTAATAATCAAAACATGTCGGTCAATAAATTAACTTGGGAAAAACAACACGAATGGATACCATGGAGAGAAACAGTACATATGCACGTGTATTGCATATAACATCAATGAGGAGTATATACTATATAATACTGTATTAAGTTGTTAAAAGGCACACAAGTATGATGTAATGACCATCTGTATCTTCAATGCGATGCTGCAGTTGAAAGACGACTATGTTTTTGATAGCCAGAAGGACTCTCTTTCTTGCTGGTGCACTGGTGCTAAAGATGTGCGAAAAGATTTATTGGTGCATTGAGGTTGGTGTTGTGCATGGAAATGCGTTTCTTGCACACATACAATTAGTGATGGACGAACGTCAGCCGCAAATTTTCTAAAAAGTCAGCGAACCGCAAGTTCCCAGGCGGGCCCCATTGACCTTAATAGGAGGCGAATTTTAAAAACATTTAGGTCATATTTGCAGCCACAAAAGACGTACTATCTGTGCACAAATAGTCCCAGCACATGGGCAATGTCATAACAGAAGTATTGCAATTGGAAAATTTGCCCTAAATTTTTTTTTTTTTTACAGCCAAAAATTATTATTTTTTTTTTTTCATAAATCAGCCAGAGCTGACAGGAGCCGGTAAATACATGTCTAATACATATAGGGTCCATTCACACATCTGTACAATGGGTCCGCATCCGTTCCACAATTTGGCGGAACCTTTACAGACCCATTGTTTTTCATTTCCAGTCTGAAAAATTAGGCATTCACAGAATAAAGAAGTAAGTGTCGGCCATTCCAGGCCCCAAAAATTAGCACACATGCATTTACCTGACAGCTAAGAACTTAGTATTCTGTGGCTGAAGGTACATTAGGCATTCACAGGATACAGAAGTAAGTGTCGGCCAGTATTGGCCCCAAAAATTAGCCCACATGGTTTTACCTGACAGCTAAGAATGTAGTATTCTGTGGCTGAAGGTATATTAGGCATTCACAGGATTCAGAAGTAAGTGTCGGCCAGTATAGGCCCCAAAAATTAGCCCACATGGGTTTACCTGAAAGCTAAGAACATAGTATTCTGTGGCTGAAGATTCATTAGGCATTCACAGGATACAGAAGTAAGTGTCGGCCTCTATAGGCCCCAAAAATTAGCCCACATGGGTTTAACTGACAGCTAAGAACGTAGTATTTGATGGCTGGAGGTACATTAGGCATTCACACAGGATACAGAAGTAAGTGTCGGCCTGTATAGGCCCCAAAAATTAGCCCACATGGGTTTAACTGACAGCTAAGAACGTAGTATTTGATGGCTGGAGGTACATTAGGCATTCACACAGGATACAGAAGTAAGTGTCGGCCTCTATAGGCCCCAAACATTAGCCCACATGGGTTTAACTGACAGCTAAGAACGTAGTATTTGATGGCTGGAGGTACATTAGGCATTCACACAGGATACAGAAGTAAGTGTCGGCCTGCATAGGCTCCAAAAATGAGCCCACATGGGTTTAACTGACAGCTAAGAACGTAGTATTTGATGGTTGGAGGTACATTAGGCATTCAAAGTATACAGAAGTAAGTGTCGGCCTGTATAGCCCCCAAAAATGAGCCCACATGGGTTTAACTGACAGCTAAGAACGTAGTATTTGATGGCTGAAGGTACATTAGGCATTCACACAGGATACAGAAGTAAGTGTCGGCCTGTATAGGCCCCAAAAATTAGCCCACATGGGTTTAACTGACAGTTAAGAACGTAGTATTTGATGGCTGGAGGTACATTAGGCATTCACACGGGATACAGATGTACAGTAAGTGTCGGCCTGTATAGGCCCCAAAAATTAGCCATTCAATGGACATGAAATGCCTTTTATGCCGCTGTATGTAGCGAAACCAAGGACCAGGAATTGCTGTGGGTGGATGGCAGTCTGGTGGATATTTGTGAATCAAACAACAAAGGGACTTCCAGCGCTAACTGTGATATCTCTCACTTTCAGGAATGAATCAAGTCAAATTACCGTGTGGTGCTGCTACTAATTAATGCTGATTCAGCATAAGTCAGTGAATGGGGGGGGGGGGGGGACAGCAGCGCTATCCCACGGTACATAGTCTACAATGTAACTCCGGCAGACTTGATTGAAAACCTTAAAAAGTTTATTTATAAAAAAAATATATAGTGATGATTAAAACATAATAGAATGTGTTCCTCCCACCCGATAGTGTGGCTGCTCGCACCGAAGCAGTGTAGATGTGCCGTGGAGCCGCCAACCAGAGGTATCCACAGCAGAGGCCGCTACTCGTAAGCGGCATCAGCAAGCGTCGGGACCCGGCTTGGAAAGCATCAGGGTTGCCGTGACGACATGTTTCGCACTGCTGTGCTTTGTCAAAGTCACGGGGAAGAACAGCAACCTTAACATTTAAGGTGGAGGAGGGGGCGGGCACCCAGTGTCTCAATATCATCATTAACCCCTCAACATCCACTCTTATGAAAATTATAAAAAGGAACATAGATAAAAGCAATTGCTACTGCATAAACAGTTGGTAATGATAGTGGACATATGCATTCAGTACTGGTACAAACATAAAACTGCAAATATGAGAAGGAATAATGAAAAACACATAAAAAAATATATATATATATTTGTTGCCTGGCATGAGGAATTTCAATGAAACATGGTCTACTGGTCACATGTGTTGAATTCCTCAGAGATCCATGCCTCATTCATTTTTATAAATGTGAGGTAGTCATGAGCTAGGCGAGTGCACTTATCGGTCACGATCCCCCCTGCTGCGCTGAACATCCTTTCGGACAGGACACTGGATGGGGGGCAAGCCAACATTTCCATTGCAAATTGTGCAAGCTCTGGCCAGAGGTCAAGCCTGCCCACCCAGTAGTCCAGGGGTTCATCACTCCTCAGAGCGTCCACATCGGCCGTTAACTTGATGTAGACGGACACCTGTCAGACACCTTTTTTTCCGCTCCAACATTTAGGCCACAGAAGCCTGCCTTTTTTTTCAGAACAACGTGACGACGGCATCATGGAAGGTGGAGTGGAGGACAAATGTGAGGAGAGAGGAGAAGGAGAAGAGGCTGGACAGTGAGAGCCTGGAGTGTGGCTTTGTGGGTTCTGACAGTGTTGCTCCCACTGGGCTCGGTGATGGGATTTCAGGCGCCTTCTTAAGGCGGTTGTCCCTAGGTCAGTGTTGGGCTTACCGCGACTTATGCGTTGATTGCAAGGGCTGCAGATGGCAACACTGATGTCAGCAATGGACACATTAAAAAAGCCCACACTGTGGAGTCATGTGCCGGCATCCTGGGAGTGCCAGATGTGACTGTACATGGTTGATGGCTCGCTCCTGATACATTTGCAGCCGGCTTTGTACCTCTTGTGCAATGCAAGTTCTGCCTGCCTCTCCTCCCTATCTGCCGGTCCGTCAGTCCGCCAGTTCTACAAATAATTGGCCAGTAACTGTTGTCACTGTGTGTAGCACAGTTAACACAGCAAAAGAGGCCAAATTTTTGCGGGACTAAAATACAATCTTAGAAAAGTATACTGTTAAATAACACCTCACTTCAATCTGTGGTATTGGGGGACCACAGGTTATTACAACAGTTCTACAAATAATTGGCCAGTAACTGTTGTCAATGTGTGTAGCACACTATGTGTGTAGCAAGAGAGGCCAAATTTTTGCAGGACTAAAATACACTCTTATAAAATTATACTGTTAAATAGCACCCCACTTCAATATGTGGTATTGGGGGGGGCACTGGTCTATCACACCAGTTGTTCAAAAAATTGGCCAGTAAGTTTGGCACTGTGTGTACCAGAATTAACTCAGCAAAAGGGGTAATATTGTTGCAGGACACAAATACACTTGTAAAAGTATACTCAGATAACACCCCACTTCAATATGTGGTATTGGGGGGCCACTGGTCAATCACACCAGTTGTTCAAAAAATTGGCCAGTGAGTTTGGCACTGTGTGTACCAGACTTAACTCAGCAAAAGAGGCAATATTGTTGCAGGACACAAATACACTTATGAATGTATACTCAGATAACATCCCGCTTCAATCTGTGGTATTGGGGGGGCCACAAATTTATTACAACAGTTCTACAAATAATTGGCCAGTAACTGTTGTCACTGTGTGTAGCACAGTTAACACAGCAAGAGAGGCCAAGTTTTTGCAGGACTAAAATACACTCTTAGAAAATTATACTGTTAAATAACACCCCACTTCAATATGTGGCATTGGGGGGCCATTGGTCTATCACACCAGTTGTTCAAAAAATTGGCCAGGGAGTTTGGCACTGTGTGTACCTGACTTAACTCAGCAAAAGAGGCAATATTGTTGCAGGACACAAATACACTTAAAAAGTATACTACATATAAAAGTATATTATACCGTGGATTACCCCCCCCCCCCCCCATATATAGTGCACTGCACAGCAATACCAAAAAAATTGCAGCCCTTTAAATGACTTTTGTGGACATTAACAGAGCGATTTGTGTGACTGCTGCCGATCTCTAACTGCCCCTAAAGCACAGACTGGATTCCTGTCCCTAACCTGAAAAGAGATTGGACCTATACCGCAATACCAGCCCTGAAAAGGACTTTTGTGGACATTAACAGAGTGATTTGTGCGACTGCTGCCGATCTCTAGCTGCCCCTAAAGCACCGACTGGATACCTGCCCCTAACCTGAAAAGATAATAGTAGACCTATACCGAAATACCAGCCCTGAAAAGGACTTTTGTGGATCTTAACAGAGCTATTTGTGTCTGGCAATCTCTCCCTGATGCATACAGCTGACCTCTCCCTACGCTGACAAAAATCAGAATGTGAAATGGCCGACAGCTCAGGTCTATTTATAGGGTAGGGGGCATGTCCATGTGCTGAAATGTTTTAATTGGCTGTCCCATTCCACCTGACCGCTGTGTCATGAGTCAAAGTTTTCCCCAATGTGAACTGATATGGCCGTCGCGAACAACACCTTTGGTGGGTAGCGAACAAGCAAAATTTGCCGCGAACCGACCGTCGGGCGAACCGCAAGGCCATCTCTGCATACAATATCATATTAGGTTGATAAGGCCAGTTTCCAGAGTGAAGCTCTTTTGACTGGATAGTTCAAGGTTTTGGTGAGAAAAAAAAACATTCCCCTAAGCGTGATCTATGTACATTGCAAGGATTTTAACAAACTTTGTTGCAGATTCCTACCTTTTGTTATTCTGAAGAAATCAGAATGTTCCTCTGTGCTAAGTGAGTCTAATGGGAGTGGTTTCATAATTATCAACCAGCTGTAGCAGCTCCAGAGCACTAATAAGGAAAGCTGCTGGGCCTGCATCCCTTTAGATGTGTTCCTATTGGAACCTTGAAGGGTGGAAAAAGAGGAGAAGGAGAAGGGGATGCAGTTTGAAAGGTAATGGGGGGGGGGGGGGACAGGAAAGAGGATAAAGATTAGGAACAGCGGACTCGGAAAGAAAAGGAGAGAAAAAAGGGAAGGGGAAGAAAAGAAGCGGAGAGAGAGGAAGAAAGGGGAAACAAGAAGGAAGGGGAGAATAAGGGAAGGGGGAGGGGGAAGGGGAAGCCTATAGCATGTAAACAGTAACGTAAGGAAAATTGTTTTTTTTTTTATGATTTTTTCAGAGTGGTTTACCTGTACTCCATGTGGGGTAACATTAGTCAACAAACAAAGTGTGTGTTTCAACACACTTGGTAGGCTGCAAATTGCCGCCAGCTAACCTGGGTTTATATGTGGGATAATTTCAATTAAGGGGGAGGTCCTTTTGCCATATTTTGGACATCTAACGAAATAACTTATAAAATTTAGTAGGTAAGCAACATTTTATATATCTCCTTCATCCCTTTTCTTCACTTCACATCCCTTTTCCAGTTTCTTCCCCTTCTCCCCTCCCCCCTTATTTGTCCTTCCCTCCCTTCTTTCCCCTTTCTCCCTCTCTCTCTCTTTCATCTCCTTCCCCACCCGCCTTCCCTTTCTTTCCCTCCTCTTCTTTCCACTGTTCCTAAGTTTTATTTCCCTTTTCTGCCCCCCTCCCCCATTGCCTTTCAAACCCACATCCCCTTTTCCTTCCCCTCTCCCTCTTTTCCCACACCCTTTCCCCCCTCCCTCTCCTTTCCTGTCACTTCCATTCCCCTTCTCCTGTTCTGTTTCCCCCCCCCCCCCTTTACCTCCCCTCTTTTCTCTTTCTCCTCCTTTCCCTTCCCTCCCTTTTCCTTCTCTCTTCTCCCCTCCCCATTCCCTTCTCCCCTCCTCTCCCCCTCTTTCCACCCCCCCCTCATTTCCTTTCATTTTTCCTTGTTGCTTCTTCTCCCTTGATACAGATACTTTCAAAATAAAATAAAAGTTAATATTGGCTGTCGGTATTTCTTTTCTGAGGGTTTGGAGATATTCTCCACAGGCCCCTCAGGCTACTTATCACCAATTATGATGCAATACCATACAGGTGACCTTTTTCTTACACAAAAAATAAACTATACCGTGAAATGTTATTCACCTTCTTTTATTTTTTTTTTTAAAGGTTTTTTATTAAACAAACAAAACACAGTACACCAAAAGAAAAATGGCAGTGCAACATAAAAGAGAGGATACAGAACATACAAAGCATCCTCTCCAATCATCTAACAAAATAAAACCACAGTACAGAGAATACCCAGTAATCGTGGTAAAAGGGGGGGTAACACATTATTATAAGCAATATATAACGACACATGCTGAGCAAAAGAAGGCACTGTAGACATCGCCTAGGAGGCGTCAGACACCGAGGAGGCAGTAAGATCAGAGTCTACCCAGAAGGACCAGATTTTATTGAATTTCTTCGGACATCCTCTGGCCTCATACGTCAGTTTATACAGAGGCAGAGCCTGATTAACAATAGAGATCCAAAATGGAACGTCAGGGGGTGTGGAAGATTTCCAACGGAGAGCAATAGCTTTCCTAGCATAGAAAAAGAGCAAACGCAGAAATAGTTTCGTGCGAGCCGGAGCATCCTCATCATCCACATATCCTAGGAGACAACGAAGGGGGTTACAGACATTGGACAATTGAGAGATATCAGTTATAAAGGCCGTCACCCCTGACCAAAAGGCACGGACAGGGGGACATTCCCAAAACATGTGAAAGAAGGATCCCACACCATCAGAGCACTTAGAGCAGAGAGGGGAGGATAATGTACCAATTTTATGAAGGAACAGGGGAGTGTAGTAAGCCCTATACAGGAATTTTAATTGTATGACTCTATCCCTGGAGGAAATTACAACCGGGATTTGTTCAGGAAGGACGTCATGCCAAACCTCCTCCGTCAAGTCCGGGACGTTTTCACGCCACTGGGACTCAACCACCGCCAAGCGCTTAGACTTAGAATGCAAAAGCCTACGATAATATGTGGAGACCAGTTTCTCATGTGAAGAGTCAGAGAGGAGATATTCCAAGGGGGATGGCTCCAGCGAGACATCCCGGAGGCCGAACTGCGCAGCCGCCGCATGTCTCAGCTGGAGGTAGCGAAAATGAGCCGTAGATGGTACAGCAAAAGTGGACTGCATGTCCGCAAAGGACCGGAAGGTTCCCCGGACATACAGGTGATCAACAGACTTCACCCCAAGACGGGCCCAAAAAATACCGTCGTCCCGACCGAAAAACTCCCGAAACCGAGGATTGTGCCAAAGGGGGGCATTAGGGGAGTACGACCCCGGAGGGTCGGCCTCACCCAATGCGGTAGCCGCAAAAACCCGTAGAGTGACCGAGATAAGTGCAGTGTTCGGCCTGCCCATAGTAGATCTACGGTGCAGCAAATTTTGCAGAGATTCATAGGACGTGAAAATAGCCGCCTCCAAGGCCGCCGCAGCATGATTGTCCTCGGGATGGAACCACCAATGTGCGTGTGCCAACTGGGAGGCAAAATAATAAAGGCGTAGGTTGGGCGCTGCCAGTCCCCCCGCCAAGACAGGTAACTGCAACGCATCTCTGGCCACACGTGCCGGCCGACCCCCCCAGATAAATGAAGTGAAGAGCGAATCGATGACCTGGAAACGACGTTTGGTAACATATATCGGGGAGTGACTCAACACATACAGAAATCGGGGAAGGAACATCATTTTAAAAATATTGATCCTACCCAAAACCGTGAGAGGAAGCTGGGACCAGAGCTGCAAAGAAGATTTAAGTCGGGCAACCAAGGGATCTAAATTATTGGGGAGGAAACGAGACAAGGGAAGTTGAATGTCAACCCCCAAGTATCGAAACCGATCTACCACCTGGAGAGGGCATAATGCGAGAGAAGGGGGCAGAACCTGGGGATCCAGGGGGAACAGAGTAGATTTACTCCAGTTCACCCTGAAACCCGAGAAGTGACCGAAGCGATCAATAATGGACAATAGAGTGGGGAGGGACTGATGTGGATCCGCTAGATATATCAACATATCATCCGCATACAAGGAAACCTTTTCCTCCAAGCCATTGATCACAAAGCCCGCAACAGCCGCACACTGGCGGATCTGCGCAGCCAAAGGCTCAATGGCCAGGGCGAAAAGTAACGGGGACAACGGGCACCCCTGCCTAGTACCCCGAAAAATGGGAAAGGAGTCAGACACGGAATTATTGACCCTGATACGGGCACGAGGGAGATAATATAGAAGTTGTACCCATTTTATGAACCCCGGTCCGAATCCAAATTTCGCCAATACCTCCAAGAGATAAGGCCACTCCACTGAATCAAAAGCCTTGTGAGTGTCCAGGGCCACCACAACCCTGGCCCCCACAGAATCATGAGTCGTCTGAAGGTTGGTAAAAAGTCTACGCAAGTTGATCGAGGTAGACCGGCCAGGAATAAACCCCGACTGGTCCGCCCCGACCAAGTCCGTGACAACCGTACACCTTCTTTTATGATATTCCTCAATGCATAGAACTTTTAAGAGATTGTAAATTATAGATATATTTATGAATTTTCTCTTTATATATTTAGTTATAAAACTTAACAAGATCTGAGGCCAGACAAAAAATCCCAATAAGCATATATTGATTGAAAAACTGAAAAATTTGAAAATATATTGATTGTTTTGTGCAAAAGTTATAGCGTTTACAAACTAAGGGAAATTTTTGTGGAACTTTCAATTTTTTTAACTAGTAATGGCAGCGATCAGCGATTTTTATCGGCACTGCGACATTGCGGCGGACATATCAGACACTAACTTAAACTTTTGACACTTTTTTGGGGACCAGTGACACTACTGATACAGTAATCAATGCTGAAAATATGCACTATTACTGTACTAATGACACTGGCTAGAAGGTGTTAACACCGGGGGCGATCAGAGGGTTAAATATGTTCCCTGGGAGTTCTTGCTAACTGTGGGGGGGGGGGGGTGCTTTGACTAGGGGAAGGCAAACATCTGTGTTCCTGCTTAGCAGAAATACAAGATCTCTAGCTTCCCCTCTCTCAGAATGGGGGTCTGCCTTGTGTACAAAGGCAGACCATCATTCTGCCTCTCTCCCAAACGATCACAAGGTGTCGGTGAACATCAGCTCTGCCGGACCCGCTGACTGGCTCTCACTGTTTTTTCTCTGACATTGAAGTACAATACACATTATCATACATGGAAACACAGAACCCATTTGAAGCAATCCAAACCATATTCTCAGTGTCCATTAAGTATCTGTCTTTCACTCCCAGTTACAGTGAGTACCGTCACAACAGGTGTTCATTCAGTAAATACATCTCCCACACAGTTAGAAAGCACTCCCTAGGGACATATTTAACCCTTTGATCACCTCTGGTGTTAACCCCTTCCCTGCCAGTGTCATTAGTACAGTAACAGTACATATTTTTAGTACTGATTACTGTAGTAATGTCATTGGTCCCCCCAAAAGTGTCAAAAATGTCAGTTAGGTGTCCGATCTGTCCACCGCAATGTTGCAGTCTCGCTAAAAATCACTGACCGCTGACATTACTAGTAAAAAAAATAAAAATTACATAAATCTTTCCCCTAGTTTGTAGACACAATAACATTTATGCAAACCAATCAATATACACTTATTGGGATTTTTTTGACCAAAAAAATGTAGCAGAATACAAATTGGCCTAAAATTATGAAAAATGTTTGATTTTTAAATTGTTTTCATTGGAAATGTTATATAGCAGAAAGTAAAAAATATATTTTTTTTCAGAATTGTCGTTTTTTTTTTTTTTTTTTGTTTATAGCGCAAAAAAACAAAAATCGCAAAGGTGACCAAATACCAACAAAAGAAATCTCTATTTGTGTGAAAAAAAGGACATCAATTTTTTTTTGGGTACAGCGTCGCACGACCACGCAATTGTCAGTTAATGGCCTGGTCATTAGGGGGGAAAACCATTCGGTCCAGAAGTGGTTAAATAACAAGTTTGAAAGTAATGTAGAAACTTTTTTCTCTGTATACTCCATTTTTTCTTACAGTAAACTATTCTGACTGTCTTTCAAAGAATAAATAAAACATCAGCAACTCAATTTACTAGTATAACCAAATTTAATGCAAGAGATGAGCCTATGCGAATGCAACAGACTAAAAAATTCCATAGACAATGAAGCTTTTTAAAATTAGCTTTTGACTTCCTCAGCAAAAATAATCCAAAACATGCAGAGGGCAGAAATACATTTAAATGTAAGTTCTTTCAGCAAAAAATAAAGTGATGGACCGCATGCTAACCCTGTCTGTTTTGCATCTAACTCAGAAAATTGTCGGTGAAAAAAAAAAAATGACTTAAGAGACAGTGTGCAAAATGGTCTTTTTCAATTTTTTTGTTCTTCAAAATCATTATGTATTTTAAACAAAAAGTCAGCCCACTAAAAAAGAAAATCAGATGCCCACAGACGGTACCTAAATTCCCACCTTTTTCTCCCTTACTGTTAGTTCGCATCAGTAAACCACCAATGGGTGTATTTTACACCACTCTTCATGTCTTATTTCGCATTGTATTTCCTATGATATGATTTACTGGATATGCTTGTCTTGTTACTTTGGTAAGATAGACAGGAGCGATACAGACTGATTCATGTGAATACTAACTGCAAATGAAAGCAGTGATCCTTCAAAGACTATTGCTATCACTGTCTGACAGCAATCCTTACACATTCAATTTGTTGGAAAACAAATTAAAGTGTATTTAAACCCAGGAACAAAAATGTGCTATATTTCAGCTTACCAGTCCTTAAAGCGGAGTTCCATTCAGTGAACGTTTTTTTTAATAAAAATACCCCCAGGACAGTCAGGGCTAGTGCATTCCACAATGGCTAGCCTCTGATCTGTCCCGGGTTGCACTTACCTGAAAGAAGAAATACTTACCTTGAAAATGTATTCTCTCATACCCCCTTGACAACGTCGGTGGACGAAAAGCTTCGGGAGGTGCTGAGTCTACACTCCTTATCACGCCTGAATACCGGAGTTGCCCGCCCTGTGCCTTGGTGTCATCTATTTACACTTTTGCTGTATTATGTTCACCTCTGGGTGAGTGCATGTCTTTTATCTTTCATTAAATGTTTTAAACGTTATCACGCTATGGGCTTGTTTCCGTTTTGTATTATATGCATACTTTGCTAAAAGTGGATCCAGCCCATTCCAGTGGATTTGGAATTCATCCCTGATGGTTCGCTTCTTTTGAACAAGTTCGGGTGGACTTTCTAGGAGCTGCCTTGCAGGATATGGGTGGTAGTAGTCCCATAACTACTTACTGCTTTAAACCCTTCCTTCCTCTGGTAAGAGGCTTCATGTGGTGGAGGTTTCACTGATTGTCTGTGTTTATATACATACACCTGGGTGGACGACCATATGAACTTCATTTCATCTACTTGTTATCTCTTTGGAACTGTATTGATGATCTTATCCCTCTGTCTTAGCCTTTGGTGTTACGCATGGTTTATGGACTTTAGTTCTCTATATGAGTTCACAGTTCTGCACATTTAGCGCGACTCTTGTTTTATATTATTCTCCAGCGCTGCCATCTCAGGTGTGGGCATCTTGAAGCCAGCGCGATCCTCTTCTGTGTCCTCTTCCGTCTTCTTCGGTCCCACGATGCACTGCACCGGCCCCGCCGTCACTTTGTAATGTTCTGGTACCTTTGGGTACCCTAATTACTCTTTCATAAGTGTATGCGCCCCACCATTCTCTTTTGGTAAGGTGCGCATACACCTTTAAGACTGATGCTGTCATCACTGAGCGCCGGACTGGATGGCTATTTAGATCGCCGGCTCTCACTCACATGTGTTCGTTCAAACTGCTTTGTGCCTTGATGCTAACCTGTCTTGAAGCTCTCATGCTTGCAAGCATACCTCGCTGTCGGAACCACGCTGCGCTGATCCCTGTATCCCGCTACCGGATCATCCGCTCTTGCCGAACCTCTCCTCTTCTACATTGCTATTAGTGATAAGTACCCCACAGGGGAAACCTCTATAACCTTCATACTAAAGCTTACACTATCTAGCTCTGCATACTAAGGACTATTACTACATCTGCATTATCTAAGATTGCTAGCTCTTGAGCCTACTACCACCTGTTCTTGCACTGGGTTGATCTCTCGTGTATGTCCACCTGCTACTCTGTCATCTGCTACCATACATGATTGCTAAAACTATCTGCATCCCATCTGCTACTATCTTACTTTCAAAACATTTCCTTTCAAGTGTCTGTCATCTACCATCTCTACCCAACCTGTCTCTTCAGCCTATCATCACTGTGTTACTATATACATAAATCACTCTAGGAAACATCTTATTGAGTGTGTGTATTTACTTGCTGAATTGAGATCATCCACACATGATGAGTCATTGGGAGTTGGGATTGGTGTCTCAGCGTTTCTCTACATGACTACTGAAGTGGAATATTTCTGCAGCTGAAAATCCACATCATACATAAAACGCAGGAGCGTTAGAGATTGAACGAACCACAAATGGATTCAGCAGAAATAACCACTCAGATGACACAATTAAAACAGCAAGTAACTGCGTTAATACACGCACTTGCTGAATTAAAAGAAGACAATCAGGCTCTGTCGCAGCAGGTAATTAGACTGACACAACTTACCACTGCTCAGTCCCCTGAACCCAAAATAAATCCTCCTTTGGTATTTACAGGCGATCGCAAAAAATTTCGCGAATTTAAAAACGCATGTGAGTTACTTTTCTTGCTAAAACCCCGTACCTACCTTACTGATCACATTAAGGTTTGTACTATTATTTCTTACCTAACAGGCGATCCTCGGGCCTGGGCAGACTCTCTTTTTGAGAAAAGCGACCAGCTTCTCAACTCCTATGCCTTGTTCCTAGCAGAACTCACTAGCCTATATGATGATCCCAATAGGCAGAGTACTGCCGATCTTCAATTAAGATCCTTGAAACAAGGTAGGAGACCTGTAGAAGACTTTGTCGCAGAATTCAAGAGATGGACCCTTGATTCAGAATGGAATGATGCATCTCTGAAAACCCAATTACCAATACTTATATACACGGACCATAAAAATCTCCAATGTCTTCAGACTAACAAAACTCTTTCTCACCGACAGGTACGATGGTCACTATTCTTTCTAAGGTTTAACTTCCTAGTAACCTACACACCTGCAGATAAGAACAAAAAGGCGGATGCACTATCACGACTAACTGAAGAAAACTACTTTGAAATCCCTTCCGTTCCTATAATACCTCACAAACGCATTATTGGAGTTGTCCGTTCCTTGAAGGAAGAGGTTTTGCATGGTATAAGTTTGGATTCACCCCCACCACAACTAAATACTGATGCAGAAGGCTTCCTCTACTACAACGACAAACTTTACATACCATCTACCATACGCACCAAGATCTTGGAATTATCGCATGATGTGCCTATGGCAGGACATATGGGTATGACAAAGACTCTTAATCTGATTACCAGGCAATTCTGGTGGCCTGACATGAAAACATCTATACAAAAATTCGTCTCTTCATGCAATGTCTGTGCCAGGTCCAAAATTGACACTACGAGACCATCCGGTCTACTATGCAGTCTACCAATACCCCAAACTCCATGGGAAGTTGTGTCCTTGGACTTTATAGTGGAATTGCCTCCTTCCAAAGGATTTAATACCATCTTAGTGTCAGTGGACCATCTGACAAAAATGGCACATTTCATTGCTATTCGCAGACTACCTTCGTCCAAACAAACGGCAGAACTCCTGATGAAACATGTCTTTAAGTTACATGGTATCCCAAAAACTCTTCTGTCTGACCGTGGATCACAATTTATTTCCAAGTTCTGGCAAGAACTATGTCACATACTACGGATCGAGCGGAAGCTCACTTCTCCTTACCATCCGCAGACCAACGGACAGACTGAAAGAGTCAACCAATGCATCGAGCAATATTTACGTTGTTACACTTCTTACCAACAGGATGATTGGGTGGATCTTCTCCCTCTGGCAGAATTTGCCTACAACAACGCAACCCACAGTACGACCAAGCAGAGTCCGTTCTACTTGAACTATGGGTTTCATCCCTCTATTCTTCCACCACGCATCCTTCCTTCAAATAACCCAGTAGCCTCAGACTATCTTACCCAAATAAAGGACTCTCTGGGTTTGCTTAATACTACCATTGCACACGCTCATAGTCAACAAAAGAAGTACTATGATCTTCGCAGAAGACCTTCTCCTCAGTACGCTATCGGGGACCTCGTTTGGCTCTCAACAAAAAATTTAAGACTGAAAATCCCTAGCAAAAAGCTTGGACCTCTGTTCTTGGGACCTTTCCCAATCAAGAAACTTATTGGAAAAGCTGCAGTACAGCTTACATTGCCAATAGACCTCAAAATACATCCCATTTTCCATGTGTCGCTACTGAAGCCCCATGTTCCTGACCAAGGAATAAGGCCTACTATCCCACCTCCTCCTCCTTTACAAGTTGAAGGTGGAGAAGAATATGAGATAAAAGAGATTCTGGATTCTCGTATCCACAGAGGAAGATTTCAGTACATGGTTCGATGGAAGAACTGTGGGCCCCAAGACGACACCTGGCTAAACACCTCTGACATACATGCCTCTAGATTAATCCGCAATTTTCATGCGAAGTACCCAGACAAACCAGCTCCAGAGGCCTTCAGGAGCCGGCCTTAAGGGGGGGGGGGTACTGTAATGTTCTGGTACCTTTTGGGTACCCTAATTACTCTTTCATAAGTGTATGCGCCCCACCATTCTCTTTTGGTAAGGTGCGCATACACCTTTAAGACTGATGCTGTCATCACTGAGCGCCGGACTGGATGGCTATTTAGATCGCTGGCTCTCACTCACATGTGTTCGTTCAAACTGCTTTGTGCCTTGATGCTAACCTGTCTTGAAGCTCTCATGCTTGCAAGCATACCTCGCTGTCGGAACCACGCTGCGCTGATCCCTGTATCCCGCTATCGGATCATCCGCTCTTGCCGAACCTCTCCTCTTCTACATTGCTATTAGTGATAAGTACCCCACAGGGGAAACCTCTATAACCTTCATACTAAAGCTTACACTATCTAGCTCTGCATACTAAGGACTATTACTACATCTGCATTATCTAAGATTGCTAGCTCTTGAGCCTACTACCACCTGTTCTTGCACTGGGTTGATCTCTCCTGTATGTCCACCTGCTACTCTGTCATCTGCTACCATACATGATTGCTAAACCTATCTGCATCCCATCTGCTACTATCTTACTTTCAAGAACATTTCCTTTCAAGTGTCTGTCATCTACCATCTCTACCCAACCTGTCTCTTCAGCCTATCATCACTGTGTTACTATATACATAAGTCACTCTAGGAAACATCTTATTGAGTGTGTGTATTTACTTGCTGAATTAAGATCATCCACACATGATGAGTCATTGGGAGTTGGGATTGGTGTCTCAGCGTTTCTCTACATGACTACTGAAGTGGAATATTTCTGCAGCTGAAAATCCACATCATACATAAAACGCAGGAGCGTTACACACTTCCGGTTCTGCAGCGTCATCCCTGCACAGCTTCTGGGCATGCCCAGAAGCTGTTTTGCAAGGTATGACGGCACCTGCACCGGAACTGACGTCGGGGCCAGTGCAGGCGCATTGCTTCCTGGGAGTGATGACGTTCGGCTCCCAGGAATCATTGCATGCCAGGAAGTGACGAATCGCCGTGGCCGCCGAGGGGAGGAAGTAAGGTAAGTATATTTTCTTCTAAACGAGGTAAGTAAAAATAAAAAAAATTGCGATTATCCATTTGTTTTTCAGGTGACCCAGAGCGAGAAGATGCAGGTAAGTATAATTTTAGGGTGGAACTCCACTTTAAATGTGTTGGTAACATTTTTTTCTGACTTTCCCCCTTTATTTTTACCTGATTATCCTGTTAGTAACACACTTTCTGTACTAGAGTGACAATGCTCACTTACTGTCTCAATATCTATGGAAGAACAGTGTTGTCAGTCACCCTAGCACAGATAATGAGTTAGGACTTCAGAATAGTTTGCTGATTCTCATCTCCATAACATAATTTACAAAGAAAATCTATGGTAGGTAGGGCTAATAACTTCTTGGGATTAGAGATGAGGTTCACATTTGGAGCCACCTTGCATTTAAAGCAGATTTTACAGTTTCGAGGTTTAGCATAACTCCAAATTTATGACCAAAACTCATGACTGAATCCATAATGCACTGTAAAGACTTTTTTCCTGCTCAGATGGGTCTCTGAGAGCCAATAATCTGAAAGAATGGACCACTCCCCTAACTATATGTATTATCTTTATAATTTTGGGTGGGGTATATTCTATGTGTTTTTTCCTTGATAAGACCTTCTTTAAGTTTGGGGTGTGCAGCATACACACATTGTTTAACCACTTGCCGACTGCCTAACGCCGATCTACGTCGGCAGTCAGCCCCTCACAGGCAAAGTGACGTAGGGCTACGTCACTAGCTTGTGAGGGTCTAGGGAGCGAGCGCGCGCCGCCGGAGGCGCGCTCCCGCTCCCGCGTGGTCACGGACCCGATGTCCGCCGGTCACTCGGCGATCGGCGGGGGAGAGGGAGAATGTCAGGCAGCTTGTGTAAACAAGCCACCTGTCATTCTCCTCGCTGTAAAGACACTGATCACACGGATCTAGTATGTAGATCCGTTGATCAGTGTCCTTACAGCTCAAGCCACAGCCAATCACAGTAGAAAGCACGCCCCTAGGGATACACACAGCCCCTCCCTCCCAAATAAAGTTAACCCCTTCACTACCAGTGTATTTTTACAGTAACAGTGCATATATATAGCACTGATTACTGTAGAAATGTCACTGGTAACCCCAAAAGTGTCACAAATGTCAGTCAAGGGTCCGATCTGTCCGCCCCAATGTCGCAGTAACGCAAAAAAAATCGCAGATCGCCGCCATTACGCGTTAAAAAAAAAAACAAAAATCTTTCCCTTTGTTAGTAAACGCGATAACTTTTGCGCAAACCAATCAAAATACGCTTTTTGCGATTTTTTTTACCAAACATAGGTAGCATAAAACAAATTGGCCGAAAATGTTAAAAAATTTTGATTTTTACATTTTTTTGGGGAAATTTCATATAAAAAAAATGTGAAGAAATATTGCTATTTTTGCAAAATTTACGCTCTTTTTTTGTTTATAGCGCGTGATCACAAAATCGCACGGGTGATCAAATACCACCAAAGGAAAGCTCTGTTTGTGGGAAAAAAAGGACGCCAAAATTTGTTTAGGTACAGCGTCGCACGACCGCGCAATTGTCCGTTAAAGTCACGCAGTGCCGAATCGCAAAATACCCCCTGGTCGGAATGGGGGTAAAATCTTCCGGGGCTTAAGTGGTTAAAGGCACTAATAGGTGACAACAAGGTCCTTCTGGGCTTGGTCACAGGACGTAGGCCCATGTGACTTTTTTTTCTTACGTTTACAACTAATAAAGTTACAGAACACCAGCAGATAGTTGACTGGCTAACAAAACCTTCCACACTTACATCCTTCTTGGCACAGAGCAACCAATTTTCTGCCTTTTTAACTAAAGCACCCTCTTCCCCTCTTCCTGCGCTAATCCATAGCTCCACAACAGAGGAATCTGCAGAAATATTTGACCATACAATAGCCAATTGGCAGAAGGAGGAACATTTAAGGGATGTACATGTGGGATAGCGTGGATTGTGTGGTGCAGCACACAGTCCAATTGCAGTAGAAACAATGTGTAATGTAGTCTGAATATACCAACTCACAACAAACCTGGCAGAAGGCAGCTGGACTGGGAACACCCATGGGTGAAAAGCAGATGGCAGCAGAGCAGATCTCAGCAGGACTGACAGCGTCGGTCTTGAAGAGTGAAATGAGGCCTGGCCGGTCCATGCCCACACAGGAAGTTTTCCAGGAGAAGTGGCAGTCTTTCACTACTCATCTGGAACCTTTCTCTACCACTATTAATGTCCCTGACAGACGGTTGACCTGTCCCTGCACTATTCACATTCTAAATGTGTGCCCAACACACCCAGGGTCTTAAATAGACTCTCAAACAAGATCACTGCCCCAGTGAACCAGGAAACTATAGAGGAATCATGCAGTGCAGAAAATAGACTTTGACAGATGTGCAGGGCCGGTGCTTCCACTAGGCAAACTAGGCAGCCGCCTAGGGCGCATTGCCACCTAGGGGCACAGCCACGAGTCAGCACTCACACTCCATCGTGAATGATCCTTGTGAGCTGAGGAAAGGGGCGGCAGTGGGGGAGGAAGAAGGGACAGAGGAAGATGCCAGGTGTCTGGGTAGTTGCAGAACTACCAGGCCCTGGCTTTCCACCATTGTTGGGGGAGCCCCAAGGGGCAGGAAAGGAGCCCACCGGAGTGCTAGCTGCAAAATGATCCTCTTTGTGTGGAGCTGAGTGGCCTAATCCCTGGGTGGGAAGAGACTCTCTAATCTGAGTTGGTGGGCAGCCATTAATTTCCCTAGGTCGGTATTAAGCAGGGAGTGGAGGAGAGCTGAACCTGAGCCGGAGCTCGGCACTGGAGGGCGGCACCTTTACTGGAGCAGAAGCGACGAGGCAACGGAATGGTCTGAGGATGTTGGTGATGAAGGAGGTGCAGAGCTCTCTGACTGCTGCTTCTCCCTCCACCAGGAGCCGGTTGGAGCTGTGGTGAGCACTGTGGTACAGGAGAGGAGCGTCCTGGGAGAAGGAATAAGCAGGATCATGGTGAAGGAGGGCAGAGTGCAGGCCACTCTCTTCATACTGCCCAGTAAGTGTCCCCAGAACAGGGAATCAGGGTCCCTGGGTGTGACATGGAGTATCCCTGGTGTGAAAGAGAATTGCGGTCACCAGGTATGCCATGTGGAATCTGAGTCACCAGGTGTGACATGGGGGAGAGGGGTCACAAGTGTAACAGGGGTTTGGGGTCACCAGGTGTGCCATGAGGAATTGGAAACTCTGGGTGCGCCATGGGGGATTGGGGGACATGGAGGAACATCAGGGTCTCCAGGTGTGACATGGAGGAACATCAGGGTCCCCAGGTGTGACATGGAAAAACATCAGGGTCTCCGGGTATGACATGGAGGAACATCAGGGACCCCTGATGTGACATAGAGGAACATTGGGATCACTGGGTATGACAGCATTACATGGAGGAACCATCAGATCAGGGTCACTGGATATGACATAGAGCAGTTTTTAACCCCTTCCCTTTTTATTTTATTTTTTTTCGGGGGAGGCGCAAGTAGCTGATCTTGCCTAGGGCGTAAAACAGTCTAGCACCAGCCCTGCAGATGTGTTCCTCAGCATGACAACACAGTGATCGATAACAAAATAATTGCAATGAGCATAATTAAAATAAAGCCAGAAAAAGAGAGATGATAAACAACTAATACGATGCCACCATTCACTGGAAGTACTGTTTTTATTTGGAAAGTGTGGAGATCCCTGGTGTTGATTAGGATCCTGAGAACATCTGGAGAGGTTTGGAGAGGTATTGCAACTTGGTTAAAGGGCAAGGCGCTCTTATATACATGATTGAGGTGAGCTAGTTTAATTGGTGGTGAAATACACTGGATGTAGACAACATTAATCCTGAACCACTATCAGGGAAGATTAGACACTGAACACATTTGTCCAACTATATTGCTTATTGGACTTTTACACATACTAGGTTTCATTCACTTTTATATATGCATTTCACATTGTTTTTTTTTTTCAATTTGTATGATTCACCTCAACAGATTTGTCAGAAAACCTTTACTTTAGTTTTAGAATCAACATTTTCCATGGGACACTATACTACAAAATACTCCCACAAATGCAGGCCATTAATTGCAACCAAGATTTGTTAATTTGCACACACAAAAAAGTATTCCTAAAAAATGAATTCAAAACCATGTTGCCAAAATGAATACACCCCAGCAAAAGTCTTAGGCCCCTTTCACACGGGCTTTCCGATCATGTCTGCCTGTGGTACCTGATCGGATGCCCAATGCACCCCTATGGAGTAGCAGATGTCAGTGGTTACATGTCCACTGACACCCGCTGCTGTCCGATCCGATCCTGTCTGTGAAATCCGGACAGATGGTAACCCTATTTTCCATCCGTCTGGAGGATCGGATCGGATGAAAACAGACAGGCAGTCCATTTCCATCCGATCTCCCATAGAGGTGAGCGTGGCTCTGACAGGTCCGTCTCAGCACAGTGAGCAGAGACAAATCTGTCGTCTGCCTGCTCAGGTGGGGGATCAGTGAATCGATCCCCGCTGAGCAAAATGGAGTACGCCGGGCATAAAGCTTATGTAAAAGTACCCTTAGGAGCAAAGCAAAATTTTAGACAACAAAAGCCTAATTAACAAGAGGTCAACTACAGGTGAGTCTAATGATCCATTACACAGGTGTCCAGCAGACAGTTGATTATAAAAGGGTGTTACTTAACAAAGAAAACCCCTTCCCATTTCATCCTGTCAGCAATCGCACCACATGGAAGAAAAGTGTCACAAGGCCTGAAAAAGAAAATATTTATTTTCACAAGAAAGGTGAAGGCTACAAGAAGATCAGCAAAGCTTTACCTGTCAGTCTTAATAGTAAAAGTGATACAAAAATGTAACCTCTTGCCGGCAACCCGCTCCTATTGTGATTGGACTCAGCAGGGGCCAATCAGCTGGTCTGGCGGACCGGTTGTCTGCCGGGACCCGCCGATTATTCCTGACAGAGGCAGAACTGTGGTCTGCCAAAGTAAACAAGACGCAGATCACCATTCTGTGACAAGGGAGGACAGAGATCTTGTGTTTCTTCTAAACATGAACACGGATCTCTGTCTTCCAACAGTTAAAGCATCCCCCACACAGTTACAAAGCACTCCCTAAGAATACAGTTAACCCTTTGATCGCACCTGATGTTAACCCCTTCCCTGCTAGTGTTATTAGTACAGTGACAGCGCGTATGTTTTAGCACTGATCACTGTACTGGTGTCACTGGTTCCCAAAAAATTATCAAAAGTGCCACTATAAGTCGCTAATCGCCGCCATTACTAGTTAAAAATTAAATGCAAATTTCATAGTTTGTAGATGCTATAACTTTCCAATCAATATACGCTTATTGGGATTTTTTTTTTTACCAAAAATATGTAGCAGAATACATATTGGCCCAAATTTATGAAGAAATTAGATTTTTTTCATTTTTTTAATAGATGTATTTTATAGCAGAAAATACCTTTTTTTTTTTTTTCCAAATTGTGCAAAAAATAAAAACTGCAGCGGTGATCAAATAACACCAAAAGAAAGCTCTATTTGTGGGGAAAAAGGACATACATTTTATTTGTGTACAGGGTCGTACGACTGCGCAAATGTCAGTTAAATTAAAGCAGTGCCGTATTGCAAAAGATGGCCATGTCATGAAGGGGGGTAAACCTTCTGGAGCCGAAGTGGTTAACAAAGACGGAACTGCAACCATATCAAAGAGATGTCTAGGCTGTCCACGGAAGTTACCACCTCGACAGAAGCGTCTTCTGATGAGAAGGGTTGAAGAAAATTACCATGCAAGTTCACTGCAGTTAGCTAAAGAAGTAGAGAGCTAACCTGAGGTGATTGTTACTTGTCTTGCCCTGTCTTTAAAAAATCATGAAGGTCATACAAAATACTAGATGTAGTAGTTTTTTTGTGGGGTGTATTTATTTTTGGATCAACTAACTTGAGTAAAACTGAAGATTTTAAAATAAAAGTTAAAATATTAACCTTACTTTCATGTAATGAGCTAAACACATGTTCTATAGGTAACCAAGATGCATATCAATTGAACATATTCAAATCAATACACATAAGCAGCGCTACAAACCATGATCTAAAAGCAAGATCTTAATAAATATCTATAAAACTTCATATGAATAAAACTGAAATAAATATAGGTAAAAAAGTCCAATAAATGAAGAATCCATCAGATACAAAACTCTTGAGGGGTCCAAGTGAGGAGTCTATCAACAGTGTGGGAACGTATGCTGACACAGTATCCCTTCACCTGACCACGTGCGCTTCTTATAAAGGAAACACACTTTCCAGATCCCACTGCAAAACAAACCTGTAAATATAGTTTTTCTAACTAGTCCGGACCATCCATATAGACAGAGTCTTTGCAGCCCCGATGTGACAGTCTCTCATAGAAAGTGCATAGGAGGGAGTAAAGAAAGGCACATAGAGCAGTATCGGCAAATACAATGCACTCTTTATTCGTAATCCACCCCCCTCCACTATTACACTTACAGAAAATACAGTAAAACCAGCGTGGATATAAAATACAATCACAATGCGGGCGCCTCCAGCCGCTCACCAGTCCTCCGTCCGCTCGTCAGTGTTCCGGAAGTTCACGGACAAAGCCGAAGCTGCCGAAACTGCCGTACAGCGTTCTGTTTTCTAGGTGATGGCGCAAATCACCGCTCTTACGCGTTTCATCATAGGACTTCTACAGAGAGTGTGATTGCGCGGTCACGTCACTCCTATTTATCTCATGCCTCCACCAAAACTTTAACCCCTTCGAGCAATGCTTCCACCACCAGAGGTGATCGGCATCATCGGTAATCACTGATTGCAGGACCTTAAGCATGAACCCATTTAATGTAACAGTACAGGATAATGATATAATGTGTTTTGGTACCATATAACCTGAAGCATATTACAACAATAAATATACAAACAGTACAGTGCAGTACATTATGATGATGTTTGCAGAACCTCAGCCTCGCCTGTGAACCAGATGTTTACATCTTCCCAATCATAATGACACCACACTAATATATCGATACTGCATCAGGTATACATGTGTTTATCATGAATAAAATCTCAAAGTAAAATTACAAAGCCAGCATATGTTGTTCCTACATAATGCTGCTAAATGCAGTGTGTCACTATTTGAAATACAAATGCTCTCTACTGGATGCATATAAAATAAGCACACACCATGAGGCTAAAACGGATACTTCATATATTCTCATGCACGCTTGGAATAACAGCCCCAATGTTGTCACGTGCATGGTTTAAACTAATTGGGCCCACCATCCGAGAACATACCCTGGCCATGCCCAGGTATATTCCCGAGGAATATCGAGCCTGGCTATAAACCTACATGATAAAACAAGTTAAAATATAAATATGTGGTTTGCATAGTAAAAATGGCTAAAAAATCAGTGATTACCGATGATGCCAATCACCTCTGGCGGTGGAAGCATTGCTCGAAGGGGTTAAAGTTTTGGCGGAGGCATGAGATAAATAGGAGTGACGTGACCGCGCAATCACGCTCTCCGTAGAAGTCCTATGACGAAAACGCGTAAGGGCGGTGATTTGCGCCGTCACCTAGACAACGGGACGCTGTATGGCAGCTTCGGCAGCTTTGGCTTGGTCCGTGAATTTCCGGAACGCCGACGAGCGGACGGAGGACCGGTAAGCGGCTGGAGGCACCCGCATTGTGATTTATTTTATATCCACGCTGGTTTTACTGTATTTTCTGTAAGTGCAATAGTGGAGGGGGGTGGATTACGAATAAAGAGTGCATTGTATTTGGCGATACTGCTCTATGTGCCTTTCTTTACTCCCTCCTATGCACTTCCTACGAGATACTGTCACAGCGGGGAACAGGGCTGCAAAGACTCTGTCTATATGGATGGTCCGGACGAGTTAGAAAACGATATTTACAGGCTCATTTTGCAGTGGGATCTGGAAAGTGTGTTTCCTTTATGAGAAGCGCACGTGGTCAGGTGAAGGAATACTGTGTCAGCATACGTTCCCACACTGGTGATACACTCCTCACTTGGACTCCTCAAGAGTTTTGTATCTGATGGACTCTTCATTTATTGGACTTTTTTACCCATTTCTATTTCAGTTTTATTCATGTGAACTTTTATGGATATTTATTAAGATCTTGCTTTTAGATCATGGTTTGTAGTGCTGCTTATGTGTATTGATTTGAATATGTTCAATTGATATGCATCTTGATTATTTATTTTGCTACATTCAGGCGGCAGCTTTTAAATTTTAACTCATTCTTTGATATTGTGCACAAGTCACTTGGAGTGCAGAGCGCTGGGTGATTGAGATTTAGACTTTCAGTTTGCTTCTCAGTCCTTTATTGATTTACATGTTCTATAGGACTCAGTTTTGTCAAAATGTTGGAAATTGTTCTTATGTTCATTATGATATTAATTACAATCTTGCTTTTCAAAAGGAGTGTACTCATTTATGCTTTAGCACTGTATGTATGTACTGAAGTTTGGTCTGCACATTAACACATGAAAGTAGTGTGCTTTTTATTTTAACCTGATTGTGCTACTCTTTTCCAAAGAAACATAATCAGAGTATATGGCAAGAAGCTGCCCGCAGTTAGATTGCAAAGGGCAGCGAGTCCCAGTGCCCTCTTTGGAATCAAGTTGCAAATGATCAGCTTCAGGTCGAGGTTCAGGGGCTGCAGGAGGGTGAGGGCTGTCTGCATCCTCCATACCATCTTCACTTGGGCCCAGAACAAATTCCTTAGACAGATCCAGACAGTCTGTGGTACCCTCTGGGGTAGCTGGATTGTCCACAAACACTGGGCTGGAGGCTCTCTGCCTCTGAAGTGTCAGGGACAGGAGACTCAAGCAGGAGAGGGGGTGTGTACAATTCTTCAGGCACTTCTTGTACTGATGGAATATGCATGGAGTTAAACGACTCCTGTCTTCAGACCTCAGCAAGTTACGGTGAAGAAGTCTCTTTATAGAATTTGGCCCTTTTGAGACTACATCATACACTGGGGTTTGAAGGGAAGGGCTGTTTCTCCACCTGATAAGAGGTATGCTCTCATTTAGGTTCTGGTTTACTGCCTCTCTCATTCTTGGTATTTTTTTCCAACACCAAGTCCAAGTGTTGGACATGGTACTCAAACGTTTTGGATAAAATGATGATATCATCCAAATAAATTAGCACAGTCTCAAAAGTAAAGTCTCGCAAGCAACTTTCCATTAAGCAGTAAAAACTGTGGGACACAATGCTTAGCCCAAAGGGCAGGCGCCTAAACTTAAACAGTCCCAATGGTGTGATAAAGGAAGTCTTTTCAGGATCCAGATCCTGGGACTTGCCAGTAGCTGCTCACCAGGTCAAGGGGAGAGAAATACTTGTCCTGCCCCAAAACCATTAGTCATTCCTCCACTCGGGGTAATGGGTAGGCATCCTAGTAGGTACAAGCATTAAACCTGCGATAGTCCACACAGAATCGTAGGCTTCCATCTTTCTGCCTAACCTAAACCACAGGAGCAACTCAGGGGCTGCAACTCTCCCAGATTACCCCACTTTGTAGCAGGTTAAGGAGCAAGTTCTTTACCTCCTGGTACAGGGCTGGAGGAATGTGATGGTACCTGATTGGTGGAACATCCCCTGTATGTATTGTGTGGTTAATTAGCCTCTGTGTACCTGTAGTCATCTGGGCTGGTGGCAAAGACCAACCCAGATAGCAAGGATAACTTGCCACAAATTTGTGGCAGTGTTGAATTGTAAGTCTTTTAACTTGCTAAACATGTTCTCTTACAAATTGTACACTTACAGAGCACTTGAAGCACAGGATCTACTTGACAGACCCTTTTCCAATTTGTAGCAAATTTGCATGGCAAGGCTCTAGCAAGAGCAAACTTGCAGTGGTGAGTCTACAGCAAGAGCTCTGAAAGTCTATATAATGAGAAATTTGCCACAGTGACCCCTGTGGTGGGATGACTATTGCACAACATAACCAGAACTTGCAGCAGACTTACAGAATGTTTGCAAAGAAAGTTGATCTGGAAGCATGCAATGCGGACTTGCTGCAATTGTACAACAAACTTGTGAAGCCTGGCAAGTCTAACAATAGCTTAGCAAGTCATTTTCAAACTTGCAGCACAATTGCTTGCTATCTGGGAACAGGTGCTTTTCTTGCATTGGTGGTAGTAACCTCTGTAGGGGTAGGGGATAGTCGCCCTGCAAAGTGATGTCTAGGTGTTTCAGCAGCTTGTATTGTGCCTCATCTAGTAGGGATATAGCTGTATGAAGCGGAGCACATTTGGCCTCTACCCCTGAGCTGAATTTCTGAGCTGCAGTGCGGGGTTACCATGTACAAGTCTGCTAGGGTGGCATGGTTGGGGAGTGCAATTGGAGTCATCCCCAGATTGATGAGCTGCACCAGGACCTTCCCTTTGTGAACCTTGGAGAGGGCGTGCAACCAGCCACTCCCCCAGCACCACCAAGTCCTTGCGAGGTTCTATCATCACAGTAGTCCCTTGCAGCTTCTTGTTGGCCCAATAGAAAGGGACAAAACTACCTCTCAGAAGGGTTCCAGTAGTAGCTTCTGCTTGGGGGGTGTCCGAAAACCCCGACCTGTACAGGTTGCCTCCTGGCCGCACAACATGGATGATGTTGAGCCACACAGCTCGCAGACCGTGGCCCTATGCCGGCTGACCAGAATGCCTAAGCTCGACCAGCAAGAGGGGCAGGTCCTAGTCTTTTAACATGTTCATACCCAAAACAATGGGCATGGAAGAGCTGACTGAGCCACCAATACTCCTACCTGATCCACCACTTGATCGTCAATCTGGATCTTCACCCAACTGATGCCTTTCACCAGTAGGGATCGGCGAACAGGTTGGGCCCCAGCATGAGTTTGGGCCGAATATTTGCTGAACACTCTGCCATTTGCCGAACACTCAAATTTGCAGAGTGTTTGCCAGGGTAAGCTGGTTGTTAAGGAGCAGGGCCAGGAAGCTGGTCGCAGCATCCATAACAACCAATGAGTCATCAACTGTCAATGGGTTTCCCCGCTGACAGCTGAACAAAAAAAAAAAGTGGCAGTAAAAAAATAAAGAAAAAAACGGCATGGAGTCCCCATACCAGGGGAGCCCCACGCCAAAATGTAAAAAATGACAGGGAGTCCCCCCCATACCAGACCCTTACCTGGACATGCAGCACTGCAAGTCAGGAAAGTGGGGGACAAGCAAGCCCCCTCTACTGAACGATAACATGCCATATGCCTTCAACATGGGGGATAGGTACTTCGGGACAGGGGGGGCTCTAACCCTTTAAACCCCAAAGCATCTTGTCCCCATGTTGATGGGGATGAGGGTCTCTTCCCCACAACCCTGGGCTATAGTTGTAGGTGGGGGGGGGGGGGCATATCGGAATCTGGAAGTCCCCTTTAACAAGGGGCCCCAAGATCCTGCCCCCTTCCTGTGAATGAGTATCAAGAACATAGTACCCCTACCCATTCACCAAAAAAGTGTATAAACACAAGAGACAATTTTTTTACAATTCGTTTAATAAAAAAAAAAAAAAATGTTGTCCCTCGATGTAAATCCATCATCAATCACGCTGCCCTCCACATCGCCAACCAGGAAAAAAAAAGAAAAATAAAACGCTCCCACCTCCTGGTTACCCGGTGGCACTGCCCCCTTCTGACATCACATGCCCAGCATGCACCAGTCTGTACTGTCAAAAGGGGACTGCATGGCCAGA
Organism: Pelophylax lessonae; assembly: GCF_965119305.1. NCBI lineage: Eukaryota > Metazoa > Chordata > Amphibia > Anura > Ranidae > Pelophylax > Pelophylax lessonae. The sequence goes on along the minus strand of NC_138771.1, from coordinate 94,137,329 downwards.
TAAGGGTCTGGTATGGATTTAGGGGGGAACTGTTTTTTTTTTTTTACTTTATCGTGGGGATCCTCTCCAAATCCATACCAGACTCTTATCCGGCATGCAGCCTGGCACGCCATTTTCCCCCCCTTTTTTTAATAGCCAGGTGCCAGCAATTGTAACCATGAGTCATTTTAACTGGGATTTGACTTGTTTTTTTTTTCCTTAGAAATATCATTTTTGCTGTAGCATGTTTTATGCATGTGACAGATGCGCCGCTTTACAGGCACAATAAGGGGACCCCTCAGGCACTATATTTAAAGGAATTTTTCATTTTTATTGTTGCAATTTAAGCACAATTAAAATCACTGCTCCTGAAAAAATTATTGTTTAAAAAAAAAATGTTATTGATGTCCCCCAGGGCAGTACCCAGGCCCCCATACCCCTTTTATGGCTAATTACTTGCATATAAAGCCATCAAAATGGGCACTTTTTGTTTTACCTGTTCAGCTCCATAGACTTTAACGGGGTTCGCCGTTTTGGTTTAGAACATTTCCCCTGTTTGGGAGTTCTGCTGTGAATCGAACAGTAGGGTATTTTGACCCATCTCTATTCATCAGGATGGACAAGTTACTGGCCAATTTAGGAGATAACCCGGATCGATCCAGCTGATCCCGCATTCTAAACCATGACTATGACTTCAGACCCTGTGTTAATTAGGCATGGGGCTTCCAGTCCATTGACAATGGCGGTCACTACTGGGCTTGCGACCAGTCTTGCCTGCTGCTCCCTCCCAAAAAATACTGACCCTAAGCTTTGACCCTGACCTGGACTCAAACACTAACCCTGACACTGGCCTAGATCAAACCTTGATCTAGGTATTTCTTTATTATTATTTTTATTTATTTATTTTTTTACACTCTTTTTATTTACTCTGCAAGGAGAGAGATAAGATGCATCTCTCTCCTCCATTCACAGAGAAAAAACACAGGCGGGGCTTCACAATGATTGAACATTGTCAGTCCTTGAGACCCCGGTCTCTGTGCTGGGAGCACACCATATGGCACGTTCCCAGCACAAAGGGAGATACGCAAATATGCGGCCCCACAGAAAAAAGCCCAGTCCAGTGAGGTTGCATATTTGTGTTATCGGCATCAAGGGGTTAAATGCTTTTTAGTGACCACAAGCACAATACAATACCCAATTTGTAAAATATGAAAGTTGATGTTGTGCTGAGTACAACAAATAATGTCAAGATTTAATATTTTGCACACCCTTAAAATGGCAACAAGCTGAACAAACTAGGGTACCTAAAGATTTCCATAGGGGACAATTTAAAAGCCTTTATAAGTTACTAGTTTAGACGTAAACCTGAGCTCTGGCACTAGAATTATTGCTCTCACTCTGACGTTTGCAGTGATACCTCACATATGTATATGGTGCAATCACTGTTTACATATGTGTGTGGGACCTATGTACGTGTTTAAATTGGAAGTGAGCACTATGGGGCAGGGACACTTTACATTTTTTAAATTGTATTATTTATTTTATTCAAATGTATTTTTTTGTTACACTTTTTCTTTCTTTCTATTTTTGATTCAACTTTTGATTCAACTTGAACAAAATTCCTTATAATAGCTTGGGCAGTGGCAGGTACTCTTTATTGAGAGATCTGTGGTCTGTTAGACTCTCAGTCCCTCCTCTGCCCTCCAAGGCAGGCAATCAGACACAGATCAGTTTTATTGGCTCCTTCCAGGGGCGATAACGGCCAGGTAAACAAAGAACCAGAAACCGGAAGTGATGTCACCCCTGCACAACCCCTTAAAGCAGTGATGGTGAACCTTGGCACCCCAGATGTTTTGGAACTACATTTCCCATGATGCTCATGCACTCTGCAGTGTAGTTTAGCATCATGAGAAATGTAGTTCCAAAACATCTGGGGTGCCAAGGTTTGCCATCACTGCCTTAAAGCAATATCAGTAAGTTTGTGACCTATATCGATTCTTCAAAAAAAGTGAATATCGGTCCCCGATAATTGGCTGCAAAGATAATCGGTCGACCTCTAATTTGTGTATCTTCAGTGTAGCCTTCAAAGTCACATGAAAAGTCCCTCTCCCTGCTGTACAGTAAGTTTATTTTTCACTTTTACATTGATATGTGTCACAGTGTCCCTCATGGCAGTGGCCAGCTTCTATGCCCCTTTTTTGAAAATAGTTTGTTTAATAAGCCTCACAAAAGGAAACCATTGAATTGTAAGATCTGCCCTTCATAAATCTCAATGAGATTCAGGATAAAAAATAGATTTTTCAAATTTTGAGAGAGTTTCATGAAACTGGCCATAAAGCCAATCCGGACAAATACTTGGGATTTCAGTGTGGCACAGTTAGAGAACACAGAAAATTAGAAGCTTTCTGGATTTTTTTGGCAGGATCAATATTTATTTTTTGCAAACTAAATATAGGACAACCACCGGTGAACATGAAAATCAAGGTCCACCACATCCCATATACAAATACACGGAGAGAACAATGTTCACGGATTTTTAAGGTGCCAAAACACTAAGCTCTTAAGATAAAAAATGCAATATATTCACAATAAAAAAAAAAACACTTTTGAAAGTTGTTTTAACTGCTTGCCGAACGCCGCACGACTATTTACTGCGGCGGTCAGCCCCGTACAGGCAAAGTGACGTAGGACTACGTCGCTAGCCTGTGAGCCTCTAGGGGGCGAGCACGCGCCGCCCCCGCTCGTTCCCTAAGAAGTCCGCGCGTGTGACCGGCGGACCCGATGTCCGCCGGGCACTCGCGATCTCCCCATGGAGAGGGAGAAAGGCAGGCGGCTGATGTAAACAAAGCCGCCTGTCATTCTCCCTGATGTAAGAACAAAGATCATACGATCCTGCTGTGTAGTTTCGTATGTCTCTGTGCTTACATCACTAGCCACACCCCTTTACAGTTAGAAGCACGCCCCTAGGGACACACTTAACCCCTGCATCACCAATAAAGTTAACCCCTTCCCTGCCAGTGTCATTTTAACAGTAACAGTGCATTTGTATAGCACTGATTACTGTAGTAATGTCACTGGTAACCCCAAAAGTGTCAAAAATGTCAGTCAAGGGTCCGATCTGTCCGCCGCAATGTCGCAGTCCCGCAAAAAAAATCGCAGATCGCCGCCATTACTCGTTTAAAAAAAAAACACCAAAAATGACAGAAATCTTTCCCTTAGTTAGTAAACGCAATAACTTTGGCGCAAACCAATCAAAATGCATGTATTGCGATTTTTTTTACCAAACATATGTAGCAGAAAACAAATTGGCCTAAAATGTTAAAACATTGTGATTTTTACATTTTTTGGGGGGGAATTTCATATAAAAAAATGTAAAAAATATTGTTATTTTTTTTAAAAATGTCGCTCTTTTTTTGTTTATAGCGCAAAAAGTAAAAATCGCAAAGGTGATCAAATACCACCAAAAGAAAGCTCTGTTTGTGGGGAAAAAAGGACGTTAATTTCATTTGGGTACAGCGTCGCACGACCGTGCAATTGTCCGTTAAAATCATGCAGTGCCGAATCGCAAAATAGGGCCTGGTCAGGAAGGGGGTAAAATCTTCTGGGGCTTAAGTGGTTAAAACCATTATGAATAACATCCATCTAGTCAACTCAACTCAATCATTGGCTTCCTCAGTCAATTTATGAGTACTACCTTTTGCATTACTGTAAGTAGAAAATGCACACAATCACCAAAGTGTATATCATGTAGATCAAACAATATCTATATTTATCATATACAATTGATGTATTATAAGCCTAATAAGAGACAAAAATACATAAGTTATACAAATCAATCATTAAATTTATCAGCTGGAGGGCACCTCACCAAAAGGAATCTTGACGTGAACTTATTTCAACACAGCAAGATGATCTATATTCTTTGGATATTCAAATATCATCCACAGAGGTACTGGTAGGCCAATACAAGGGGTATGAGGTCACAGGGGGCTCCCTCAGTTTACTGAATAATGTAAATTGCCCCCCCCCCCAAAAAAAAAAATGTTGATATGTATAGTTGATAAGATGGAATAAGAATTTAGGATGCAAAAAAATAGGTAAGAAAGTTACATGAACCTGCAATACATACATAAATATTGTCACCCATGGTATATGATAAGTATAAATATTGTTTGATCTACATGATATACACTTTGGTGATTGTGTGCATTGGTGATTGTGTGCAAAAGGTAGTACTCATAAACCTCCTGAGGAAGCTAGTGACTAGCAAGTTGAAGTAACTACATGCACACACCACATGGATGTTATCTTGATTGTTAAAAGAAAAAAAAACTTTTAAGAGGGCTTTTTTATTGTGAAGTCTAATTAAATACAATGTATTTTTTTCTGAAAACCCTGTTTTGGCACCCTTAAAAGTCCTGAACATTGTTCTCTCCGTGTATTTATTTGATGCACATGTAGCACCCTCCTAGGTAGGTGCTAGGAAAACCCATGGGGGGGGGGGGGGGCCTGCCTGCTTATCAGGGGGGACTGATTGTTCAGCTAGGCTGTCATGTGTTCCTAGGTGTGTCTGTTGCGCTTGGGGAGTCTCCCCACTGTGTCCAACGAGGGCTCTTATTGGGCAGTGGAGGAAACCTGACCAATAGCACACCAGGGCTTGTATCTATCCCAGAGGGCAGAATCTGCCGCAATGCATCCTGGGATGGGGATAAGTCTGAGGGGAGCATCTGACAGGGTGTCTTTGGCGGGAAGCAGAGTCCCAGGAGGAGGGTGACGGCTGTCTCTCCTCCTGTTAGCGCTAGAGAAGGTGTCCTTGGTGGTCAGCCTGTAGGACAGAAGGTTGAGCTGAGCTGCAGAGAGGGATCCAGTGTGCTGGGGACCGAGTGGAGCTGCTGGGGCAGAAGTTTCCAGGAAAGCATTGTCATGAATACTGTAAACTGCCCCGGGGTCTGCCTAGGATAGGGGACCACTCCAGAAGGTTGGAGGGATCCAGGAGCCAGCTAACCAGTAGAGAGGGCTTGGATAGTGCCAGTGATTAAGCCCTGAATATAAGTGTGTGTGAAAGAGGGTGCCAGTGCGTGCCCTGAAGTGTTAAGCAATGCAGCAGTCTTACAAGTAGCTACCTCAGTGAAGAGGGGTCAAGGAAGCTTTGATGAGGACTTTGTGCCACACAAAAGTGTCAGAAGTCAGTTCAGCGTTAACAGACAGCATTTAGCCAGCGTCAAGTCAGCGCCAACGGGCGTTTTTCAGTTGTGTCACTCAAATTGTGTATAGTTGAGCCAGAGGAGTATCCCACTTATCCCTTGTCCCATCCAAGTTCAAAATAAATACAAAAAACCCAAAGATGCTGGACTGTTCCTTGTCTCAGTGTTCACACTTGGAGAACATGCTTAAATGTGCTGTTGGTACTAGCGGTAACCCAGGCGCACCCTCAACCCGCAAAATGGCTGGGAATCCTGCTACACATATATAAAAGAAAACTTAATGGTATGGGTAACAGACCAAGAAGAAGCAAGTTAGAGAAAATCATTGTTACAGTTACATACACTTAGAGCCCATTCAGACTGCAGCGACACGACTTGCCGGGGCGACCTGTGAAGTCGCGGTGCACCGCGACCTCGGCGTGACTTGCACGGACTTCATATAATTGAAGTCAATGCAAGTCGCCTCCAGGTCGCCCCAAAGTAGTACAGGACTCTTTCTCTAAGTCGGAGCGACTTGTGTCGCTCCTATTAGAATGGGTCCTGTACTGTTCAATGGCGAGTGACCGACCGCGACTTGTCAGGCGACCAAGTCGCCTGACAAGTCGCGCTAGTGTGAATGGACCCTTAAAGTATTTCAAACATTTAAATTGTTATTTAGGTTAGAAAAAATAAAATAAAAAAATAAAAAATATTTCATTATGCAGTGTGTGTATGTTGGTGAGATTCATTTTTTTTTTTTAAAGCTGCTCTTTATAGATGTCCTAGTGCCAGATAACTAGAAGACAAAATATTTACATATCATGGTTCACTGGTTATAGCAAGCCTGATATGCCAACAAGAGATATAACTGATAAGACATCTGTCAGTAAACATTCACGCGTTCTTTTTTTCATAGAAAAGAAGATGGTTAGATGTCTCCTGGGTATCTTCACACTTCTTAGACCTATTTTATACAAGCAGTGCTTGAATAGACTACATTTTTGGTATTGTCGGGTTGTGGGCCTAATCTCAGCTGTCATAAGATAACTAGACAGACATGAATTGGGCCAGACACAACATGACACTGTTAAGCACATTTAATTGATTTATTTAGGGAAATAAGCAATTTCTGCACATCAAAACAGCATGAAAATTTCCTGTGTTTAAGTAAAGGTGTGTTTATGTTTACTATATGTAGAGATTGGCCAAACAACACCCCTGTTCGGTTCATAGTAGAACTCCCGAACAGGGAAAATGGTCTGAAATGAACAGCGACCCCTATTGAAGTCTATGGGAGCCTAACAGCTAAAATTAGAAGTCCCCGTTTTGAAGGCTTTTATGCAAGTAATTGGCCATAAAAGGAGTATGGGGGTCCGGGTCCTGCCCTGGGGCACATGTATCAAAAATAAATAAAAAAATGGATACATTTTTCAGGAGCAGTGATTTTAATGATTCTTAAAGTGAAACAATAAAAATTGCCTTTAAATATAGTGCCTGGGTGTGCCCTTAGTCATTCACATGGGGGGGGGCAGAATCTGGGGGGCCCCTTGTTAAATGGGGCTTCCAGATTCTGATAAGCCCCCTGCCCCCAGACCCCCACAACCACTGGCCACAGTTGTTGGGATTAGGCCTTTGTCCCCATTAACATGCACCCCAAAGCACCCCCCCCCCCTGTTGAGAGCATGTGGCCTGGTATGGTTTAGGAAGGGGGTCCTCCTTTCTTGACCTACCAGGCTGCATGCTCAGATAAGGGTCTGGTATGAATTTGGGGGGGGGGGGGGGCCATGCTGTTTATTTTTTTTTTAGTTTTGGCATGGGCTTCTCCTTAAACTCCATACCAGACCTGAAGTGCCCTGACAGCTGATGGCTCATTTGTTGTTAAGGATGCCGTGGCCAGCTTCCCTGCCCCACTCCTTAACAACCAGCTTATACTGCTTTGCCCAATCAGGGCCCAAAATGCATTGTGCAGTGCACAGTGCACTGCAGGGCGTTCGGCAGGGCACACATCTGCCGAACACCCTGCAAATTTGGGTGTTCCCAGGACGGGGCGAACAGCCAATGTTCGGCCCGAATTGATGTTCCGGCTGAACCGTTCGCCTAACTCTAACTATATACTAACACTCAAGTGTATCTAGCATTTGTTTGAGCATTAGCAATCTGATTGCAGGGACACTTATGATCCAGTGGCTGGATAGTCAAAGGGAAAAAGTGGTTTTATACCTATTTCCCTTATATCGTATAATCAGGATAACATAAAATACTTTTTTTTTCCAGGTACATTTATAACATTTAATATGGATATTATGCAATAATTTTAGCCAATACAGCCATGTGTTTCTCTATCCATTTACGGTCTGCTAAAAAATCTTGTTCTTTACAGATATCTATAGCTCAATCTGAAACTGACACACGGTCCAGAGTTTCAGTCTTGCTCTAGGATTCCTTTGTCATGGATTACATTCGTAAAATAAATGTTTTACGTATAACACAGTTTAAAACTTTCAGGGATGAATCAGGCCCAAATTTTTCGCTGAGTTTGGACCTGAAACTGAGCCAGAGACGCACAGGACCCCTGTGCAATCTGTTCCGCAGCCGTTCCGGAGATATGTGAATGGCTCCATTGAGAGCCGGGCACACTCTCTTGTCATGCGAATTGAATATGGGGAAACCCGTATTCAATTCGCTTAAGTGTGAACCCAGCCTTAAAGGGGTACTAAAATCATGTTGTGAAAATTGCTAGGAATTGCTAACGTGTATTGGAGTAACATTGTCAATGACTGACCATTGGCTGAAGAGAACCATTGTAAGTCCTGAAAGAAGCAAAGGGGGACTTGAGAGCATTTATTATGGAGCAGCAACTGGAGCCTGGACCTGTCACTGTTGGAGGAGGGCACGCTGCGAGGTATGTTTGCAAGTTTATAGTGCATAATTGCATGGTTCTTGGTTCATTCTTCCAGCTCCTACATCACTACTGTGTCTTGTAGTGAAGTAGGGACTGGCATGCTGAAGCAGAGCATACACATCTGCATTTGCTTTGTATGCGGAAGAGTCTTCAGCTGAACATAGATCCAAGTCATCAACCCCCTTACCTGTAGGGGTAAATAATAATGGAATTGTAAACTTCAAATTAAGAAAAGAACAAATAACAAAAAAAACTAAAGGGTTATACTTACCTGCTCTATGCAAAGAAATTGCACAGAGTGTCCCCAAATGTCCTCTTCTCGGATACCCTGCTGGCTCTCCTGGCTCCCCCTCTTCTTGGTGTGCCAAAAATTGGAAGCCGCCTCCTATCGTGGCACATCTGCGCTGCCTGTGTTCACAGCCCCCTCATCACAGGATTTGACTGACTCAGGTAAGTAAAAGGGGGGGGGGGGGTGAGGAAAGCATCAATGTAGAAAATGTTTAGTCTGTGGAACCATGTAATGGATTTTATTGCTGGTTGCTTTCATTTTTAAAAAAGATGTACAGCAAAATAGTTTCTTTCAGGTAAGCCCTGCAATAAAAGCATAAAAAAAAATATAAAAAAATATGTGCTCTTTGGAAATATTTTCTTCCTTCTTTTTAAAGTGGACCTGAACTATGTTTAAGGAATTTACAGAAATGTTACTTTTCTGCCTTTGTGGTACTCTGTAAGATTTACATTTCCAGGATTGGTGGATAATAAAATATTAATTTTACTACACTATTGGGAGCCTATCTCTTTTTTCATATACCTCTGATCTTACTACATTGGACTGGAGAGGAGCCATATATCAGGTCGCAGGATACCTAAAGGGAAACCCATCCTAGCCCAGGGGGGCAAACCAAGCGTGAATGGTTCTAATGCCGTAGGACCCATTGGATCTGGTAAGCCTCTAGTTTACCCACACCACAGTGAAAAGTAATTGGATGTCACGAAAAATACGGATGTACAGTATATTTGAGCACTTGCACCTTTGAATATTATTGGACAGTCACCACCATTTAAGGAATTTATATCATTTGATTATTGGAGTGTTTGGAGCACTACCAGTCACTTGTCACTTTATGCACTAGATGTATTCACCTTATTGATATGTATCTATTAACTTATGTTTTATACACATTATTGATTTATGTGTCATTTTTTTTTTTTTTTTTTTAAATAAACGTTTTATTGAAAAAAAGGAAGACGAACAATGACAAGCAATGGCAAGGTGGGAGAGTCAGCTTATACAGAGTAAAAAAATAACATAACATATCAGAGAGCAACATAAACCGTATCCAAGTACCGGAGTCCTAATTATATAGCAGATAAACAAACCAGAACCTATCATAGTAGGACAAGGCGTACTGTATACGGGCGACACCTAGGTACAGTACAATACATAGGGGTGCCGATGCAGCACGGGCGAATGCCCTAGCTACATGGGCCAAAACAAGCATGCAATAGGTCTAAGAGCTCTCAAATGGGGTAGAGGGAGACATACAAAACAGAACCAATTGAGGGGAAGGAGCAGACTCTGTCCCGTCAGCCTGGAAAGATATGAAAAGGGGCAGTAGGGGGGCGATAATGTGACATTTCTAGATAGGACACCTCCGGAATGGACACCCCCAGGGGGAGCTCACTGTGTCCTGTACCGGAGGATGACCTTCCACCAATGTGAGAAGACTGCTCCTCGCTAAGCAAGGGGACGTGGGGGTAAGGAAGAGTGAAGGGGGGGACAGGGACAAACAATAGTGGGAAGCAGACGCCAGGGGCGTCCAGAAACAGTAGGTGGGAGGGACAGGTATTTAAGGGGGAGGAAGGAAGCAGGAGGAGTAGGCTAAATAAGGAAAGGGGAACAGAGACTAGAGATAACAAGGGAATGAGTAGAGGAATGAGGGTGCATTCCCCCAGACATCGGCCGGGAAATTTATGTGTCATTTATCCCATTTTGTATTTATAATTTTGCATTATTGATTATCACTAGATTTTTATTCAGCAAGCGCTATAGTTGGCCTTTTTATTTAGGCTTACCCTTAATTAAATACATCAATAGTTCATATAAATATAAAGTGCTGGTGTTGATATCCCATTCAAATATTATTATTGCCAGAAAGTGAATAAGTGCTTCTTATAAAAATAAAAGTGCTCTGTGCATCCAGTGCTAATATAAATATCTCATCAACAGTGAAAAAAATATATATATATATCGCATATGTGCAAAACCAGATAAATGAAACAATAAGTGTCCAATCCAGATTGTACGCTAGATAACACCAAATTGTATCTGGTTACAACAAATCAAAAAAAGTTTTATATATACGGATAAATAAATAATGGTGATTAGATCGTGCAATTTCTTTTCCTCCACCTTTAATCTCCTTGGTGTGAACCTTGTTCAGTGATTTCACTTCTAGGTGCCCTAGATTCTCACCTCAAAAAGGACAATAATACGCCTGTATTATTTAACCGGGGTTAGTGAGTGTTCCTCTCCCTCCTCTATTCCAGCGTAGTTTTCTGAGAGCCACAATCTCCTCCTAGAGATCCGTTAGTTCCTTCCCGATGTTGTGGTGTCTATGGGGACCTTTAATACCTTCCTTTGAAAGCGACTTCTTGGTTGTGTATCTCCTACTTGGGGCTCATTAAAGCAATGGGGCCATCATTGTGTAGTATTTTAGCATTTATTTAATAGAAAAATAGCAAACTTACATTTAAAATCACTTTCTTCTGTATGAAATAAACCGCTGTGGGAGCTCTGTCCCGTACCGCACGTCACTTCCCGGTTCCGGGTTCCTACGCATTGCGTCACGGTATCACGTGACTTCCTCAGGGAAGGATTAATTACCTGTGTAGTTTATTCTGTCTTTTCATGTATGCCTCAAGTGCCTTCCAGCAGATCACAACCACCCCCAGGAGCACGGTTTTCTAATACAATTAATCAGTGATCACTGGTCTCCAGTGGCGGCTGGTGAAGTTTTAAGATGGTGGGGCGCAAGACCCCGCCCTTCCATTTTGACCCCTCCCATTTCGCAAAAGCACCACCCCTTATATACTCCATCCATTTTGTCCTCTGTATTTTGCTTGCGTGAAAAAATTCTCCCAATATATCACATATTAAGGGGTCCATCAGTACTAGTATATCCCATAATAGGGAGCAGGGGCCCTATTATGGGATATACTGGGAGAGACATCCTATTATGGGATACACTGACTGAGAGTGGCACAAACCCCACAGTACAGACCCCCTATCACTAATCCCACAGTACAGACCCCCTAGCACTAATCCCACAGTACAGACCCCCTAGCACAAACCCCACAGTACAGGCCCCCTAGCACAAACCCCACAGTACAGACCCCCTAGCACTAATCCAACAGTACAGCCCCCCTAGCACAAACCCCACAGTACAGGCCCCCTAGCACAAACCCCACAGTACAGACCCCCTAGAACTAATCCAACAGTGCAGGCCCCCTAGCACAAACCCCACAGTACAGGCCCCTTAGCACTAATCCCACAGTACAGGCCCCCTAGCACAAACCCCACAGTACAGACCCCCTAGCACTAATCCCACAGTACAGGCCCCCTAGCACAAACCCCACAGTACAGACCCCCTAGCACTAATCCCACAGTACAGGTCCCCTAGCACAAACCCCACAGTACAGACCCCCTAGCACTAATCCCACAGTACAGACCCCCTAGCACTAATCCCACAGTACAGACCCCCTAGCACTAATCCCACAGTACAGACCCCCTAGCACAAACCCCACAGTAAAGGCCCCCTAGCACAAACCCCACAGTACAGGCCCCCTAGCACAAACCCCAGAGTACAGGCCCCCTAGTACAAACCCCACAGTACAAACCCCCTACCACTAATCCCACAGTACAGGCCCCCTAGCACAAACCCCACAGTACAGACCCCCTAGCACTAATCCAACAGTGCAGGCCCCCTAGCACAAACCACACAGTACAGGCCCCTTAGCACTAATCCCACAGTACAGACCCCCTAGCACAAACCCCACAGTACAGACCCCCTAGCACTAATCCCACAGTACTGGCCCCCTAGCACAAACCCCACAGTACAGGCCCCCTTTCAATGTAGTGACCAGCGTACATGCCCCCTTTCAATGTAGTGACCAGCATACATGCCCCCTTTCAATGCAGTTACATGGTTACATAGTTACATAGTAGGTGAGGTTGAATAAAGACAATAGTCCATCCAGTTCAACCTGTGACCAGTATAAATGCCCCCTTTCAATGTAGTGACCAGTATACATGTCCCTTTCAATGTAGTGACCAGCATACATGCCCCCCAATGCAGTGACCAGTATACATGCCCCCAATGCAGTGACCAGCATACATGCCCTCAATGCAGTGACCAGTATACATGCCCCCAATGCAGTGACCGGTATACATGCCCCCAATGCAGTGACTGGTATACATGCCCCCAATGCTGTGAACAGCATACATGCCCCCAATGCAGTGACCAGTATACATGCCCCCAATGCAGTGACCAGCATACATGCCCCTAATGCAGAGAAGTGGCTGGGGAAGCTGCAGCCCTCTTACCTCTCTCCTTAGTGTTAGTGGGGGAGTCCTGTGCCGAGTCCTCCATATCTGAGGTCGGGTCACAGGGCGGATCATGAGTGCTGAGCTGTGGTGTGGAAGGATGAGGAAGCTCGTCGGCGCCATCTTGAGTGGCAGTGTGTGTCGGGCTGTCGGCTTCATGAAGAAATCAGTGAGCCGTCTGGCTCCGAGTCCGGACCGGATGGCTGCGGGTGTCTTCCTGCTTGTGGAGTATGGGGCTGCTGCGGTGAGTCGCTGGGTTACCCGTGGAAGGCGAATCCTGGACTCCTGTCTGACGCGGCTCCCCCATGCGTCACATCACCAGGTCCATGTCCTCCTGTGATTGGTCCAGGCTGGAGTCTGGACCAATCACAGCCCGGACATCAGAAAAGTGGGGAGTGTCGGGGCGCATTGCTCTGCGCCCCGATGACCCCCAGAAGAGTGCCAATCGGCGCCTCTGCAAAAACCCAGCACTAAGTCCGGCGCCCCTAGTGGGCGAAAAATAGACAACATTTTTTTATTTTTTTTTTTTATTTAATCTTTTTCTTTCTTTCTCCTTTTTTTTTTTGGGGGGGGGGGCGGCGCCCCTGCGCCCCGTATCGGCTGCTGGTCTCACTAAATACAGACATTTTTTGTTTTACATTTATCTTGCATAGATCCATTCATTTGGAAAGTGCAGAAAATGAGTGATCAGATACCATCCTATGTGGATTGAGCTGTGGTACTGAAAACAGGAGAAGCATGTCCTGGGTTTTGTAAAGCTCAGCATACACTATACAATCTGATTGTACAATCTCCTTTAGATCTTCTATCAATTATGTAGTGTTAGGGCCTGCCTGATTGGATAGACTGTGATCGGATAGCTGGTGTGTCCTCCCATTATATAGTTTTGGTAAATATAAAGGAGATTTTAGAGAGCTTATACAATCACATCAAACTTCTAGTTATATGTTTTTTTTTTATCATGGTACTACTGTATAAGCACTGACTTAATGGTTAGTGTACCTAGGGTCTCCAGACCCCCCCCCCCACTGAGGGGGTGACAGAGAGAGAGGGGGGGGTGACAGAAAGAAAGAGAGAGAGAGGGGGTGACATAGAGAGAGGGGGGTGACAGAGAGAGAGAGAGAGGGGGGTGACAGAGAGAGAGAGAAGGGGGTGACACAGAGAGAGAGAAGGGGGTGACAGAGAGAGAGAGAAGGGGTGACACAGAGAGAGAGAGGGCGGTGACAGAGAGAGAGAGAGAAGGGGGTGACACAGAGAACAAAGGGGTGACAGAGAGAGAGGGGGGGGTGACAGAAAGAAAGAGAGAGAGAGAGGGGGTGACATAGAGAGAGGGGGGTGACAGAGAGAGAGAGAGGGGGGTGACAGAGAGAGAGAGAGAAGGGGGTGACACAGAGAGAGAGAAGGGGGTGACAGAGAGAGAGAGAAGGGGTGACACAGAGAGAGAGAGGGCGGTGACAGAGAGAGAAAGAGAAGGGGTGACACGGAGAGAGGGGGGTGATAGGGAGAGAGAAGGGGTGACAGAGAGAAGGGGTGGCACATAGAGTGAAGGGGTGACACAGAGAGAGAGGGGGGTGACACAGAGAGAGAGAAGGGGTGACAGAGAGAGAGAGAGAGAGGGGGTGACACAGAGAACAAAGGGGTGACAGAGAGAAGGGGTGGCACATAGAGTGAAGGGGTGGCACATAGAGTGAAGGGGTGGCACAGAGAGAGAGTGGGTGACACAGAGAGAGAGAAGGGGTGACACAGAGAGAGAGAGAGGGAGTGACACAGAGAGAGAAGGGGTGACAGAGAGAGAGAGGGGGTGACACATACAGTGGGGATTGAAAGTTTGGGCACCCCAGGTAAAAATTTGTATTAATGTGCATAAAGAAGCCAAGGAAAGATGGAAAAATCTCCAAAAGTTATCAAATTACAGATTAGATATTCTTATAATATGTCAACAAAAGTTAGATTTTATTTCCATCATTTACACTTTCAAAATAACAGAAAACAAAAAATGGCGTCTGCAAAAGTGTGGGCACCCTGCAGAGTTAATATCTTGTACTGCCCCCTTTGGCAAGTAACACAGCTTGTAAACGCTTTTTGTAGCCAGCCAAGAGTCTTTCAATTCTTGTTTGAGGTATCTTTGCCCATTCTTCCTTACAAAAGTCTTCCAGTTCTTTGAGATTTCTGGGCTGTCTGTCACGCACTGCTCTTCTAAGGTCTATCCATAGATTTTCAATTATGTTGAGGTCAGGAGATTGTGAAGGCCATGGCAAAACCTTCCATTTACGCCTCTTGGTGTAATCCCCCGTGGATTTTGAGGTGTGTTTAGGATCATTATCCATTTGTAGAAGCCATCCTCTCTTTAACTTCAGTTTTTTCACAGATGGCATCAAGTTACCATTCAAAATTTGCTGAAATTTAATTGAATTAATTTTTCCTTCTACTTGTGAGATGTTCCCTGTGCCACTGGCTGCAATACAACCCCAAAGCATGATTGATCCACCCCCATGCTTAACAGTTGGACAGAGGTTCTTTTCAATAAATTCTGTGCCCCTTCTTCTCCAAACATACCTTTGCTCATTCCAGCCAAAAAGTTAAATTTTAACCTCATCGGTCCACAGAACTTGTTTCCAAAATGCATCAGGCTTGTCTATATGTTCATTTGCAAAGTTCAAATGCTGATTTTTGTGGTGAGGACGTGGAAGAGGTTTTCTTCTGATGACTCTTCCATGAAGACCATATTTGTACAAGTATCTCTTTATAGTGGAATAGTGTACCACAACTCCAGTGTCTGCCAGATCTTTCTGGAGGGATTGTGCAGTCAAACGTGGGTTTTGAATTGTTTTTCTCACAATCCTGCGAGCTGTTCTGTCTGATATTTTTCTTGGTCTTACAGATCTTGCTTTAACTTCCACTGTTCCTGATGACTGCCATTTCTTAATTACATTCCGAACAGAGAATATTGAAATCTGAAAACACTTTGCTATCTTCTTATAGCCCTCTCCAGCTTTGTGAGCGTCAACTATTTTCAGTTTCAGTTTTCTAGACAACTGCCTAGAAGATCCCATGGTGCTGATTGAGAGAGAAGGGGTGACACAGAGAGAGAAGGGGTGACACAGAGAGAGAAGGGGTGACACATAGAGTGAAGGGGTGACACATAGAGTGAAAAAGGTGACACAGAGAGAGAGGGGGTGACAGAGAGAGAAGGGGTGACACAGAGAGAGAGGGGGTGACAGAGAGAGAAGGGGTGACACAGAGAGAGAGGGGGTGACAGAGAGAGAAGGGGTGACACAGAAAGAGAAGGGGTGACACATCGAGAGGGGGTGACACATCAAGAGAGGGGGTGACACATCAAGAGAGGGGGTGACACATCAAGAGAGGGGGTGACACAGAGACAGAAGGGGTGACACAGAGACAGAAGGGGTGACACAGAGAGGGAAGGGGTGACACACAGAGAGAGGTACAATGCAGACACAGGTGACCCCACACATTTTAACCTGTTATGGTGAAGACTGGAAATCAGCTGACGGGGGGGGGGCATACAGCAGGCTGCACACTACAGAGAGTGGTGGGGGGGAAGTATATCCAGGGCGGAAACATGT